>NC_056547.1:17341646-17941646 GCF_910596095.1 Thunnus maccoyii
TGTGTTGTAAAGCGTGGTAAGAAAAGAGGGGAAGTGTTGATATTAAATTACCGAACACAAGGTTATCTAGTTCCTGCACATGGCTAGGCTGCCCTGGGCCAAGGGTAATCTGCTAATAGCGTTCACACCGAATGACATTATTAAGGAACTGGGCCCATGTGTCAGGCCTCTCTCTGTCTCTCTCTATCTGTCTCTCTCTCACACGCATAGAGGGAACAGTAGAGAGGAAAAGAAAAACAGCAAAAGACACAGGGAGGGGGCAGAGATGGATGAGGAGAGCTGAAGGAAGAGATAAGTACCAGGCTGAGAGAGAGAGAGACAGCAAGGAAGGGGAGACGGAGCGAAAGAGTGAAGAAGTCAGGGGTAAAGGATATATGCTTTTTTTCAGTAGCAGTAGCATTTGTTAAAAAATGCCGCAAATATCAAAGTTCAAAATGATTTATGAGTAGGTGAAAGCACATGACAAACACTTGTTTATGGAGAATTGTGACCTACTAAACCACTTTGATTCCCTACTCATCTGAAGAAGGTTGTATTAGGGGTAGTTAGTTAGTTAGATCTTCATTATTTGTCAATATACAGCAGAGATCAACAGAATGGGATACCATGCAATAACAGCATTCAATTACTGCACACACACACTCTGTACCTTGCTGTGTGAGGAAATGCCCTAACCTCACGTCTCCTCAACTGCACATTGTATTCAGCTTTGACATATACAGGCCAAGGACAAAATCCCATGCAGCTATCAATGTCAAGTAATGGCCTCCATACACGGCCCAGCAGGTGAGTGGAGAGAAAAATACACAACATTTCCTTACACCCCTGGGGAACAGTGAAAACTCACCGAGAGGATTCAACGGGGGGGGGATCTTTCCTTTTTCTTTTAAACTCCACTCCCTCCCTCCCACCTCCTCCAATCTCACCCTTAGCCTTGGCGGCATCCTGTAATCCACCGTGCAGTTGTTCTAGTTGAAACAGCCACAGTTGTTTCAGACTGATGGAAATGCACATTCAAGCATACACGGTCACACACGCACACATGCTTGTTCAATTTGGAGGAATAATCCTCCAACAGGGCTGTGAGTTAAGATCACATTTGGATCTCAAACATACTTTCACATGTAAGTACATTTTCTCAGAGATATGGCATAAATTATATGAAGAATTTCCCATACAAAGCAAACAATAAATCCTGCTCCTCTGAACTCAGATAGATTTCACGATTAACTACAGCTCTGAAATGATTTTAAAACGGAAAATGCTGCCCTTTTGCCGTGCTTATAGCGGTGACTAAGGACTCCCCTTGACATTTTCAAATTCTCATCAAACTGTACACGATAAACAAGAACTGGCAGACCATCAAATCACAAATAATCAGTGCTGCATCTCACAGCGACTAACCTCTCTGTAAGTAAGTATTTCTCTCAACCTCCGTATTTGACATTGAATTCATGGCACGGGCAAGTATATGTTTTCACCTCTGTGTGTGTGTGTGTGTGTGTGTGTGTGTGTGTTTGGGTGTGGGTGAACATCTTGGTAGGACGTGAAGTCAGGAGGTCTCTTCCCATGCAGGCAGCCAGTGGAGAGGAGATGATTGATGGCTAATGAGGGCTGAATGAGGAGTTGGGGCCAAACACACTGCATACTGCCTACTGTGGCTTTACCACATGATGGATGACACGCTGAGATACCGGACCAACACATACACATGATAGTGTTCCAAGTATAAGTATGTGGATGTACTGCTATGTGTGGAAAGTGTTGGTGTAAGACGTGCATATTGATATGGAAATATTTCGGGTATTACATCTTTATATGTGTATGAGTAGGTCCTTCATTTACCAGGTAATACATTTTACTCTGACCGTGGAAACCGCTGACGTTAGCCTGTCTTTCTTTACAATCCTTACAGTAACTTTAGAGCTTTTCTCTCATGTTGTATTTTCTCTCACAAGCCATTCTGTTCCACTTTAAACCCACCGAGCCAAATCACATCCAAAAACAGTTTACCATGACACGCAGTGGGACATCACACTCCATCAGTCATCTCGAACCCCACTGTTTCCTGCACAGTGGATCCATCCCATACCATTCAAATATCAAGCAGACTTCTCCTATAGACACTGCATGAGGCCTCGTATAAACCCAGCAACATATGGATGGACGGGAAATTGTATTTTATCTTCCAGGTTAGTTTGATCAGTGATTAATGAGTACGTATTTGCAGCCTAACCTTGACTGAGATATTTGTGCATGATGTCAAACGTACAAGTGATAAACTTTGTATTGTACACAAACATAAATTATTATGATATTGTTCAGATGCCCTACATAAATTGGAGTGAATACTATTATTATTATTATTACAGAATTATCAGTTGTGTCCAGAAAATAATCAATATATGTCATGATAAAGATTAAGAAAGTTCAGTTGTGGGTTGTTTTCACTGTCTGTGACCTCTAGAAGTATTTTCTTTTGCTCTAGACATTATTCACTACATTTAATCTTTCTGTCTGCATTCTGAACAGCAATAAATAAACCTGTCCATTTATGTAACACAAAAAGGATGGTATTGTGTTTCTTTGAAAATGGGCCTTTGAGCCAATAACTCATTCTTCACGGCGTTGGAGGCACGTAGAATACTCTATCAAACATAAGTTGCATACTTTGGGCAAAATCACAGTCATATATCAAAAAGTGAACGTCACTCACTGTTCACCACATTGAACATGCAGAGAGTATCTGAGCATTTAGTACCTGTATCGTTTCCAAACCTAAATGAAACACCAAGGCAGGCACGTAGTTACTTCAGTAGTTACTTTTTTCTTAACCCAACACTCTCTAAATCTCCAGCTTTTTGTTCTTTTTTATTCTCTCTTCTGTCTACAGCTGACATCCTGCTTTCTTTCTTCACCCTAACATCTATTCCTGTCTATCAAGAGACAGTAAAAAGACAGAGTAGAATTTCTGAGCAGATGTAAAAAGAGTAACAGTGACCATGTGTGCCTGATCAGGCTGGATGTGACAGCAGGATACAACTGGGCTCACCTCAACAGCAACACCATAGATTAGCACTGCTGTCCGGACAGAGAAGAAGACACCCAGAGCACTCCTGAGGAAATTTATAGCTTATTCCTGTGCATCCTTTACACCCCTTGGCCCCACTTCTCTCATCTCTCCCATCCCTCCTTATCCAACACCCTCCCCCTGGCTTCCCCAGCTGTTGCGCACCTGGATGTTGGCCTAGGAGAGCGATGGGAATGCATGCCATCCATCTCTCTGAGGGAGCATGTGAGGTATGTGTGAGTGTGTGTGTGTGTGTTTGTGTGTGTGTGTACACTTTGGGACTGTAGGATCTTTTAAGAGGCAAAGGGACATGGATGGGTTGTTGATATAAGTAAATTACATAACTTTGGGTTGGTGCCGCTACACCGGACATGAATTTTAACAGTGGTCTGTAATCTTAAGTAAGTGCCATGAGTTGGGGACGTCATAACTGTCAAGGGTGCTCTGTCAAGAGATGATTAAAAAAAAAAAAAAAAACTGTTTTAGCTGTGAGACCAAAATTTAGCCCCCCATCTGAGAGGTCTAATCAGCACAGTTGCAAAAGTTAGTGAACAATAAACATGCAATCTCCGTCACAGGATGCAGTCAATTTTGGGTTGATGCCCAAATATTTTTTGGTTCAAAATGCAATGTTTATGTTGGGTTTGTTAACTTAAAAAAGTCTGCAGATGCAGATATAATTCAACATATTTTTTAAAATAAATTAGCACCAGAGTTGAACAAATGTCCCCAATGTGTACTATGACTTCATGTAATTTGTTGCTTACAAATACCATATAAGCACTGTTCAAAGATTTATAAGTCAGGAAATGTTTGGCCAATGAAATGGTGCACACGGCATTAGAATATAGAAACTCTGTAACCTACTTTATTTTGACAACACTCTCTTAAAGTCTGTCAGGGATTTTTTAAAATCCACAACACAATGCCAAGATACATCATCCCTCCAGGTGTGGTTCCAGATCTCTAAATTGCTGCGCACATCTCTGATTTTTCTGGTGATCCAAATAATGAAATGAAACAATTCAGTCTGATTATCAGGCTACATACTTCGGTGTTTGGTCAGATAAGTTATGTAGCAGCGATGACCTTTCCCCATTTTTACCTATCTGTGTAGTTTTTAAATGATGGAACATCTTGTGTAGATAAATAATTCCTAATAGTTTTGTTCTCTCTATTAAAAGGTCATTTGTTCATAGTGGTAACATGTAGTTTCATATAATATGAAAAAAGAATCTGTCTGAAAGAATACAACACTGCTGTATTGGATTATCAGTTAGATATTACAAAAATTACCAATAGTTTTTTCAGGGCTTGCTTGGTTGTTTCCTGCTGTCCTGAGAAGAAACACATTCACAGTAGCGATACTAACACTACTGAGTTCTAGATGCTTCTCCAATGTGTTATTCTACTTGGTATGTTTGTCCTGATTGCTTAAAAAAGTTTTCATATTAATAAGTTGAAGAGAGTTGAAGAAAGCATGACAGGGCCAATGGAATATTTATTGTGGCGCTCTTCATGAAGTCGTCCCTGATGACAACATGGAATAAATGAATTCCAAAGACATGTATTAATAAAAATGTTAAAATGTGATAGAAGCACCGCAGGAATGTCAAGCCATCATCTTGATTAAAAGCTATTTATTGGTGAACGGCTTGTTTGTGAAATCAATTTTTCATTCTAAATGTCACATTTCTCAGAGTTTTGCAATGCAGATTGGCTGAGATATAGTGTTGAAATATACATGGGACTTCTATACTCTCCCATGGCACACAAATTTGATTGGTGTGGGAGGGAAGGAAGATGGATGAAGATTGTCCGGGGTTGGTTGTCAGGGGACCGAGGGAGGTTGCAACGTTGTTCTATCTGCGAGAAATGTCTCAGATCAGAAATGGCAGTTCCCATATGGATTAAAAACCCGACACAATCCGCATACTAATAAACAAACTACAGACAGACAGAGACACAAAGCATGTACATCAAGAACAACAAACACATAAACAAATAAACAAGCAAAACATACAGCAGACTTAAACTTAGATACTCTGAACCACATTAAACTCTATCCCTGCAATTAGACTGTGTCATGTTTCTCATCCAGCTCATGCCTGTTTGACCAGTATGGTTTTTTTACAGGCTGCAGATTCCCACATTTTTGTAAATAATTGGGCTGACAAGAAATGTAGCTTGTATGTAGTGATGCTTTTTAGAAATGCTATGCAATAAGTATATACTATAAATGTACAGTATATAGACATACATGTGTTGTATGTCTACATCTGGCTAATATATCAAGGAGTCTACTTTCTGCCTTGCAATGCTCAAAAGTCACATAATGGAGCTTTAAAATAGAGTTTAGCACAGATGCTGTTAGCATTAGCAGGTCAAACCCACCCTAACTATAGTGTTTGGTTACAGAACCTTTTAGATAAACCTGCATTGTATTAGAAATTTGAGAGTCACTTTGTCAGTTTTTTTATATGATAAGTGATATAATTAAGTTTTTGTTGTGTTGTTGTGTAGTGTTGACTTAGCTTAATTAACAAAGTGATCTGAATCCAACATAATAATAAGAGCAAGGGGCAAAATATGGTCACTTCTTGTATGGGAGCTGCAGAACCCCTCTCTCATTACTGACCAAAGACACAGATATCAGAGAAAAGGTTAATATCAGTCTAATTTGTCTGTCTAACCGTAGTCACTAAGTTACTCTTTATATCACTCGGCCAGCTATAAATTGACCAACTGTTAATGAGACTTGCAAAATGTCCTCACCAAGTCAAAGAACCTTTCGTCTCCTCTCTCCGCCACATACACCCATATAGAATACTTCTCTCATGATTTGATCATCACTTCAGATACCATCAGTAAACAGCTTCAACTTTCCTCCAAATAGCAAGATCCAGAGAATGAAGTAGGTTAAACCCCAGTTAATCCTGGTTCCAGCTCATCTCCTTCACTGAGAGGTGGGACTCCATAAATGCAGGGCTGCATTAAGTCTAACAGCCACTGACGGACCATCATGAAACTATTTCCTCCATCGGGCCTTCCCACTCTCTCTCTTTCGCTCTCTTTCTCTGTGTTCTTTCCTCTGACATCTTGGATTCACCTTTCCTTGCTGCTCATCTTTCTTCTTTCTCCTGTAACATCTTGTATTTATCAATTCATCTGTTGATTTCTTTTCTGCTATCACTCTTTGTCAAATGACGTCTTACATTTATCAATCCATCCTTTACTATGCTAACATGTTGAACTCATCTATCCTTCGTCACTTCATAGCTCTCTGCGTCTGTCTCGTCTCTCTCTCTCAGATCTACAACAAATGTTTGACCAAGCTGTTCCGCACTGTATTATTCAGCGCTGTGTGTGAGCCGTCGTCATCAGACATGTATGCCTGACATGATGCATTGGCTCTGTTTAATTATAGAGATGCTGAATAAATATTTACAGATGGCCGATCCGTCTTCTCGCAGCCAGGCCCACAAGTGTGATTAATGAACCGTCAGTTAATGTGGAAGAAATGGCTGTCATTGTTTCTGTATTGAGGCTGGATATAATACACTACATATATGTATTTTATAACTGGTTATGTATGTGATATCAAGCATATAGATGTCTCAGATAATGTGGCTGCTATTATAAATCTGGATGGAATTAGTTCTGAGTCTAAACAGATTCTTGTTTTAACCTGTAAAGGTACTGCGGTGATATTAGTTTCAGATGATGTCAGGTCTTGTCAGATATGGTGGATATGAGTAAATGGAATATATTAACATTTAAAAACTCTGCCCTGAAATAACCCTATTTGACCAGGTGTAGATCCTGATATAACCCGACCTGAACCAAATCCTATTAACATCTAAAGTTTCACTTGACTTGCTATCATAACTGCAGAGCTAGCGACTGAGGGGAGCTATAGCTCTGTCACAGGCCATGCCCATAGTAGGAAATGTAGAGTTTCTTCCATCCATGTGTGATAATGCTTATAAAAGATAGGCTGCAAGTGGGCTGAGTACAATTACCAACTGTTTGATGAGAATATATTTAAATCTTTTTCACAACTCCAAGACAAGTTAGCCTTACCCTTGAGTGACTTATATACATATCTACAAATTAGACACTATATCACAAAAAACACAGACTGGGATAATATTAAAAGAGAACCAACCAATATAGAAACCCATTTCATACATCTACAAAACAAATATCCCATATTTGCAAGCTTTTATAAGCTAAGGCTAGACACATCAGATAACACTCTACATATCAAAGGACAATGGGAACCGGAGCTGAATACAATAGTGGACGATGGCGCCTGGGAAAACATGTTCTAGATGTCACAAGGGGGTTGTGAGCCAGTCATGGAAAGAATTTGATTGGAAGGTTAAAATGAGATTCTTTAGCAGCCCGCTGACAGCTTGTGTCTTTAAAAGCAATTCTCCCAACAAATTCTGGAGAAACTTTAGTATGGTCGGTGACTGGGACTGTCCAAAAAAACACTTTGGAAAAACATCAAAAAAGAAATGAGAAAATTCTGGAGACAGACATTCCCCTGGACCTGCTATTTTTCTTATTGGAAGTATCACCTGAGCACCTATTTACCACAGACCAGTGTTATACTCTGCATATTTTGTTGATGGTAGCAAGAAAAATAATTACTATTAATCAGATGAAGCCTAACCCTCCCATGATTGTTCAATGGTTACAAAAAGTCAAACATTTTACATGATGGAACACATGACTGCCCAGTTACAACTAAAACTGCCTATTTTTAAAAGGAGATCAATTATTGACTACCTTAGTTAGGAATCTTGTACTTTATTGTTTTGATGTATAATTTTTTCAGGTATATATATATATATAGTTATATATAGGCAGATGTGTGTGTGTTTTATCCCTGTATGGTGTTATTTCATCTATATATGCATGTATGTCAAGTGAAGCCCAATCTCAAGGTGGTTTTGTTTTATAATGTTAATTGCCTGCTAATGTGTGTTAATGGCAATAAAATAAAATACAATTTTAAAAAACTGCAGAGCTGCTTATTAGAAACAAATGTAAATAGTGAAAATCAGAACATCACATAAAGAATAATGTTAGATTCATAAATTCAATATATTTATACTCAATATACTGAATTTCAAATTCACACAAATGACTAAGTGGTACTCAAATTTAGGGGGGGAAATGATGAATAAAATTAAACCTGACCTTATTCAAGAGGGAATTAGATCCTGAATCAAGCCAAACCCAAAGAGTCAGACTAATCGGGTTTGGGCTGAAATTCAAAGCTCTAGATTAGCAACCCCTGGATCCAAAGCAGTCTATTACCGATGTAGGCGGCTGTGTGGAAACAGTAGAGCTGCAAGTCTAGTTATGATGAACTACTGGTACGCAAATACTATGCCTTTAAATACAGTATGCTTGAAGAACTTTCATATGATGTAAAAAAACATGACTTGTGGCCAGAGAGTGGATGAAATTATGCTTGTTCTCAAGCAACTTTAATCAGTGAATTTTTAGATTAATTAAAAAAATAGTGCTCAAGCAACTTGGAAAGATGCAGTTTCCATAGATTATTCTTGGTATGACAAAAAAACACCCTGATGAAAAATTCAGTCATAGTATGGTTATACACCAATGGCTCAAGTGTTGACAACCCCACATTTTAAGAAGAACATAATTCCCTTGTTTGTAGCATCTTTTCAAACTCTAAGCAACAGTTTCCATTAGCAGCTTGACTCACATGCTGAAGTATTTATTTTAGCGCCAAAACTGGAGTCCAATAAACTCACGAAAATTCATCCTGATCTAGTCCAGCTCTAGACTTTATGAGTGACATTTATGTGAGTGCTGAGGTGGGGAGAGTTGTATATCGCTGGGTTGTGCATGAGTTCTACTACCTCAGCCGCTGGGAGAGACGTACAGTAAAAACACATAAAGCATTTCACTTCGAAACTCACTGGAGGGCTGCAATGTTTCGTGATGCTCTCCTTTTTATTGCACACAACAGAGAGTGTGAGAGTGTGTGTGTGTGTACAGTATGTGCGAAAAAGTCCACTTGCATGAGCAACTGTGTGTGTGTTCTCATGTATGCACGGGTGTGTGTCTGTCTGTGTGTGTGTGTTGCCTGCCTGCTGGTGCTCCACAGCCATCTGGTATCTGGTCAGTCTAGCAAGCCTCTGGAGGGCACCTGGCCAGCAGCTTGCTCACCTGGCTCTGCTAGCCCCTGCCAACCACCACACCTGGCCTGGCCAGCACACAGGGAAAGGGAACAGATTGCACAGCGCTGTCAAAAGAAGCCCTACATTGCAGCATGAAATAATACAGTGATACAGGATACATTTGCTGCTCAGTGTACTGTAAAGTGTTACAAAAGTTACAAAGAATGTGATTCATGTGAAGGCACTACATTAGGAATGGCACACTAGATGCTAATTTTCAAATATTAGTCATCAGACAGATCACAGAGCTTTTGGAAATAATGCTCTACTCATCATTTGTTAGGAAAATAGACTTTTAACATACTCATATGAATTCCCCTGCATCTGTCCCCAACAGTTTGTGCCAGTCTGTGCCAACCCATCCATTTAGCATATGATGGCACTTCCTTCCTGCAGGTTGTCCTCTGCTATCAATTACACTCTCCTCTCCCTGCAAGAAAGATGCTCTTTGTCCCCCCTGTCACACACACACACACACAAACGTGCACACACACTGTGGCCGCAGAGGGACAGACACCTGCAGAGTGTTTGTCACCTCTTCTGTTGGCATCTGCGACCGCGTGGCATTGTGGGAGAAACGGCCATCTGTTGTCGGCAAGGCTGGACTGGAAGGGTGCAAGCGGGCACAATGCATCACGCTGCTCTTTTCTGTTGGTCTGAGCTGTGTGAAGTGTTGTGATGGTGTTTTTGTTGTTCTCACTCGCACTGGTGATACTCGGCTAAAATAACGTAGCAACAGGAAGAAGTAGCTGTGGCAACACTGTAACAAGTAATTGTAGCTTCTCTCGAGGCCGGTAACACCTTTTTTTTCCAGTAAATTCAACATGTGTGTGTGTTAATCACACAAAAGCAACGTCCCATACAGAATGTTTTGGATTCATTAAACCACATGCAAATGGTTGCCTTTTGTCAAATTGAACTCTCTCCTAATTATCTCGGAAATGTTTACTCCTCTTCACAGGGAGACAGCACATGAATGCTTGATTGACATGACAGTGGCTGCAAAGTTTCTTCAATTATCCTGGCAAGGTTACGATTGCTGCCTCTTGATTCTCAGCAGGTTCTTGTCATTACGAACACAGAAATACTAAACTCTTTTCTCTACCCACGCTGCTGTAACCTATGAATTTTGAGATTATATGTAAAAGATGCAGAGGGAGTTAGAACCATTAAAATGATTGTGGTATTTAAAACATGTGGAGTGAGCTGAGGGCTGCTTTCACTTAGGTTTTTGTCGGTCTGTCGTCGGTCCACCACTTTAGTCCAGACTGAAATATTTCAAAAATTATTGGATGGATTGCCATTAAATTTTGTACAGACATTCAGGGTCCCAAGAGGTTGACATTCATTGTTCACAGACAATGAATCCTAATGACTTTAGCGATTCCCTGACCTTTCCTCTAGCACCATCATGGTTTTGAGTGAATGTTTCAACAACTATTTGATAGAATTCCCTAGAATTTGACATTCATGTTCCCCTCAGGGTGAATTGTACTTGGTGATCCTCCATCAGGTCAAAATTTTAATTTATCTCATACTCAAATACCTGCAAAACTAATGACGTTCCCATCAGCCTATGCTGTACTTTGTGTTTAGTGCAAACAAGAAAATGTTACAATATACAAGATTGTATGAATGTCTGTTTTATTTTAAGAGCCGTGCAAAATTATTTAAAGTTACAACTGAAGGACATATGTGGCAACTTTGACAACAAAGGCAAATATGCAGTTGAAATATGCACAAAGTATGATTTTAGTTTCCATTTTATCACTGTAGGCAACAGTTACTCTGTAAATACTCTGGTGCTGGAATAAAACATTTGCTGTAAAAAGAAATGAAGCATTACTAAACATGCAACAATGTGTTTTTTATCTTGAGAGATTACACAAGACGTAAGTGGAAATAATGACAGCAGGATTGAAAAAAGTCATATTGAGATAACAGAGATATTAACCACATATTCCTGAAGGACTTTCATTTGTGCAGGACGTTCATTTGGCTGGGTGGGTTGGGTTGTGGGTCTGCTCATCCAGCCGGCCTGCACATCGCAGACAGATGTTCGGCCAGCCAAGCCTGCAGCGCCAAAGGCAGTGTGTGTTCTAGAAAAACCCGGAGACCAGATGCTGCTACCTGGTGTCCCACCCGCCTGCCGCTCCGCTATACTGGGCATGCTCCAGTGGCCATCACATGACCTCAAACTGGGTTTCGAGATGGCGTGCCGTCAATCATACTGATGATAGAGTGGAGTGGAGCTGGAATTGAAAGACATTGTGGGGTTGACTCAGCAGGTTTGCCACTGTGTATCTGACAGGCTGAATTAATATGCCAGATTGTTTCAAATAATGAATCAAATAATGTAGCTATATAGTGTAAAACATTCATGCATATATAAATTGGAGGATCTAAATTTCAAATAAGAGGCCGACAACATTGCGAGGAGTAATATCAAAATCTTAGCATAAAAGAAACTCATATCCAATACAATAAAGGACTATTTTGGGAAAATGACAGCATCAAAACGACATGGCATCCTACTGTGTGAAATATCAGAAGTAACATCAAAATATAATGCAGCATCTACATCTATTTCAGCCTCTTTTCCCTCCAGTTATGTTTCCCAAATAAATAAACACTCTCTCTCCCAAACAAACAGAAACACAGATTTATCGTCCCTCCCCACCGTCCCTATTATTGCCAAACACAAGGAAACTTTCGAAGAGATTCAAAGATGCACAAGATTAAAGATTTATTTGTTCTTTTGAAGTTGCAGCAGTGTTTTTGTCTTATTTCCTCGACAAATGCAGCGTAGTAATGGTGTTTTTGCAGTGTGGTTGGTGCTGACCTAGAACTGCCAGAGAGAGGTTGCTGGCCTGATGGCCGGGCTCTTGTCTTGAAACTCCCCTAATGAGGAATGGCTCAGTAATGGCATCGCTTCCTTGTAACCTCAAAGGATGGGCCGTTAACTCACTACTATTCAGACTGTTATTTATATATTGTATTTATATATCATATGTGAAAAAGAAGAAAAAAGACTAGGAGGAAGCTGGATTACTAGACTGGTATATCTGGATGGCTTTGTTTTGTTGCAGTTTGAGAGTCAAATATTTTATAGTCTAATGTACCTCAAGTCTTTCTGCACCTTCTAATCTACATTAAGACTTCTTTTTTGTTATAGTGTTGATTTTGATGATGAGATAGTACAGTTTTTGTCTTGGACACCTGGTGTTTTTCTCTTTTTCTCTTAATATGCATCAATGAGTATATGGAGACTTTCACCTTTTCTCATATTTTGGTTGCACTTATTAGATTTAAAAGTCACACATGTGTTACGACGCCCTGATCTGATGCTCAGATTTCAATTATACTTTGAATTTCAATAACAGCTCATTGTTCTTGCTTTTATTAGCTGCTCTATCTCTTAGATCCATCAGGCATATATCTCAGTGTGCTGTGCATCAGGGCATCTCTTGCCCCCATCTGCACAGGAGCAGAGAATCATACTGCCCCCTAGTGCCCAGAGTCATTAGTGACACAACAGAATTGATTGTACAGTCGTCAACCAGACAATACCCTGGTACTCTGCCAGTGGCTCGATACCAAGATCTGTCATGGGCAGCGATGCAAGACAATAGATTCTACTGATTGGAGTGGTGCACACTCCTGGCTATGACACTGGCCTACCGCTTGCTATCAAATGGCTGTTTCTCTCTCTCTCTCTCTCTCTCTACACTCACACAGCCCCTAATTCAGCAATCAATGCTACTCATTTTAATAGCACCTTTGCTGCAGCCCGAGCAGAGAAGGGGAGAAATCAGGGTGAGCCGGTGTCAAATCATTCTTCTGAGGTGAGGACCGCAATCATGGCTGCGGGGGATTTCTGAAAATGACTAAACATGCTACAGTAGGGGTGTCTTGCTAGACAGTGTTTGTTACTGGAACCAGTTGCACATACTTGTTTAAGCTTAATACTATAAAACTTAAATGTGTGGATTCATTAATGCATGTAAAACAGTATTAGGAACAATTAGTAGGATGAGATTTGCAGTAAAGAGGTGTAGACAACTACAGATAACCATGCAAATGATGTATTGAGCCTTAACATACAATGTAGAGACTTGATGATGCAGAGAAATCAAAGCATGGTTTCATATGTTCTTCAGCAGCAAACACACACATTTTCATCATATCCATTACAATAATTGCTCACATCTAGTATCCTATTTTCTGTTTTTAGCCAACATATCACTTTGTCTTGCCAGCCCCAGGATGCAATGTGAGCTCAAGCAGCCATAGGCTCCTCTAAAGACATCCTAAGCAAATGCTCCAAATGACAAGACAGACTAAATACCCCCCAACAAACGATACAAGACTGCAGAAAACGTTTTAACAAAGGAGGTATGTAATGAACCCAACGTGCCTTCTCTCCAATATATCATCCTGAGTGAATTTGCCAACATCACTCTCTTTACCTCCAAGCATGGTAAATGAGAATTTATGCACCTGCTGCTTTATCATTCTTTACTTTTTTCACCCCCAAGAGGTAGCCATGCCACACGAGACAGATATTTCCACCAAAGGCAATATCCCCTCGCAGTAATTATATCAGAGCGAGAGAATGGCTCATTAACATATGCTAGGCATGTCAGGAATTTACAAGCGCCTTTTGTAGATGCTTCTCGTCAGTGTGCTGCTCCCATCCGTATGGTGTCTCCTTTGAGGATGCAACCTCCTCATTTCCATAGACGTCAATCAAGCTGTGCGTGGCTTTTAGAAATATTCTGTACAAAAACACAGGGCTCTCTGAATATGGCAATCATAAGGGACAGCTCAGTGATATGGAAAAAGTGTGTCTGCGCACATGTGGGGGTGCGACTATGTGTCTTGTGAAACGACATGATGAAAACAAAGCGATGGGGGCAAGATTATCTTGATGATGTGCCATCAATGCAGAGTGGGTGGAGTGATTGTATTTGCTTTTCTGCAGTGTGTTAAAGAGGCGTGTGTGTGTGTGTGTATGTGTGTGTGTGTTAATACATGTAGAAAGCTTGACACCAGACACCAGACTGACTAACAGACAAGTCCCGAGGCCACTGAGCTAGTGGCGCTGCTGCTGCTGCTGCTGCTGCTCCACTGCTTCAGGACCCAACATCTGCTGCCTGCAAGAAGGCACATACTGTTGGCCTTTCACCCATTAGTGTGGTGCCAGCAGAACGCAATGACCTATTTATCAGCCATGTGGACATACACACCTCAAAAACTGTTTTTTCAGTTTCCATTGTGATGCCATTATGGAAATCTACTGAATATTTAGCGATGTTATGTATCATTTATGGTAAAAATTTTACCCCAGAACAAAGTAGCGTCTGTGTAATCTTAGTAATGGTAATTAAGTCTTTAAAAAGTTTGAATGTAGACGTGTGAACATACAGCTCTCTTCCAGTGCTGGAGGCAGGAGAGCAAAGTCTGTAGTGATGTAACCTAGCAAAATTTCCCTGTGAAGTGCAGTGTATTCATAATAAACCTGAGTTGAACTTAATGGATAATGTGATGGTACCCAATTCAGTTATTCAGGGATAACATTTTTATAACTTTTCAACACTTGTGGGTGTAAAGTGTCTTCATCCTGTACCTCTATACAGTCAGGCATTAATTGATTTCTGTTTTTTGCTGGAGCATTGATGTATTGATGCAAATGAGCTTACTGCAAACATAAATTATAGTTTAGTCATAATTCATTGAACCTATTAAAACCTATTAAAAAATAAACCAAAATTCATTTATTGGCTAATTTCTGGGATGGAAAATGCATAAGTTCTGATGATGTTATGCCCCAGCGACCCCATTTGCTTCTCTTTATCTGCCTGACCCCCAGGCTTCGTCCAGTCCACGCCAACGAGGCCAAGACAGACACACTGGTGTGGTGCTTAGTTCCACCACATTGCCTGACTTGGCCTGCTGCCCTCATACTCAAATAACTGACAGTAAACTAACCAATCTGACTGCAAAAGGAATTTAGGCTTTGCTGAATACACAAACGCCTGCACTTAAGCAAATGGTCACTATGGTTTTTCCATTCTGTAAATGGACAGTACTGTAGCTTTGAAAAGGCTGACTTTTTTAAAAATAAGGGAAGTGAAAATGAACAAAAGAAATCACTTTAAAATGATATGGATCCATTGACTTGGAATGAAAAAGTGACCCAACAGTGGCATAGCAGGAGTTTGACATAAAGCATACAGAGTGAGATGGAGATGGAGAAAAAAAGTCATTTTGTGTTTGAATGAGTCTAGTCTTTTGCCCTGGCAAATGTCATTGCAATGACTGAAGACCCAATGTCCATTTCCATCACCGACTGCTCTCTCTATCTCTCTCTTTCTTTCTCATTCATTGTCATTGCCTTTTCCCTTTAAGTGCACTTTCGCCCACACCACTTGGAAATTGATTGAAACAAAATGTCACAATTATGCCCTGTAGCTCGCCGCTTCAATTATTCATCAATTAGGGGCTAGGCTCCTTTTTTTCTCTCCTGTGAGCTGATTTTTCATTCAGTTTGCTCGAGATGTATGGCTCCCCTGCTGTTAACCAGTCCAAAGTCATTAGTTTCTGGGTTTGCAATTAAACCTGATGCATTATGCATGAGGCTCAGTAGACACACGCAGCAGCGGCCGCAGCAGCTAGCGAACGACCTAGCAAGCTCTGGAGGCGTGGATGGGAAATTAATTTACTAGAAATGAAGTTCTCTCTCCCTCTCTCTCTCCCTCTCTCTCTATCTCTCTCTTGTCTGGCAGGTTGGAACAGATGCCACTGGCTGGAGATGGAGATAGAGATGGGGCAGCTATCGAGACTCAGTGCAGCTTGATCAGCACTGACAAGGGAATTGAATCCCACTAGATTTACACACCCAAAATATGTGTGAGAGATATATTTTAGTGAAAAAGTTTTCAGTCATTTTTTGCCAATGTGCGACTGTATACTGGATCTATATTTAAAAATAAAATTTAAATGAAATAGTTGAGGCTTCATAACAGTTTTTGTTGAACAAACATGGTCAAAGTATCTACAGGGTTGCCAGTTATATATTACAGACCTGCACTGACCCACCAATGTGAACATCTGTAGTAAAACAAGGTATTTACATAAAAAGCTTTTGTGTGAATAAAGTTTGTGTAAACCACATATTTTTGCAAAGTCGCCATGTACAGACATGACATCTAGCTGTTGTAATGTTTTTTTCTATTTTTGTGAACTTTATGAAAGCTGTAGTTGACAACATGCTATCAACTGAAGCCTGTGTTGAACACTGAAACTGGGTACGACTACAGTACATGTACAACTTTTAATGTTCATTTGCTGCCACCTAGTGACAACAGTCACATGACATCTATGAAATATTTGAGTCACTGGAAATCATAGCGGCATATTAATATAGTTGTGAATATTGAATGTTCAACTCAAAATAGGCTATATATATGTTTGTTCACTGTTTTAGCCGAAAATGATGAGAAGAGAGTTATTGAGATCATAGACTTTACCTTTTTTAATGAACTTGTATTTTTCTTGAAGCAACACCGTAGTACGAGTGTCCGTCCGTGTTAAAGCACTTGTATGAGCAGAGAAGCACGCGCACTGGGATGGTCAAGAGACTCTTCATTTTCATGTTCTGAAATACACATATGTAAACATAAACACATGTATGTATGTCAGATTACATGTGGTGCTACACATTTAGTGGTACTATAGAAGTCATATATGCTTTACCGGGTGTCATGATATCATATTGTTTTATTCACAGTTTTTTAAGAATATTTTTCACAGTACTATGTAATGCAAAAATATGCTTAAAAACATTAAACCAACCTTCCTCAGACTGATGAACTGCACACACTCCAGCCAGGTGGTGAGGAAGGGCCCTAAACACACTGCACAACAGCTGCCGTTAGCCAACAGGGCAGTGAGGCATGGGTAGTAGGGAAGCATCCTGTGGACCAGAGAGGACCTGCTTCTGTCCTCCCTCAACACAAATCTGGCAACCAGCTCCTATGGGGACACAAGGAAGACAGACTGTAAATGCGATGAGTTGCAAATACACCATTGATATATTCTGGGGAACATCATAAAGCTGTATTGTGTAACATATATTATATAATGGAAGATAAATATGTTATAATTCATTTACCTTTAATGCAAGCACCTCCACGTCCTGCACCGACGGCATCGGCTCACATCGCACAAACCTGTTACCTTCACAGTAGAGCTCCTTCAGGCGCAGCAGGTGAAACTGGACAGTGTTATCAAACATAGAACGTGAGAATGTTATTCCATAATTTTAGATAGATAATACTGTATATACTGTACCTCAACAGGAAACATGGACAACTTGTTCCCAGCCACATCCAGAACTTGGAGTTTTGCCAGTGCCCTGATTCCCTGGGTGAAATGTCAGGCAAGTGTTTGGTTATGTAGCCAATCAATTGTACAACTAAAAGGAAGAACTGAAGTTAGAACATGGCTACAATAGCATACAGATAGTATCTTAAAAGGTACCTCATTTAAGTACATATGCCACTGTTATTCCATGTGTTTAGTAGGTTTGAGGAAAAGGTGGTGGATTAACTTGAAGTGACCACATTAGTGATTTTCATCAGCATAGAGGATTCAAATTGCATTACTGAATATAAATAGAGAAAAATAAAGAAACAAGAAAGACAAAGAAAACTGTGCATTGTGTAGAAATGTTTATATCAGGTATACACAGGCTTGTCAAGAACAAAATTCACTTCCTGAAAAGTTGAAAATCACATGATTGAACTGAATACCCACCTCTGGTAGGTTGATCAGCTTGTTTCTAGCTACATACAACTTGGTCAGTTCTTTACAGTGGTACAGCTGTTGAGGTAACTGAGACAACTCGTTGGAAGTAAAGTTTATCTCAGTCAACTTAGTGAGATGACAGAGCTCAACAGGCACCTCCTCTAGTTTATTGTCCAGCACACTGAGATGTTGAAGTTTACTCAAGCTGAGGAGAAACAGGTTTGCATTTGTTTTATCGTGAAAAGACATTGCGTGACCAATCAACCAAATAAATGAGTTAATTTTGCCTTCCATGCAGAAATATTAAATCTAATTATCTTCAGAATTTATTATTCCAGGTACAATGTATGGGACTTTTGGAGATCTTGATCCTATAAATTTACCTTCTAATCTCTGGTGGGAGTCTTTGAATCTGGTTGTGGTTCAGATTGAGCACCACAAGGTTTGGTAAACCACCTGTAAAGCATGACAATAAAGAAGTTAATTCCAGCTTTGTCTTTTTAACAAATCTACCGAGGTGTAAATCATACAGAACAGTGAGAAACCTACCCATCACCTCAGGTGGCACCACTGTAATTTGGTTGCTGAACAGATACAGTTTTTTCAATGACTCCAGATGGCTCAAAACAGCAGGAACCTCCTTCAAGGCATTATTCCCCAAATTCAGCTCAGCCAGCTTGCAGACATTGCAAAGGGAAAAGTATTTAATGACAAACCTGCGTGCTGTGTAAAACATTTAAAGTGTTATCTTGGCAATTTTCCAGCAGACAGATGAGCTCGCGGAGCAAACCAAGAAGACTCACGTGTTGCAGAGAGAGCAGCTCAACAGGAAGCGCGGTGATGGAGTTGTTGTTCAACAAGAGGACTGACAGCTTTGTTAACCTAGAAACACACTTAGGGACGTTGCTTATCTTCTTAGAACTCAAATTTAAAGAAGATGATCTGCCATATAAAGCTCGTATCACTGACTCAGCCATTTGTTTTCCTGTCCTGTCTTGTTCCCATGGTGACAAGATGCTGGGGTTTGTTTCTGCGCGGGGGCGACTTCCAGTGGTGGCAGGTGAGTAGAGCATGTCTCATGTCTCATTTTGGTTTCTGGGTAAATGTTTTAATTTTAATATCCTAACTCTCCCTGCATAACATTTAACAACATTGTTAGCGATAAAAAAATGCAAGGCTCCTCATAAAAATAATAAAGAAAATAAATTAACATAGATGTAGGCCTCCAGTGTGTGTGTGTGTACAGTTTACCATGGACACAGATGTTTAAACCATTTTACTGTATGACACAGTCACCTTGAATTAAACCGAGGAAGGGCATCTGTGCTGGAAACGTCAAGTCCACATACAATAAAAGAATTGGGAATGAGACAGGAGCGTGGGGGTGTTTTTCTGTCTTTTTTTTTTTTTTTTTACAAGTAATTATTTCCAAGCACCTGCAGAGAATTTATGGATGTTAGAGCTTGTATGTGTGTGATTACCTTGAATTAAAAGAAATTAAATTTCTCAGTCTCATGTTGAACAGAGCATCACTTTTAAGTACAACTAACAGTATTTTCCTCATTGAAATATACAAAATAACACCGTGACACACCTGCGCTCTTTTAGTATTTTATGTAACATGGATATGATTTACAAGTTACACAATTCAGTTCATTCCAAGAACACTGCAAAAGTTCAACAATCACTCAATGACTCTGTTGACATTTGGTTGAGTGACATGCATGATGAACAGCTCTTAAATCCTCTCCAGCCCAAATGGATTTGGTTAAAAAGTGAGTACTGTACGTTACACCAGTGCTTCTCAAAGAGGAGCCAGTGTAAAAATAATTTAATTTCCTAACAGGTTTTTTTTTTATTACCACAATCATACTTGTTTCAGAACAGATTAAATCTATTAGATTTCATTCTCCTTACCGCTATCTTTTCATTACTTAACAGATATGTACCATTCACTGTTTAATAACCAAATCTGAAAACAGTAACATTCTCTGTTAATATCAGTTCGACAAACTTCTCCATTAAAGGGGTCACCGCCCCAAATACATTTGTATTTAAGGGCCCTGGTGTGAGAGGTCTGGACACTCTCTGCATTGGTTTACATCACACCAAGACTGAACTGTCTCTCAGCTGTCCTCCGCATTGGCTGGGTCCTTTATCCGCTCCACAGAATTGTAATGCTCTCCAAGTCCATAAGCATGACGCATATAGCTGCAAACAATGAGGAAAACATATTCTGTGAGTTTAAGCAAAGAAGGAATCTGTCATTTAAAATATAAAAAGGTAACACTTTATGCAAATATTAGTTATTCATTGTATGTCTGCTGCTGCTTTAGTCTGCTGTATGATAGCTACGGTGTTATCAAGAGCTTAATATTTACATGCAGTTACATGTAGATCCAAAACTGTCATATCCTGGCTCTGAAGTAAAGTACACGGCTGCAATATCAATAACTCAAGCAGACACTGATCTAGACTGGTGAGAGCAAGAGCACCCTGTATGAGAGAAGTCTTTTGTTGAGCCTATCATGAAGGCTTACTTTACATAATTATAGATTACATTTTAAGTTGCAGTAGGCAAACACTGTAATAAATGCCTTGGCTTGTTTGTCACAGCATGTAACAAATGTAAATCCAACTGTACTATCTAATAAGTACTATCTAAAAGTAAAACGGTTTAAACTCCACATATCCTTATACATTTTATAATCAACAAATTGTATAAATTTTAACTATTCCGCTAATGCAACTTGTACCCCAAACAAACATAAAAACATGTACACATGTTCTTACACAAGAGTGATGGCTTTACTATCATATTCCTCCCCAATTTTTATAGTTGGGGAATCAGCCTGGATCACTTCTATTGGCAAGTGAAGGACCTGGGTCAAAGCTTGCAGCTGTGAAAAGAAAAAAAAATATTATTAATATTATTATTTCAAAGTACAATAAAATATACCATTGTGTATCTATGACAACAATATTAGAGTGGACTCACTTCCAGTTGCCCTCCCCAAGCTGCTGTGTGCTCCACATCACTGCAGTATTTCTCAAACTCATCTGGAAGCAAACATACACAGACACATTTGAATAAGCATGAATAGTGGGCTTATTCAATTGTTCTATCACATGATAATACCAGTTAGCTTTTTCAGCCTTTTATAAAAAAATATTGCTAAAGTAGATTGTTTCTGAAAACCAAAACAAAGTTATCTACAGTGAGCTGTTACCCGTTGTGTACATGTCACCAGTGTTGGGGTTGGTGAGGAAAGGCAGGAAGTCATCAGCATGGTTTCTCATGTACTCAGCAGTGCGGCACCGCAGTTCTTTCACACTCATGGTTAACACCGGCTAGAATAAAACAGAAAAAGATAGTGTATATACTCATGTGTGCAGTTTTTCAGCGTCTTAACCAGAGTATTGTGTATCAATTCAATGACAGTTTGTCATAGAAGCATAGTGCCATGCCAAGAACTGCAGCAACTGTACACGCTTGTATATCACATTTTTAATTAGCAATTCAAAACTAGAGAATGGACAAGACAGCTCTCCCTCTACAGCTATAATAGTCCTACTACACGGTGTACCTTTGCTCTCTGTGCCAGCTGGTCTTCGATGGCACGGTACATGCAGTGGCCATCAGAAGAAATCTCCTTTATCTGAAGCTGTTGCTGGGAGAGTTTCTGAGCCAACTTCAAACCCTCCTGGTGTCTCACACCCTGCAGGTTCTCCACCTCAGCCTCTGCTATCCTGCTCTCTCTATCCTTCTCCTGAGCAGCCTTCTTATCCTGGAGAGGATGATTGAAATAAAATGCATTCCATTAGTACTTGGAGCCATGTCTGAAGTGAATTTAAAAAGGACAGCAAACACAGATGGTGGATTAAACAATCAATTATAAATGAAATGCCAAAGCATAACTAATAACCATACTGCTGTCTAAGATACTGACATTTGTATATTATTCAGAATGTTGTCTTTGTTTGCATTGTAAATCTAGTAAATAAGGATGATTGCACAAAGTGTACTTTGTTTGTACATGGACAATGTCAATATGTGACAAACTAACATGCTAACAAAACCTAAAACTGTGCTATTTTAGAAGGAACCAGTAGCTCACCCTTCTCTTCTGGGCTTTGGTTATACGTGGTTGTTTGACCTCTTCTTGGTTTCCATCCTCCACCTTCATGGTCTCCACTCCATTTATCGCCTCTTCCACCTAGTCAGATTGAGTGGGAGGAGCTTTGGTTATGTTGTATTCTTTTAAAGCCTCAGGATATTTCTAATGCATAGCAGCAACATTTGACAATCATCTGAATGCAGGCATTTACCTTTGTGTCAGTTGTAGCTTTGAGCTGCCTTAATTCCTCCTCATGTTTCTGGCTGAGGTCCGTCTCTAGTTTGGCAATCTCTTCTGTCAACTGTTTCCTCCTTTTCTTGTCATTTTTGGGGACTGCATTTTTCATGCTCTGGATTTTAGCTGGAAACATAACAAAAGAGGAGACCGTCAGACCAAACACTACTTTCATAAAGCTCCTCTCAGGTAATGCTGAATGATAGTGAAAAAAGTTAAAGTAAGAAATAAATGAGATGGGTAAGATGACCGAATTCACTCACAGATGATTTTAATGCACCTTGATGTTTATGAGCTGCTGCACCACTCTCTATGAGTTAGACTAATATATACCTACCATTGCTAGTCTATGATTAAAACTTTCAAACCTATTTCTCTTCTGACCACAGCCCAATCTGTGATGTCACTGTTTGTATTTTAATTTGACAGCTGATGGAAAGCATATTTTGACATCAATGATTGGAGTATGGCTACAATAAAATAATATTTTATGATATAACTGTAACTAGAGCTCGAAGAAGCCAAATGTCACTGCCTTTAATGTTGCCATCTGCTGTGTTGCTGTGTACGTGACAATAAAACCTCTTGAATCTTGAACGTCCAACTTTTAGAGCTATAGGTTTTACCCTAAAGTTACAATCATTGTGAACATCTGGTGAAAAACAAACTGCACACATTGACTGGTAAATACCTAAGAATTATAACTTTATTACAATATTTATGGATCCTACATTTTGCTCAGGATTGTCTCCTGTGAAATGACTGGTACATGGCCTGTTGCTAGTGACTACAATGAGCTCAATTCCAGGAAAAAAAATAACACACTTGCTGTGAACTAGTCACTGACAGCAAATGTTGTTTGATAATGAGTGGAGACAGTTGAGGTTTGCTACCTTGCAGGTCCTTCTTCTCCTTGCGGTGCTGTTTAGCCAACAGCTCCTCCGGTGTCTCTACTATCCCCTCCTCCATGACTGGATGCGGCTGCTCAGTCTGTTCAATTAATCTTTACGAGCTACATGAAACTGACAGATATTACAAACACTTTAAGCTATGACGCCTCTGTTATAAAATATGCCCACATCACTGACAAGCGATAAAAGATATAGTCCACAATAATAAAACGTGCTGATACAGCCTTTAACCGGAAGAGCCAGGCAGAGTTTTCTTCTTCTTCGCTTGTGCTCTCACTGTTGAAGTTGTCATAGCGCCATCTGCTGGATGGTTATTGTAACAGCGCTACTCTTTCATAGCAGCTGTAAACATACTGTAATATGGAGAGCCGTTTCAGTCATGAAATACCTAACATTATTGTTTAAGTGATGTCATAAGTGTGCACTCATTCATTTTTACTATTTGCTTTATTCAAACCATGTGATAACTTTCAAGCAGGGCCTTACGCCAGTGGTTCTCAAAGTGGGGTCTGGGAACCCACAGGAGTCATTGAGAGAGCACCGAGGGGTCCCCAGCAAGAAGGGGAATCATTTATTTTCACTATAATTCCATCCATAAGTAACACAATGACAGAAATTAATAGACTCTGCATCAGTGCAACAAACACTCAGAAACAGAATACACAGATACACACACAGATATATCATTAAACAAGGTTACTGAGGATATGCTCTCAAGTTGTCTTTTCTTCAAATTACTTAAAGGAATGTATGAGGTTCCTAAGATTGTTTTAAAAAAATAAGTAACAAGCATATTAAACTATGCAAAATTATAAAACATAAAGATACATAATATAAATGCATATATTACTATGCCTGCAACTAATATTTTTTTCTTGTTGATTAATTTGTCAGTTTGGTCTATGAAATATTCCAAAATGGTGATAAATGTCAATTATGGTTTCCAAAAGCCCAAGGTGACGTCCTCAAATGTCATCTTCTGTCCTGACCAACAGTCCACAACCCAAAGATATTCAGTTTATTATCATGAAGGACTAAGGTAACCAGAAAATATTCACATTTGAATCAGAGAACTTTTTTAGAGACATTTTTACTTAAAAAATGACTCTAAACAATAATTGATTATCAAAATATTTGACGATTGATTTGCAAACGATTTACTTGTCGATTAGTCAACTAATTGTTGCAGCTCTAACTATTACACCAAGGGTAATGTACATATAATATATAAGTCCCATTACTGGTTAAAAATAATTTATGGAAAAGTATTATAGCATAAATCATTACTACCATCAAAACTTATTTGGTTTTATTGGTATTAATAAAATATTACAGGGGTCCTGAAGCTCATAGATTTTTTTAACATTGTTTCTCATACAAAATTGAATACAGAGAACATTCAAAAAGTCAATCACAATAAAATAAACAAGATAAATAAAATGGCAGGACACAGTGTACATATACAAAACCAGAGGACATTATTCATTCATACAAATATTTTATTATAAAAATGTTATTATTACTTTATAATTTATTTTATTAGTCAATCAGTGCTTAAAGGGTAAATTCCAAATATATTTTTCTAATTAAGGTATTTTGCAAACTGTTCCAGTAAGTAACAACATAGGGCGTAGAGACAGCATCACCCTGAAGTAAACTACGTATACCTCTGTTGTTATTTTCGGCAGACAAAAAGCATATCTGACCCACAGGAGTATCAGCTGGATTCGGAACCGGGTAACAGAGGTCCTTGTTTGGATCCTGAAGCCCAGACACTGTGGTGTGCAGACGTGCAGTGTGACGTGGCACGGGGGGCGGAAGAGCTTGTTTGTGTTTTGGTTCTAAGGGGAAGTTGCGAGAAGAAAGAAAGGAGGAGACGTGACGGGATCGTTGAAATAATTTTCTTGGTTCTCCGACACCACCTCACCATAGTGTCCCTGGTTCCGTGTGTTAAAGACTACAGCGGTGGTGTTTAAAGTTCAAAACATCGTCTGGCTCTCAGGTAACGTTAGCGCACTTGACATGAATCGACAAGTTGTGGTTCCCAGCTGGCTAACGTTTGTCATCGGGGACTAACGTTAGCTAATGTCGGTGATGTTTCATAGCTAAGGGAATGCAGGCCTTTGTCACGTATTAATGACACCATCTGACCTCTTTGGTGTCGATGTGGTACCATTAGCAAGCGGCTAAGTGGTGTCCGGTATAGCAAGTAGCAGTATGACAGTTGACTTTGCGATAGCTAGCAGCTAAAATGGGTGGATTCAGGTCAGTGGGTGGAAGGCTAACGGTGCTAGCAAGCTAACGTTATATTTGTTGATTTGGGGGTTGAGGCTACTCCTCGCTAAATAACATTAGTCAACCAGCACAACAAAGTAATTTAATAATGTTATCTAGCAGTGCAACTACTAGCTTGTTGTTGTCGCTGCCTTTTGTTATATGTAGTTTACCGTGTCGTTTCGATATGCTGTGGTTCAGCTGGTAGGGAGGCTACTGGCCAGTTAGAAAGCTAGATAATGTTGGCTAACCGAAAGTGAGCTGACTAGCTTGACAACAAAAACAATTTAGAAGATGGCCTCCCACTCTAAAATCAAAACAGATGCAATGAGTACAGCTGACATGAGCAAGCGTGTTTACAGTCAACTTATGACAGCAGAATCCAAATACTTCGTTAGCATTTTGCAGCGCGGCGCGTTTGTTGACAGTCCCTGTCATGAGTCTGAAGAAACGCAGTGACTGCTTTGTCGCTGCAGCTTCTTCTTGCATGCGTACTCGTTTTCTTCCTGCTTGATGTAAAGGATAAGCATAGGAATGTTCTTTGTAAGCCTTCTATTTAGTTTTCAACTTAGCAGATCCTTTCTTAGTGCGACATGGGTTTACACAAATGTGTATAATTCAGGGGTTTCCTCACTTTTTCTTTTCCAGCATATTGCATAAAGTTGTTGTAGTTGTCTCACTTATAGACTTGTTAAACTAAAGTTATACGCAATTTAATCTCCTAATATGTACTCAAGAGGTTATATTTTGATGTACAGTATTTATGACTGACATAATTTCAGCAGCCATGAACTGCATGACTGATGCAATAACACAGGTGATTTGATCTGTCTTTGCAGCCTTGTTTTGAATATAAATATAGCTATCTCCTCAATAGTATAGCAGTTAAACACACTATAATAAGCACCTGTACATTCTAATACAATTATAGACAACAAACCTTGAAACAAAAATGGTGTGGTGTCGGTATTGGATGGCATTATGTACAATATAATACAATATGCAGTACTGTGGCCTCAAATTTCACCATAGAGGCCATCAATAGGTCTCTAAGAATAATATAATCAAAACTGTAAACAATATGTCTCACTGGTCAACTTTTTTGCAGAGCCATTGTATGTAATCGCATTAGAGAGCATATGTGAGTATAGTAAGATGTCCTGTATTTTTGTCACTAAGTGTAATATCTGCCTCCTGGATAAGGGAGATGGAGGGGGTTGCACCGTGAAAGTAATCATAGTAATTTTTGTGGTAAAGGATAAGAATCCAGAAATCTTACTCAGGACAGATTCTCTCTTCAAAATTTAACATAGACTGTGATTATCTCCTGACAACAGGCATTTGTTATATACAAATTAGTCAGCGGATCTATCCTAAAGAAGTTACTAAGCAATGCATGAATGCATGGTATGTATCCATACAAAGGTTCTCACAGTTGTAACATGCTCGAGTAATGTGAGTGGATAAAACTCTTAGCTTGTGGTTCATGTCATGGCCTCCTTTTCTTTTTTACTGTTGTGGTTGTGGTCTGCTTTCTTTGCCTCTTTAAGAATGTCATTCATAAATTCATGAAGGCGCTGTGGGCGAGATATGCCTCCTTGTGTTTGTAGCTGCAGCTATAAATTCCCCCAAGCTAAGAAAAACTTTTGTAGACAATGACGTCTATACGATGCTCTTTCAGCCACAGTGCTACAACAGAAAATGAAGTTCATCAATTGTATGTAGGACTTTAAAAGATAATTTGGCAAATGAATGTACAAATTCATTTACTTATAACTTAATTTTTGCAGACATTTAAAGGAGAATTTATTTACGTTTTTAATCACAGCTTGTTCAGTGCATAAAATTGAAATTCATTCATTTTATTTAAAGGTGAAGTTTATCATTTGCCACACATTGTCTCCTTTCTCAGATGACTGAAATGATGTCCCAGCTACTGTAAAGACTGCTGAGTTGTCGTTGGAGTTTGTCTTAGAAGCCTGTTGTTTAATTGAATATGGTTGCACAATATAGAGAAGTGCAACACTATGAGGCATACACTTATTTTTTGCATTTGAAAAAATGGGTGTGAACTGGATCACTATGAGTGTGCTGACTCTATTTTGAGTGTACTTGATTGTCAGTTAGAGTAGATGCAACCTGACAAGCCAATCAAAATGTATTAATAGTTGAGATGGGAGAACATCTCCAACCACAGTAAAGGTGCCCATTAAGGATTTTTATGATCCTCCATCATACAGATACTGCACATTAACAATATATTAATCAAAACATTAGATATGCTGACTGTAAATATATACAGTACATGAATAATCGCTTAGCTAACGTAATGCTAATTATATCATTGGCCTTGGCAAGTCATCTGACTTTGTTGCTTGATCTTAGTTTGAATATCTGCTTACATGTAAAATTACATGTGTAAACTAGTTAACTATTCTGCTGCACTTTTAGTGTTGTTGAACTGCATCAGATAGGCAAATGTATCCTGTCCTCTCTAAATTATTTAGAATTAAACATGGATGTAAAAACAATTCAGGGTTTGAAATTCTTTAAAAGTTCACTTTGCAAATATTTTGTGAGGAAGGAAATGCATTCAACACTCTTGTTAGACCTCAAGGTTACACACAATGCGTTTTGGTGAGTCACACACAATGTAAACATAACTTTCGTTTAACAAGAAAACTCCACAGGGGCCCGTTAATTAGGACAAAACAGTGAAAAAAGTAGAGAGCTTAGACCTGTATTTTGCACAGTTCGAGTACTGCAGTCTGCACAGGTTTAGCTCACACTGATGATTGATGAGACTCTTTTTTTTCCCCCAGCGTTTCCAAGTATTTTTTGTGCATTCTTATAAATGTGACCTTTAGACAGATCAAGTGCTATATATCCAATTCATTTTATATTAGCTGTTACTTAAAACCACCACTAACAGCCCACACAAATTTATTATTGTCATATCACTGTTACTTCCACTCTTTGCACATAGTAATACTGTATGTCTCTCATAAGTGTGTCATCACGGAAACCAAATATTTTGTTCTATTTTTAGCGCTGTAGAGTCCCTCATTGACTCAAAACAGAAAAATAAGCTTATTGGAGTAACAGATGAAAGCTCTAAAACAAAATGGTTGCTGTTGAAACTGTTGCTATTAGTATTTTGGTATCACACAAATTTTAGAGGGGAAATTCTTAGAAGATCTTTTATTATATTTGTTCTGAGCTGTGATGCTCCTCAGAGTTTAATACATGTTTATTACTTTGTTGGTGAGTCAGTAAACCCGACAGTTTCTTCTCCCACTTCTTGCAGCAGAAGTCCTGATAGTGAGGATTTACACTCAGGCCACCGGGGGATCTGACTAGGTCATGGCCAATCGGGGAGGAGCTACGAGACCCAATGGACCCAATGCAGGGAACAAGATCTGTCAGTTTAAGCTGGTGCTGTTGGGAGAGTCAGCCGTGGGGAAGTCCAGCTTAGTGCTCCGCTTCGTCAAGGGCCAGTTCCATGAATTCCAGGAGAGCACAATAGGAGGTGAGCTTCATATCAACAGAACAGGCTATATCTCACAAGCTTCCAGTTGGTTGTAGATCAGATGGGTGGAGTGTTGCTATCGCAGGAATATACTGTATTCGTGTCTGAATTAACCCAATTTTGCCTTTATTCAAACAGTCATAAATATGAAGGGGAATGAATTCCTGCAAAGGTCAAGGCACAAAAGTTGAAAAGCCTTCATTGTAGTGGCTACATGAATATACATGTATTCATGTTACTCAGGGTCAAACTGTCACATACTCAGGCAAGTGAATTAAGTACAAGCTTCAATCACACACATGAGAATTTTCACAGCCATATCTGGCTCCCTCTTTACACCTGTACTTAATAAGTTAACATTGTCACAGATCATAGTAAATAAAGCATGTAGTAATGACGACATGTATGCAAATGGATTCTCTTGAAGCCATATTCCACCTATACCAGTAAATAATATTGAACCAACAATACCAGATGAACCTGAGCTGAAAAAAACCAAAAATAACTGAAAAATAAAAGCAAATGAAACAATGGGATAACATAAGAAAAGGGGATGGCAGAAATCAACACCTAGTTCATTTCACAAAAAAGGTGAAATATGAGGGCAGGGTATAGAGTGACATTCATCTCACAAATCCAAAAAGTATCCCTTTGTCTGCTAGTCTCGTCAACCTGTCAGTGTCTCCCTTACAGGATTAGCGATGCCTTCAATTACCGTGTTTTTAAGAGATATAACATCACTATTATTACTCATGTGTAGAGTCATAGCTAATTTAGGACAGGCGTACTTTCTTCCTTCTATTAGGTGCTTTACTATTGTCACAAAATAAAAATGAAAAATCAAAACAATTTGAAGAAGTTTTGAGCATTGTTTTGGTGTAGATATAGATTATTTTATGATGACTCAACCCTCTCCTTATCCTATCTCTCCACAGCGGCCTTTCTCACCCAGACAGTGTGTCTTGATGACACAACAGTGAAGTTTGAGATCTGGGACACTGCAGGTCAAGAGCGTTACCACAGTTTGGCACCCATGTATTACAGAGGAGCGCAGGCCGCCATCGTGGTCTATGACATCACAAACGAGGCACGTTCATCTATCCATGATAAAGTTGTTCATGCAATTTTCACAGCATTGACTTGAAGTTGTACACATGATATTGGCCACATTCAGTGTACAAGTTGTAGTTCAAATACAGTTGGTGGCTTATATGAAAATGTCCAATTTTGAAAGGAAATTTTGAAGCTACTGATAGTATGAAGGTGCCTTGAGATGACTTCTGTTGTGATATGGCGCTATATAAATAAAGATTGATTGATTGATTGACAAATTACACTATTTCTTCTGTTTGCAGGAGTCCTTTGCACGGGCAAAGAACTGGGTGAAGGAGCTTCAAAGACAAGCTAGCCCTAACATAGTCATCGCTCTGTCAGGCAACAAGGCTGATCTAGCCAACAAGAGAGCTGTCGACTTCCAGGTCAGACAAAAAAAAAACCAAACTATGTCATGATAGTCAGTCTTATTTTTTTCTTAGGTCCTGGTACGTGTACGTGGTACGTCTAATTAGATACAGTACCAGCCAAAAGTTTCGAAACACCTACCCACTCACTTGAATGAGAAAATCTATTAGATAACTGTGGTTTTGTTTTGCATGTGTGTGTGCGAGGAGGTATTGAAACCCGTGGTGTTTGCATTGTGTTGACAGGATGCCCAGTCCTACGCAGATGACAACAGCTTACTCTTCATGGAAACATCGGCCAAAACATCTATGAATGTGAATGAGATATTTATGGCTATTGGTGGGTAACTCATGACACTTTATTCATATATTCCCTATGCATTTGTAACAGAGTGGTAATCAGAGCCAAATAAATCCTACTGATACTTGTTCATAGTATTTATTCTGATTAACTAGACACCTTGCAAATGAACAGTCGCAGTTTCTGTTATTTTATATTCTTTAATTTGTTTGTTTTTTTGCCCCTCAGCAAAGAGATTGCCGAAGAGTGAGCCTCAGGCTGCAGGAGCTAACAGCGGGCGGAACCGAGGAGTGGATCTGACAGAAGCTGCCCAGCCAGCCAAGGCTCCATGCTGCAGTAACTAACATGAAGAACGCCTTCCTCCCAACCAACCTGTATAGCAGTAACTAATGCGGCTGATGTCCCAAATGCCACTGCAGTTACTAATGCAATGTGTTGTACTCTTTTCTCCAATTCTCTTATCTTAAAAACAAGATAAGATGGCCTGTGCCCACGCCCTTCTTTTTTGCAGTAGCAAAGTCATTGCCATTATACTGATCTCTCCACATGGCTCTGCCTCTTTTCCTCCATCATGGTTCTGCTGCTACCTGGTGAAGCCTCCTAACCAGTCTTTCTTACTCTCTGTCATCTAGCTTGTTACATCTATCAATTATTATTGATAGATTAATGATAGCAGATACTACAGACATTAGTGCACCTTGCCTTCCATCATCTTCCTTCTAACGTGTAGATATGGGTTTCATTTAGAGGAAGTTCTCACTTCCCCTTTTCTGGGATAGCTTAAGACTTAACTACTGCATTTCTAGTCTTCTGTTTTTTGTTTTTGATAATTTTGTTAATTATTGTTTGCTATAATTTTGTCAAAATTATGGATGCACATACCTGTATATTTACAAGGCCTAAAATAGAAAAAAAGAAAACTGTGTTTTACCTTTTTATCAGCAGTAGCACAAAAAAAGTCTATTAGAGAAGAGGAGCATATTCTTGTAAATCTGAAAGGCGGGGGGGGAGGAGCGAGAGAAAGAGAGGAACCCTAAGCTCCACTCCCCTTTTCACTGGGATCTTTTTATCTGAAAGTTTAAAACCATTTGTTGTGGACTGTAGTCCTTAAGATTCTTTCTCTCTGCCTGCCCACTGCTCTCCATGTTCTTTCCCCCACTAAACCCAAAGTAGCACTAGTGTTCATTCTCTTCATCCATCCCAAGGCTTCATCCCAGGGCCATGCCTGCTTCTAGCTGTCCCTAGTGGCATTGTGCAATGTTTCACAGTATTTACACTGTGACTTGAGTGTCTGCAAGGACCAATGCAGCACAGCAAAAGCCCCCTGCTCCACCCAGCTTTCACCACAGCAATGCGCAGGGGTCCCTGAGGTGCACTCACCAGTGTCACCGCCTCCCCATCTCCTGATGCAGCGTCCTTTCATAAATCTTGTGTTGACCGTCGCTTTGTGGTTATACTTGGGTCTCTTTGGTTTCTGCCTTTGGATGATTTATTTTATGCAGATGACCTTTTCCATTGTGTTAGTGTTGCTGGACCGCTGCTGGGTTTTGCACCGGGTTAAAAACAAAAGTGATGGTAGAAAGTGGGGAGTTGCAATATGTTAAGGTTGCTTCATAATCACCTTTTTAAATCATAATTATTTGTCATCTTCTCTTGATTAGGAAGTGCTTTAGACACCGTTGTGTGTCAGTGTGTACAAACTAGGCCTGGGCTGGCTGGCTGGTGACAGATTACATCCATAGACTCACTCACACGTGCCCATTTATGTGTGTATGTTTGGACACACATTTGCACATGAACACACACATACACACAAACACACACTCACACACACACACACGACTTCTTCCCTCTGAACGTCATTGTACATAAGCACACATGCACACAGTCTGTTACACCTCTCTCCCTCACCTATGTCGTGCACACACTTGTGATTTTTTTGCCCCCCATACTTACACCCCACCATACATCGTTACATACACACACACACACACATACAGTACATCTGGTCAATAACTCTTTTTACAGGTCTGTCTTACTCATGCCTTGCACTAATGATGCTCATGAATATATCTTGTCATAATTACAGCCAGTGTGATATAAATATATATATATAAATATAAATATATAAATAATATACTGTAAATAGGGTGTTGCAGTGTAGTCTACCTTTTTTCAATTTACCAGTGACAGGACTAATGCTTGCTAAGGCGTTGTCTAGATAATCAGAAAAAAAACTGTACAGTTAGCAGAAAAAAAAGCTACAATCTGGGTTTGGAGTTTTGTTGCAGTTCCTTTTTTTCACACAAATGGTTAAATTATAATCAGTGGTGGTCTTTATAAATGTATGTAGTGTTATTAACAAAAGAAATGAAATTGCATTTGTTTAGTGGTCTGTCTTGTACCTTTTTCTCAACGGAAAAAAAAAATCAAACATTTTGGTTTTTATTTTTTAACATTCTCTCTATCTTGCATCTCACTAATTCTTTTTTTTAGTGGCATCAGGCGATGATGCCTTGTCCAGTGCTGCTTCCTGTAAGTAGATCTGAACTTCCAGAGACACTGGTTGTAAAAGCTCCAGAGGACACAGACAGAATGCAAAATAGTTTGATTAACCAATTATCTGCCTCTCCATAACATCTCAGTAACATTGTGAAGATATTGTAGGAACAGTGTAACAACTATCAGCTGGCACGATGGTGATTCATCAATAAATGAATTAACACATAATAGGGATGTAAATTGTATGTTTGGTTTTTTGTTTTTTGTTTTTTTGCCGTGAACACTTAATTGCAGCCGAAAACATTTAAATGCAAGCATTTTACAGTACTGTTATGTAATGACCAAATAAATACCGAAATAAATTTGATCATTTATTATTGTAATCAGGCTGTGTGTGTGTATGTGTGTGTGTGCATGGACTTTTGATGGTATTTGCCCACAGAAAGCAATTATGTTTTATCTCAACTGATTTATGTTTGGTCTTTTATAGGAGTTACAGTTGTACTGCCCCTCTCCCCTCAACGTGACACTGATAAAATCTTTTTATTATTTTGTCATCTCTGACCTTTAACCTGACAAATGTTCTGTATGAGTCAAAGATCTGAAGAGCAATAATTTTCTTTTAATTTGGTGAGATACCATGTCCTCCTCGGGGTTTCAACTTTTTAATATATTTTTATATATATTTTATATATTTTAAATGTGACATAAATCATAATATAGTCTGTAAAATAAAAGTTATTTGTATTAATCCCAACAATTCCTTTAAATTGCATGAATTAACCATGATTCAATAGTCACAATGTGCTCAGAAATAGCTCCGTATAGCAAGCCAGTCTTCTTCTGTTACATTGACCTTGAAATTCTGCTACAAATGGTTGCATTTTTTGACCTCTCCTCTCTTGAATTGTACTGGAATTGGCCTATCCCATTTGAGTCCCCTAGCGGAGGAAAATGGGCCTACAGTGAGAAATTGAAAATAATGATGAGCGCCATGTCTGATCCTCCGCTTGTGGAATAGAGCGGACGGCAGAGCGAATATTTCCCGGGCCGGGGGTCCGCTCGGGGTTCGGTGCGAATCATGGCCGACACCGCTGGGATTCAGCAAGGTTCGCCGGCCATCGGAGCTGCGGGCTTGGTTCCAGCCGCTCCTGGAGCCGGGGGGACGGAGGGCTCCGGCGCTGCTGGAGGATCCGCACGAATCGCCGTGAAGAAGGCGCAACTCCGCTCTTCACCTCGGCCGAAGAAACTGGAAAAACTCGGAGTGTATTCATCCTGCAAAGTATGCGATATTTGCTGAAAGCCGAGTTTTTAAAACAATTGATTCGAGTATTCATAATAAATGGTATTTTCTGGGCTCGGTTGCAATAGTTTACAAAATGCAAGCGCAGCAAAGGAAGCCATTGCCGCACTTCATTTTTTTCATTTTGCATACATGAACCAATTATTGAAAAAGGGATATTAAAAATGCAGTTTATTAAATTGTTATTATTATTTGCACTTGTAACAGGGCCCTCCAGCTGCAAGCTGTCCTCTGAATTTTGCAATGTTTCTGTCTAGGTGGGGGGTTGGTGAACGTAAACATTGGCTTGGCGCTGCTTCTTGGGAATAGCTGCCTGTGTGCAGAAGGGCTGCAGCCCCCAGTGTGTGTGTGTGTGTGTGTTTGTGCGCTGTGTGTGTTTTCCACGGGAAATTTCACGGTGTCCCCGTGCCGTCTGTCAACGCACGGTGGTAAATAGAAAGGGTTTATTGGGTTTATGCAGTGTATCATCCGCAGAGAGGGACGGGGTCTTTGTTTTGACAGGGTGACAGCTGCTGGCGGGGCGGAGTTTGTTGTTGTTTCAATGCGCAGGCTCAGTGCAGCAGCTCCAGCTGATGGTGACAGGCCTCCTCACCCCACCTCCTGATACTGACCAAAGTTTTAATTAAACTGTGTCTATATGAGCGGCCTGTGATATTTTAAGATGTATGTATGCTGTTGTGGCCCATTTATAATAAGATAATATATTACTATTGGGGTGTTAGGTGTTTTATATATTTTTATGCACAGATAAGGAAGATAAAAGGCAAGTAAACTGTCAAAGTTTAATAATAATAGTAATGAATTTAATTTTCAGAACATAATTATTCTTATTTCTCCTTAAAAGATCAAATCCGTGCCAGTTTGTTGCTGCTAACTGTGACAGTCAATTTTGAATGTTACATAGTTCATTTGATATATAGTTGATTTATCCATGTCTTTGTTCCTGCTTGTACTCATTTAGACTCTGCTTTTTGTAGGCTGAAGGAGCATGTAAGTGTAATGGCTGGAAGAGTCAGAACCCCCCACCTACACCTCCACGAACTGACCAGCAGTCCAACGCAGTCAACCTGCAGGAGCCCTGCCGGAGCTGTTCTCACACTTTGGGTATGTCAGCATGTCTGCAAACTGTAATGATGGATGAAAATCTCCTCTCATTGTGATAATGACAGGGAATTACCTTCTGTGTTACACACTTCTCTCTCTCTTTCTCTGTCCCAGGTGATCATGTGACCCATCTAGAAAATGTTTCGGAGGAGGAAATGAACAGACTTTTAGGCATTGTCCTGGATGTAGAGTATCTCTACACATGTGTTCACAAAGAGGAGGATGCTGACACTAAACAGGTCTACTTTTCCCTCTTCAAAGTAAGTTTTTGCTTTTATAATCAAAATATAATCTAACACACAGGAATATCAATTGATTATCAAAATGTTCTATACTTGAACTGTGTAATAAGGCTGTCATTAAATGTATTTGTTGTATGTTGTGTGATGACAAACAAAGCATTCATACTACTGTTCTGTTTATTTCTCAGCTGCTGAGGAAATCCATCCTACAGATGGGTAAACCAATGTTAGAAGCACAGGAGAGTCCTCCGTTTGAAAAACCCAGCATTGAGCAGGTAATCACATGGGTTTTTCAGCTGCAATACAAAAGCAATACTTCAACAGTCCATATTCATGTTGGTACTTATTTTCTCTTTCCCTGTGTTTCCCAAATAGGGGGTTAACAATTTTGTCCAGTACAAATTCAGCCACCTGCCATCTAAGGAACGTCAAACCATCATGGAGTTGGCCAAGATGTTTCTAAACCAGATCAACTACTGGCAGCTGGAGACGCCCTCCCAGAGGCGCCAGCGGGTGCCCAATGATGACGCAGCTGGATACAAAGCCAACTACACCAGGTAAGCCGCAATAGCAGATATCCTGTAAACTTGCAGTAGATGAAGATATTGTACAATTGTTTGTTAAAGTTATTTCTGTATTGTGCTCACTACAGATGGCTGTGCTACTGCAATGTACCTCAGTTCTGTGACAGTCTGCCCCGGTACGAAACTACCCAGATCTTCGGCAGGACACTGTTGCGTTCAGTTTTCACTGTGATGAGGAAACAGTTGCTGGAGCAGGCCAGACAAGAGAAGGACAAGCTGCCACCTGAGAAACGAACACTCATTCTCACACACTTTCCCAAGTAAGAGGAACAAAGATACAGAAGCTCTGAGATTGTACACAGAGAAGTCAAACACAAAACTAAATATATTTTCAGACTAACAAACAATTAGCCACATGCAGACACACTCACTCATACATAGCATGTTCATTCATGTGCATTCTCAATATGAAACCACACAGTAGCTGTGTATGCATGACTAACAACCTTTTGTAATGTAGTTAAATTATTATTGTCATGTTTTTGGCTCAGGTTCTTGTCTATGCTGGAGGAGGAGGTGTACAGCCACAATTCTCCGATCTGGAGCCAAGACTTCTTGGCAGGAGCCTCAGGAGGGCAGATTCCTATCCACACAGGTAACACCACACCTTCACGGAATCAACAGAGCCACACACCCTTACAGACACACCCTTCAACATGCCTCTTGAATCATTCAACTGTTTCTTTTTATTCTAAATGTCACTCATGAATAAGAATGTTCTTATATTTAATTTTACTTTCTGTTGCTCTGTAGTTATCAGTGCACCTCCTGTGGCCAGGCCCTTGTACTACAGCACAAGTCCTGTGTCAGTGGACCCATCCAGCTGTGGCAGCATCAGTCCTGCTGGGAAAACAGTTTCTGTACTCGAGCCAAACCCAGGTATTACAGTCAAACCTGTCAGTACCCTGACATTATTAACATCTGACATTAAACAGTGAGAACAAGGGTGAAGTTAGCGGTGTGTTTCACATTTTAACCATGCTTATGAGTGGTTGAATATTGGCTTTAAAGCTGTGTGAGGAAACAGAAGTGAAACACAACCAAGAACTACTACTGACATACTGAAAGTAAGTCAGTTTTGCCACCATGCATAGTTAACAATTGGAGATGAATCCACAGCCAGCTGATCTTAAATGCTGGGTAACTGTGGTTAGCATTAACAATGAAAGAAACCCCAATATTACTGTCAAACAAATAAATAAATCAGATTGTGCAATAAGAGAATATAAGAAAGTATAAAAGAAACAGGTGACAATGACAAGTATTTTCCTCTGTGTCCATGCTTTCTTGTAGTTGGTGAGAAGCGTAAACCCTCAGAACCCCTTCCTCATGAGGAAAACAAGAGACCCAGGGTGGTGGGTGACATCCCCATGGAGCTCATCAATGAAGTCATGGCAACCATCACTGACCCTGCCGCCATTCCCGAGGTAACCAGTTAGGGCAGAAACCACGTAAGAAATAATATAAACTTTGTCTAATTGGCTACAGTTAAGAGTCTGGTATAGAAACTATATTTATCTACATCAAACTGATTTTTAGCATAAAACTTAGCAAAAAACTACCACTTTTGAATGATAATTTTGTATGTTTGTTACAATCAAATGAAGTCTGTAAACAGTATTTATTTTTCTTATGAGGGTTTTAATTATGGAAATAAAAGTGATAATGACTTAATGCCTTCCATTGTACGCAGACCAGTCTGCTGTCAGCCCACTCAGCACGTGACGAAGCTGCGCGTCTAGAGGAGCGCAGGGGCGTGATTGAATTCCATGTCATCGGTAACTCCCTAAACCAGAAGCCAAATAAGAGGATCTTGATGTGGCTCGTCGGCCTCCAGAATGTGTTCTCCCATCAGCTGCCCCGCATGCCCAAAGAGTACATCACACGGCTGGTCTTTGATCCGTAAGTGTACCCTGACTTTATCATCATCTGTCACATTTAGAGAGACAGCTATAGTGAAAGCTCATTCTGACTATCTGTTTTTTATTTTTTTCACAGGAAGCACAAGACGCTGTCACTGATCAAGGATGGTCGTGTGATCGGAGGGATCTGCTTCCGGATGTTTCCCTCACAGGGCTTTACAGAAATCGTCTTCTGTGCTGTCACCTCCAACGAACAGGTCAAGGTGAGAGTGCTCCCTGCCTCTCAGCTTGGTGGGTCTTTATAAATTCAAGCTACTATTTATCTTATTGGTCAGTTTTAACCTTTGTGTGGTTGTAGGGTTATGGAACGCACTTGATGAACCACCTGAAGGAATACCACATTAAGCACGAAATCCTCAACTTCCTCACTTATGCTGATGAGTATGCCATTGGCTACTTCAAGAAACAGGTAATATGTTATGTCTGTCAAACGGTTACTTTAGTCATATGATGCAATACTCTCTCTTCTTGACTCTTCTGTGTAAACATAATAAAATTCACATGACGTAAAAAAAAAAAAAAGATCTGTAATAAAACAAGTAAAAACAACTGCCTAAAGCGAAGATGATTTCACTTGTTCCTATCGTAAATCAACTTGTTTAGGAATTGCTTTCAACTGTGCTATTCTTATCTCCTTTGTTTTACGATACTCATATTTCTACAGATGTCCGTATTGCACCCCAAATGCAGCAAATTCAGACAATGAAAATAAATCAAAAGATACAGTTAGAGATAGGAATTTTGTAGTCGTTGCACGGCATTTGATGTACACCAGTAAAAAAACAGATCTCGCCTCCTCTCTTTCAGGGTTTCTCGAAGGACATCAAGGTTCCCAAGGCCAAATATGTTGGCTACATCAAGGACTACGAGGGAGCCACACTGATGGGCTGTGAACTCAACCCCAGCATCCCCTACACAGAGTTCTCTGTTATCATCAAGAAACAGAAGGAGGTGTGTGTGTGTGTGTGTTTAAATCTTTAAATTTTAAGTGCTTTCTGTCCCTCCACTCCTTTCTCTTTTAAACCATTATCATTTATCCTCCTCAGATCATCAAGAAGCTGATAGAGAGGAAGCAGGCTCAGATCAGAAAAGTCTATCCGGGGCTTTCCTGTTTTAAGGAAGGAGTACGGCAGATTCCCATTGAGAGCATTCCTGGCATACGTACGTTACTCATGAATTCCCACTGTATACTATACTGCATGTCTCTCTCCAACAGTATCTCATATTTACACATTTTTGCATTATATATATATGAGACTAAGTTTAGTTTTTTAACTAACAGGTGAAACTGGCTGGAAACCCATAGGCAAAGGGTAAGTGTGACCCTACTGTAAAAGATATGAACTTGGACTCAAAGCAGAGTGCCTTCACCCAGTGACTTAACTAGTATTGCCCAATTTGGCAAGGAGGACTAAGTTCAAGGATGGGGCAAAATAACATATCATGGACCTGGACATGTCAAATTAAAAACAGCACTTCAGACAATTTGAATACTGCCCTCTTCACCTGAATACCTCAGTTTGTTAACAATATGTTCTCTGTTATTTCTGCTTTGCCAGGAAGGAACTGAAGGACCCAGATCAACTGTACAGCACTCTGAAGACCATCCTCCAACATGTGAAGGTGAGAGAGAGACACAAATTGTATACACAAACATTCCCGCTAACACACACTTGAGTCTTACCAGTATGGTCTTTATATCTTAGAGTCACCAGAACGCCTGGCCGTTCATGGAGCCTGTGAAAAAAACCGAGGCACCTGGGTACTACCAAGTCATTCGCTTCCCCATGGGTATGTATGCACAGAACCACAGTTATCTGATTCGGTAAAACTTACTTGGAAAAGTAAGGAAGTGAGGATTAAAACATTGCAGTTAAGGCTCAAGCAAGGACAGCTCAGTAGTGAGGATGCATATTGCTGACGGATCCCATTCATTTTTTATGGAGAGCAGGAGATCTGACCACACGGTGCATGATGGATACAGCACAGCGAGTTGACGGACCAACCGCCGAATCTGAATTTGCATAATTGAGACTCAACCTCAACTTTATGCAAATGAGGTCCGTCCAACGTAGCTGGCTTGAGAAACTCAACTAAAACTGTGAATCAAGATTCTGTTACCTCGTTGCCTATTTTACACCTCAAATGTTTTCAGAAACATACTTTAGTGTACTGTTTAGCTGTAAAATGAGAAAGTTTGTGACGTGGCCACCATGTTGAAAATGGCAGAGCAAAAACCAAGCACCACCCAACTCGCAGTACGTCACCACCAGCCAGAGCATTCAGTGGTCTGTTGCGTCCAGATGCGTCATCGCCAGATTTGGTGCGTCTGCACCCTGAGGCCTTGCCTTAGGGTCTCTCTAACAAGAGGCGCTAAACCTTCCTAGTAGTCCCTGCTTACTGTGCTCTGGATTTTTCAATTCATTTTAAAAGCACTTGCATTAGTTTGTTTTTGTTTTGTAGCTTTAGATGTTTCAGTGAGGATCATTTGGAATAAAAAGTTGTCGTCCAACATCAGTTTTAGCTCATTCCAGGGGTTTTCACCAAAATGAACAATGTCCTTTCTGGATAAGCGAAAGAGCTCTTGGTTTGATGTAGCATACATATTCAACCTTTGACAGTGTATCACACTTTAAAAGCAGTATCAACTACATAAGTCATGCAAGGGTGTTTTTTTTTCCACACAGATCTTAAGACAATGAGTGAGCGTCTGAAGAGCAGGTACTACACGACGCGGAAGTTGTTCATGGCCGACATGCAGCGCATCTTCACCAACTGTCGTGAATACAACCCACCAGAGAGCGAGTACTACAAGTGTGCCAACTTACTGGAGAAATTCTTCTACACCAAGATCAAAGAAGCAGGCCTCATCGAGAAATAGAAGAAGAAGAAGAAGAAGAAGAAGTTGCTCCTTACCTTAACAAAGGATGAGATGGCCCTCAGACTGTAAACTGTTATGGTTAGGTTGTGAGTAATGCAAATGACAGTTGTGTGTATGGGCAAGCTAAGAATAGGACTACTGATTCTGGAGCAGTAAGGTTTCAGAAACATATCTTAGTATGAAAGGGGTCTCAGATCAGCGGTCTTTTAATGTTTGATGCATGCCGGGCCAGATCCTGAATCAGTAGCTGAGACTGATATTTACACTGAAAGTTAGGCCACGAGGGAAGGCCTCTTTGAAGACCTGCGAGACTGTTGCCAGTATGAAACTAAAGAAGCACGGTGTCTTCGTATTTCATCACATATCCCAGGGTCCCATGGAAAGAGAGGACAGTGAGAGGTATAATACTAATGGATATTAAACAAGGCAGAAAGCTTCCGTTATTTTACTGTGCTAGACATTAAAAGGCAAAACACAAAGACAGATGATTGGAGATTCACCTTACCTTACTTTGCCTCTCTCCATCTTCTTCCCTCCTTTCTTTTCATACTTTCATCCCCTGCCTCTTTTTCTCAGTTGACTCAGGTAGAGATGTCATGAGCAGTAATCACATCTACAGTGTATGGAGTCAGTAAACAAGTGTTACCTGTGAGGAATGTGACTGAGAGATCAGGTTTTCCTGTCTGTTTAACTCTGTTCTGTGCTGAACAGCGCCTGTGAGCGTGAACAGCGTTGATGAGGTCAAAGTTTGTCTGTGATGAGTTCATCCTGCCAAAAGAGGAATACATACTTTAAATTTGTACAGATTTTAATTATTTTAAAGCACTTATACCCACTGTATATTTTAAATGTGTATATAACATATATTTTCTGTTTCAGAACTAAAAAAAGTAATCTTTTTTTTCTCAATAAGCCACGTAGGACAGTTTGACTATCAAAATGCACTTTTATTTTTCCAACTATTAGTTAACATATATAAGAGCATCTTCTTTTCCCCAGAATTTGTTTTACATATAAATTACTGCTGTTGACTAAGGACTAATTTAATTATCTAGAGTTTATTCTTATTTATGTGCTGTAATTTAAAAGGAAATATGCTTAAGACAAAGTCTTAATTTATTCTTTCTTATTTTTGTCCTGCAGATGGAGATTGATAACTTTATACTTTGGAGATAAATGAAAAGATTGTGCAATACTATGTAGTTTTGCTGTTTTGTAAAAAGGTGTTTGTACTTTTCAAACTTTAGGGAAAAAATACATTTTGTAATGTCTGGAAAAATTCTTTCATGCTCTTTGTACAATTGGTTTTAATGACATGGTATTAGCCTATTTTATAGACTGAATAAAACCGAAGTGAGGCTAATTTAGTGTGTCTGTAGTTTTCCATCTTCAAACACATACAAATGAAAGGAACCATCTAATTTTTGATGAAAATTTAATATGCATTGAGATTGTAACTCAAAATTTTGAACTCAATTTCAACATGTTGCTTGTTGACTTATAGGTCTTCGGTGTAGTAAAAATGTGTTATTTTCATAGTCTCCGCCAAACACAGTGACAAAATGACAGAACAAAGCTTTTTATGTGCCTTTAATAGGAGACGTTCAGGTCCAATTAGGAAAACCATGTCAAACCCTTCGAATTATAATTGCACTACACTGAAGTTTTGGCATTGTCAAGACTCTTTTGCGAAAGACTTTAATTAGAAGAAAACAGATGACTTTCTTCTGAACTTTGATGTTAGGCTGTCAGGATGACTAACCTCCTCTCCAATTAGCACATATAATATTTAATTTAATTCTCACTCTGACACAGCCATTAATATATACAAACTTGTATGAAGCAGTAGAGTAAATGAAGCAATAAAGTTTATTGTCATATCATACAGCACAAGGTAAGATTAAAGAAGATACAAATGTGAATCCATTAGATGACATAAATACTCGTATTTAGGATCTCATAATAAAACCATACAGCCTAAAAGTATGATGACGACTTACAGAAAAGGAAAATGTGACCACAATCAGATATAAGCCATTACTACATTTACCTAAAGATAAAGAAGAGAAATGGAGAAGAGAGAGAAGATAAAAAGGATAAAGCTCTGCAAATAAGGGAACAAAATAAAATCTACAAATGATCACAGTTGTTCTTCATCATATGAAGAAATTCAAACTTGAGAGTGAAATACAGAATGATCAACTGTCAAAACTCTAGGAAATCACATTAAAACTGATAATGCCAGTAAACACTCAGAGTTCAGTGAGGACAAACAGAGTATCTGCTTTCAGCGACATCCAACAAATGACTCATTGTATTTCTCAAATGGCTGCTGGTCGTTCGTAGACTTCCTTGATTTCTGCACAGACCGCCTACCAGACTTCTGTTTGAAAACAGGAGAGCGGAGGAACTGCAAGTCTGTAAATTTGTCTCCTCGCCGAAGTTTCCTGTCAAAATGAGAATATAATTGTCAACCATTCATATAATAATAATACAGTATCTTAAAGCATTCACAGTAACATCAGCATCTATGTGTAAACTCACGCGTGTAATGAGGGTTCCTTGTAGTCCACCACCATGGTGCAGCGCCGCTTGCGAGCAGGAACAGGGGTGGAGCATCGGGCATCAGAGGGGCGTGATCCACCACAGGAGAACTTGCGATAGGCTGCAGGGGACATATTGGTCACATCACACAGACTCAAGCCCCGCCCTGCTGTCCTTACACCAAGCCCACCTATAGAAACGTGAAGATAGATGTGATCCAAAAGCAAGAAAAAAAAGAAATCAGAGTTGTGCATCTTCATATGAGTACACCAGTGAACAGCTTTAACACAGAATGCAATGAAGCCGATGCACGGAGAAGTGACAATACAAGGAAAACGTGATCAGTGCTTAAAGACGTTGGTGGCTCATGACAGGAAGACGATGATATTTTATCAGTAATATTGTGATATTTCATGTGGACGAGCCTTTTTTTTGGAAAAGACATAGACTTACGCTTCTTGCATGTCTTAACTCTCTTTGGCGTTTGGTTGGGTAAAAGAGACGGAGCTTCACAAGAGGAATCTCCAAAATTGGACAGGACGTTGTCTATTCTCATCATCTCAGCTTCAACCAGAGGGCTGACAGGCGGCAAACAGTCCTCCTCAATTTCCTCTCTGTGAGGCTCTGGAAAACCAGCACAAACACACATAACCATCCTCAGTCCATTCAAAGTTTTTAAAAGGTCATCATAGGACATGATGATAAAACAGAGAAACTTTCTGAGCAGCGCTACTAATGAAATGTGCAAAGAGTTTTCATTTTTTGCAATGCAATGCAGACCGAAAGATATTCAACAGCAATGTGACAGACAGACTAAAACCCTCTTGGCTGACAACTCTAGCCAACAGATGGATGTTTAGAAAGTATCTATTGACATCACAATGCAAAAGGCCTGAAGGCCTAATAGCATTTCATCTTATCACCACCTCTATGGGACATAATTTTAGATTCATTGTTAGTCATTAATATTTTCATAATGTAGCTTTGGGAATTCCAACAAATACTCAATTTGCTGAAAATGAATGTCCTGTCAGAACAAGTGCATTAATCCACAGTGGAAGGAAGGACAATAATAAAAAGCAATGGACAAAGTTGTGAATAAAGTGAAATTTGTTGCCCACTACAACTGCCTAAATACTCACAGACATGATGAAGATACAATATGAATACGCATGCGTAGTACCATGTTTTCTTCACAGTTCTTTACAGTCTCTATGGTAACATAGGAGACACAAACTCAACATGTTCCTGAGCATTTACTCACCGTGTTGATTTTCCTGTCCTAACCTCGCAGGGTCAGGGCTGTTAGAGAAGCTAGAGTCAGGGGACTGGTCGAGACGAACTTCTTCCTTTTCAGGCTCTGCAGTGTTAGGGCTCGGCTCATCATCTCTATAGACTAAAAAACAAAAACAGTGAAAGAAATTGTTTCATTATAACCAGTTACATGTATGTATTCTTATCCCATTAGAATAAAACATGAAGTTGGAGGTCAAAATGACAAATCAAAATGCTCACCAGAGATCTCCTGTTTTGGAGGGATGTTTTCTTTCTGCCTGGCTACTTTAGAGGGCCGACCTCTTCGAGTGGTGATCGTCTTTGTCTTTTCAGGGGAGGTCTGTCTCCTCCTGGTCTTCTGTGGGACATAAAGGCTGTCCTCTGACTCAGAAGATGGTGATGATGAACTTAATTCATTATTATTGAAAACCGCAGGTGAAGCATCTTTTTGGGCCTGTGGAGGCTCTTCGCTGATGGGTGTGGCTGGCTGATTGTCCTCAGCCTTGGCCCTGAATGGTGTGATGTGGACCGTCTCTTCACAGTCGAAGTCAAACGTGTCGTTAAATCCCAGCGAGGTGTTGAGTTTATTTCCCTGTGTTGGACAAGCTGCCGTTTTGGCCCGTGTGGCGGACCGGTCCCGACTCTTGGAGCGGGCTCTTGGTTTGGGGTTTTCCCAAGGTTTCTTTAATGGGGCACGCTCTGGTTTGCGACCTCTCTCGAGTTTTCGTGCAACTGGTTCTGGTTTGGTGCAGGGTTGCTGCTGGGCTTGTTTCCTGCTAGTCTGCTGCTGGTTGGTTTTTTTGGGTGGGACAGGTTCAGGGGTAGAGTGCTGAAACTCTTCATTGTCAACTGGATCCACAATTTCTGGTTCTGCTACTTGCTGTGTTTGATTTTGGTTTTTACTGTCACTGCGAATAGGACTTGCTATTAAAGCCCCCAAACCAGCAACAGGGTCACCCTCACTAAACGACCTCTGGTCTCGCACACGTTCAGACCTTCTTGTGCTCCTTCTATCGGCATGTCGGCGCCTCACACCCACTGTAGATGGCAAAGTAACCTGCTTGTTGCATTCACGTTGTCCATTCATTTTAGAGGGATGAGGGTCTGTGAGGAAAAAGACAAAATCAACATTATTATTACAATAGTTCAATTTTGTAGGATGAATGCAATGTTTTAATAAAATACTGTGAAGATACCAGTAAACACTAGATGGTCAGAAGAACTGCCTATATTCAAATTTGAGTGTGGATTGGTCAAAGAATAACTTTCCTGGCTATCTATATAAATCATGGCCTGGACAGGATGCTCATCAATCAGGAGGGATACTTTTCAATTGAGGAATAACCTCAATTGAATTGAAAAGGTGTACTTAGAAAAAAAGTGTATTTCTAGTTTGTTCTTGTGTTCAACCTTAGTTTCATTTATTATTTCAATTTCCTCCTGATTATGTGTTTTAAGTAAATAATGACACATTAGCGATGTATATTTATATCCCAAAATGCACTTTGCCATACTGTAGTAATCAAATGACCATAGCTGCAAGTCAATGGTAATAAAATATTTCAGGTGACAATATGTTAACTGTATGGGCTAATACCTAATACTAACCTGAAATATTAGAGTGTGTGTGTGTGTATACCTGCACAAATTGGCGAGATTTCACATGCATTGGGCTCATCAAGTTTCTGGCCGCTTCGCTTTCTCCTATAGAATGAGAGGCAACAGATCTTAATAGTCAAACAAGGCATAAAGGATGTCATTATATATTATGTGAATTGTTGATTTAAAAAAAAAAAAAAAAAAAAAAAATCACCTTGATGAATCCACATTGCGTTGGGGCTCAACAAGAATGTTTGTAGGTTTAGTCTAAATCAAGACACAAATAAATCAAATATTTTTATAATGGCAAACAGAACTTCAAAATCATTTACATGTTAGCCAGGCTAGTAAGTAAGTACCCTGCTTGACAGCTGACACAGGAGTTATCATCTGTCTATAGAGGGGAACAAGGAAAAATATACTTTCCCAGCATAGACCCATTAAGTGTGAAATCAGTATGAGAAACATTTTCACTGCTCTGTTTTAAATCTCTCCACATCCAAGCGTCTATTCCAGAAAGTCAGTTTACTGAGTTATCTGGATTACTCTGATGAACAAAATCCAGAACAAGAACAGACCACAGGTCTCCTAATATTACCTCTGAAGCACTCGCTGCCAGCGCTTCCTGCTCTTTGAGCTTCCTTTTGAGCAGAAGCAGGTGCAGGAACAGGGCCTGTTGCTCCCTTTTCAGTTGCAGGATCACAACATTAGACTGCCTCACTTTTTCCTTTTCAGCTTGCAGGGCTACGGCCAGCGCCTTGTTGTTCAGCTGGACATCCTTCAGGATGGTGTGTGTGGAGTTAGTTACTAGGAGAAAACATAAGAGGGATGTCATTTGTTTGAGGCAAAAATCACATCTTCTGCACTTCTGAATCTGTCTGTGTCATGGATTAGGAAAGTACAAATACATCCTTTAAGTCAACATTATTATACTATACTTGATGATTTAAGTTACGATAATTGTGGAATAAGTCCTAAATGTAAATCAAACTGATAGTTGCCGTGCAAGATAAGCTCAGGTTTCCTTACCACTGCTTTTGTTTATCATCCTGGACCGTCCTCTGCGGGGAGCCGAGGCACTAGCCAGCCGTTTGTTCCTCTTCTCCTTCATCCTGTCCTTGATGTCCTCCAGACTCTGCTGGAAAGACTTCTTCTGGGCCCGTTCTTTCACCATGGCTCAGTCTCTTAGATTAGTTCACAGTTTAGCGAATAATGATGCTAAATCTTTATTAAAACAAAAGAGTACGCTAACGTGCTACGCTAAACTAGTTAGCACACTACGTAACGTTAGTTACTCCCACAGGCTATCTTCAATAGCTGCCGTTATATTTGAAAGCAACGTGAAAATTTAACCTACCGGCATGTGGATACGTCCAGGCAATTTGGTTTGTATATCGCTTCAACAACATGCGTTTGTGGCTTATTTAGGCAGCGAAATAAGCCATTTTATCACGAAATATCCGACTCTTTCTCTGTCTCTCTGAGCGAGTTGACGTTCGAATTGTGAGCCGCGATCACTGATTGGTTGGAATTCGACTGCGTCACTTCCTCTATGTAGATGGGGGGTTCGCTAGGTGGCGCTAATGTAAAGTAGGAAATAAACATTTCCTTGCAGAGGAGATGAAACTGATTTGGTATTCAATATTCGTCTGCATATTCTGGTCCTCTGAGAGTAAGCCGTAGAATAACACACGGCACACACAAACTGTCGAATTATGATTCTTTGCGTTTCAATCAGCCTCTTTTCATTTTTTTTCCTGTCTGTCTGTCTGTCTGTCTGTCTGTCTGTCTGTCGGAAACAAACAAGACAAAGTGGAGAACATGCACCACTGGGAAATGGAGGAGGAGGTATAGAAAACGTCTTTAAAAATGTAAATGAGATTCATGCTCATCAAGGGTCAGGCTCATTCAGCTCTTCCAAAATGACTAATTGAGTATTTATAATTGACTGCTGGAGATAAGAGCTTGAGTGGTGCTCTGTAAAGTGCTCTGCTGCATGTGGATAGAGCTGATAATTGTGTTAATCTATAAGTCCACTGACAGGCAGTGTTTGAGTTATATTCCTTGTGGGTTTTCTGAAACTCTCGCGGCTCTTTCAAATGAAGATTACACAGTCACTCAGAAAGCAAGTCAATTATTGGATGAATGCAAATTTTAATTTGAGCCATTAAGTTTAACTTTTGACATTTTGCTCAAGTGCCAGTGTCCAGCCTCCTATTCTCTTGCTATTTTATATAGGGCCTGATATACACACACATGCTCCACATACACACAACTTGCTTAAAGTCGCCCTACTTCCATGCCATAAGAGGCCATTACTACCCAGCTCAGGTTTTTCGCTTTAAATGTTCCATAAATATTGAATTACACTGAATACCTACTCATGATCTCATTTGCTTTCCCTAGTCAAAGTCAAACAGGGTATGTCTTACTTGGCAGAGTGCACTGAATAGACTTACCCCTTTTCTGCATGGCACTGCAGCTAAAGTAACATCCATTTGAACCTTCTGTCAGTGGAGATCCAAGAAAGTGTCCATGACAGCCTACTGAATGGCATATTGAGGCTACAGAAGGCGCTTGGTGTTGTCAGTATTACCCATTGAAAACAAATGACTTAAGCAGGGTGCCTCAGTTGTGTAACAGGCCTGTACTTTGGTGCAAGACCCTCCGGTAAAGTATACACTCAGTTCCTAGTTATTTCTATTTTGCTTATGTAAGGACATGTAGCAGTTAAATTTTATTACAAAGACATATAAATTAAATGTTATCACCGCTGCCAACACCATAAGTCTTTTTAGTAGCGGGTGTGCATTTTTAGCATGGGCTCTATTACTACTAATGACTCAGTTTTAATAATAAGATCTTTTCTGTTTACCTAAAAGATGTATTATTCTTGCTAAAAGTAAGTAAATGTTACAGCTGTTGCCTCACAGTATTGGAAAGAGTGAGTGGTGTGTTGTGCGTGAGCGTTTTTGTCAGTCTGTATTAAAAAGAAACAGAGAGGAAGGGAGAGAAACAAAGTAAGACAGATAGACAGCCACAGGGACACCATGCTTTAATGAACAAATTTATCACACAGTCATTTCATCCCACCCCTAACTATCCACTTGTCAGATTCCTGGAGAGAAACTTATTATCACAGGTACAGGAAAAGGACAGAATAGGAAGGACTGATTAAAATAAAACAAAGTCAGTGCTGTGGCAGCTAGAGAAATTTGGCCATAATAAAAATGCGATGAAAAGATGACCATGAACGTCAAAACAGATGAACACATTGCCTTTTTTTGTGAAACAGTAGCTATCAGCAGTCTATTTATCGACTGATGTGATGCACTGATATCATTATTAAGAGCTGACAAACTACTGTCCAGTCAGATGTCTAGCTCACCTATCCCTCTCCAGACTGTCTGACTGGCCAATGAAAAGATCATCTGCTTTCCTTCCAGATGAAAAGTATTAGCTCTAATCTGTGCACTCGCCTCCACTGGGGAAAAAAAAATACACAGCCCTACTTTTTTAATATGGAAAATGTGCTTACGGTGCCATACTCACAATTTATGATAATGAAATCATAACACAGGTTGTGTAATCAGCCCCAAAGCAAACTTTAAGACAGGGCCAGCTCAGGAAACTAGAAGTTTATTTAATGGATCTTAATCTTCATTGTGTTGACAATCAGTGATAGATTTGAGCTTCAAATGCCCTCTCAAACCGGCGTTATGTGACGATTAATCCCTTAATTAAAAGTGAGTCATACTTAAAACACAGAACGAGTGTCAGCCCAGTTTATACTTAAAATAGCACTTATTTCCACTCTTTTAATTCAGTATACAGTGTGTGTTTGAATGTGATTACTCTAACTAGAACATCCTACAGTATATTTCAACATTACAGAAGGGCTCTCAAGTGATGTGTTTTTTCCCCACTTTGGATGTGTGGAAAGCCAATGTCTGACTGCACTGCTAACAAACCAAACTTCAGGAGCAATCCTTTACCATCACATCCTTTTGAACCCAGACGATAGCAGCACTGAGCCACAGACACACAATCGACTCTCTGTGGGATGCAGCTTGGTCATTATGCCTTACAGCCTGCTCTTGAACACCCTGCTGAGCCATTTACTTCACAGCCCACCTCCCCTCTGTTTACTGATCTGTTGCTCAATGCCATACCGCTGCATTGCCTCAACAGGACCGGAAAGCCTCACAGGAACTAAACAAATCCTGTCTGTCTGTGCTGTGGACTGGAATTGATGGCTGTTTCTGAACTTTCAACTTTTGTTTTTTGCTGAGAGTCAGATGGGAACATCAATACCACTCTCACATCTGTACAGCTGTGCAAATGGTTAGCTTAGCTTAGCATAAAGAATGGAAACAGATAGCCTGGTTCTGTCTTAAGGTAACAAAATCCACCTACCAGCAACACTAAAGCTCACTCTACTATTATTTTAATCTGTCCTCCACTAATTACTTCTTCAGTTAACTTCATGATACAATTTATAGCCTCAGGATTCCCCTCAGTTTTTATTTTTATTTGACAGCACTTATTTGAATGCAGACTTTGTGAAGTACGTTGTAAACTTTTCCAGTTTGGTTTCATAAAATCCTTTTTTCCATCCCTAATTTCTGTTGGTTATAGTCTTATTGTACTTACCCGTGACCACCTTTGTTTTATAATTTGAAATGAATGAATGTGCAATGTGCAGAAGTTAAAATGCTGCATCCTCATGCCAAGAGATTATTGCGTGAACAGCAAGCAAAGCTGCCCTTGCATGGCATGTACGGCTCAGCTTTGTACCTTTGTACTCTCTCCAGGTAGCAGAGAATGAAAAATTCCCTGGATGTCAGGCTTTCGTAATGCTAACATATGTTTATGTGTGCATGTACGTGTGCGTGAATTTGGTAGAAGAGTGAGCGAGTGGAGAGAGTAGCCGTGAATGTATCGTGAGATAACGAAATAAAGATGACAAATACAGGAGAAAATCCAGTGAAGGATGGAGAGGGAAGGAGCCAGGGAGTTAAGGGGCCAGGGGAGGTATGAATTCTGACAGCCTGTGGAGAATTGAGCATCCCACACAGATGTTCACAATCATCACCCCAGACGATTAATAATAATAACTAGAGGAGTGCACTGAGTAGAGTGCAGATATCCGCCAGGTGTGTCTGGGGACATGTGTAGTCTCAGTTTTCTTTTAAGATGCAGAGAATAGTGTAATGGTAGCCAATAACCAAGCAGCCTCCTGGGTTCGCATAACTGTATAAACTTAATAAGGTAACAATAAATGGGGCGATAAGTCCAAACCTTTCAATTTAACTATAAACCACACAAAATAAAACCCCTCCCTACCTCCCTCTCCCCTCCTAAACAAAGACATGAATCTCACTCAATTGTCCCTCCTGGCACCCGTACAGCCAAGATGGCAGGGAAGCTAACAAAAAGAGAAGAGTGTATCTGCAGTGTTGCAGACCTATGCAACGCACCCACTTTACTACATGATGCACCCCCTTGATGTTGTCACCCTAACAGCTTGCTCCATGACACACACCTTTGACCCCTAACCTTAACCATCTCACTGCTCATGCCAAAACCTAAGCAAGTGGGTGTGTCATGTAGTAAAGTGGGTCCACAGATACGGAATTAATCTGCAGATGCTCTGGTTCAAGATGAGTCCAAACTTTTCTATGGATATCAGTTTTTGAGGCACGACAAAGGCCAAAATGTGGTCTATCTGTGGACTCACAGTATCTACATGACACACCCACTTGTTAGGTTTAGGCATGAGGAGGGGGGATGGTCAGGGTTAAGGGTCAGGGGTGTGTTGTGTAGGTCTGTAAGACTGCAGATAGACTTTTCCCCTTGTATTAGCTTAGCCGATTGCAGGGAAATGCCTTTTGCTACAGTTGTTGATCACTTGCAGCTACTACTGGCCAGTTAAGAGGAGTGAGGAGTCAGCAGTCAATGGCGGCATAAAACACATTATAAAACAGGTTTTTCAACAATAGTGAATCACTGCATCCACGAGAGGTCCTTCAGCATACAGTCATAAATGTGCACAAAAAATATAAGGCTGATGGGTCCAGTAGTATGTGAGATTAGCGACGGACAGATACACACACGGACACACACGACCAAACACATAATAATGACTGCTGCTGTGACAACAGGGGAAATCAGAAGGCCATGATTGATTGGATGATAGTTCTCTGAATTGGCCTGTAGAATTATTTACTTTGGAGCGGCTGCAGGAGGCGAATTAAGCATCCCACACACAGATGTTCACAATCATGCCCCAGACAATTAATAATAATAATAATAACTACTGCTGCTGTGACAGCAAGGGAAATCAGGGGGCTGTGATTGATTGGATGATAATTCTTTGAATTGGCCTATAGAATTGTTTGCTTTGGAGTGGCTGCAGGAGGCAGAAGCAAAAATATCTGACTAATTAATCCAGTTTGGTGTTAGTTGGCTAATGAAAGACCAAATGAAGAAACAGATAGTCTGAGAGGTTGTAGAAAGTTGAAAAGCAGTACTCACACAGCCTCTGGATGGCCAGACTTCAAACTCTGAGAAAGGTTAAAACCATCATTGAGATAATGTCAACGTGAAGTTTTATCAGTGTTATCATAACATTTAGACCACATTAAAATGATTTACAATTGTTTCATTTGCATATAAGCCAACTGTGCAAAAATGAGAGACAAAAAACAACTCTTGGACAAAATACGAAAGCCTGAGGTGTAAGGTGTCTAATCCATAAACCTGCCCTGCTGCGTCTCCAATCAGTGTCTGCAATGTATTGTAGCAGCAGTACACACTCGCTCAATACCTGTAGGCTTCTAAAAACCTTCCTTCATAACATAAGCTTACCAAAATGAGTTACACATTGCCTGAGGCTTCAGTGCAGTAAACCTCATCAGAAAGACAGACAATAAAGTCAGACAGAACATTCCTGCTTTGATTTATCACAGAGGATGAAGCTGGAGGGGTTGCACAGTGGGGCAAAGGTTTACCTGTACTCTTAAGTAATAAATAGTTAGACAAAAGTCTCCTGAAGCCAAATAAAGTCTGTGGATGTGTCTGCTTCCATTATAAATTTATTTATATAAATACCTGAATACAGACCAAGGAAAGATTATTTTTACGTGCTGCTCAGTAGCAAGGGAGGATGAAATGGGTTTAGGTCAGAGACAGAATAGAGAGAGTTATGGTTTTGGGAGGAGGTGATGCCTGACTGCGTTTTGATGTGTTTACATGTCTGGCGGTGTCTGGGTAACACGTATGCATGGAGCTGAAAAGATTGATTTGTTCCTGTAAATGCATTTTATTTTATAAATCTGTTGGAGCAAAGATCTGTTAAAACGGCATATGATGTTGAAATGATATTGCACTCATTTATTGAATAAAATGGACATTTTGGAGTATTAAATTGGTGTTTGGAGTCATATTCAGAAACGCAACCAAGATCGAACATGAGTATTGTTTATTGGAAAATAATAAACATCTTGAGTCAAGCATGCTCTGGTTGACATTCATACTTATATGCATATCTGCACACACAAACACACACAGTTATAATCATCATGGAAGCTCAACATTCTGCATCTTTCTTAAAATTCACTGAATTAAACCGCAGTCCATTTTAAGAATATTTTACAGATTATCACCATTTATAAAACTTAATGGAATGGAGCTGTAAAAAGTTGTACCTCTCTGATGTCTATATCTGTGCATGCACCTGCACACACACACACGCACACACACACTCTCTCACATATCATAAAATACTCTGTTTTTACTCATTTGCAGCTGTGTACATCCTCCATCCCAACCTAACTGATGCTTTATGGTTTTGGCCCCAGCAAATAGTCTTCAGTCCTGGCCCCTGACACCCACAGTATCTGCTGGCATGTGGAGTACAGTCAGCACTGTCTTATATCACATCTTGTTCAGGCCTCAGTTCTGCTTTTAGCTGATTGAGATGCAGACTGGGTCAGTAGGGGGAAAACAGAACCGGCGAGTGTGTTGAACAGATGGGCCCAGGGGCCGGATGCAGCAGGGCCTGGGGGAGGGGCTGACTGTGAAATAGGGCGGGGCTCGAGCTTGAGGCGGGCCTGACAGGGAAAGGGGGTAGCGTTGCCATGGCGGCGGCGGTGACAACAGAAAGCTGACGTTGTAGGACACACGAGGCCAGAGGTTTGGTCAGGTCTTGGCTCTTCTGTAGAGCCAGACGAATCTGCGAAAGAAACACAGAAAAACAAACTGCTATCAAGGGGTTTTCTTTCCTTTTTCTCTAAAAAGGAAGTTTAGATAGAGAAGGAAGGCAGTTTAAGTAGGAAACCAGAGGAAAACACAGGAGATAACATCTTAGTAGGTAGTCGGCACATTGAAGTAAAAGCTTTCCAAGTTACTGCCAAACAAATTAGTAAAGAATCTGCTCTCCTTTCTAATGTAATCTGCCCTTTTGTTCCTCTCCAAACATCCTAAAAGTAAAACACAAATACAAGATTCTTAAACTCATATCTCTGATGTATTGTTACATTTGCAGTAATGAGGGGCGCTTCCTGGAAGAGGCTCTTGAGAATTAACTCATGTACACAAACACAATGATGACGGCTGAAAGTAAATCAAGCAACACCAAAGTACTCACTGCCTGGAAACTCTGGTGACGCTGGGTGGGAGTGTAGGGGCTGAACTTCGGCTTGGCTGGTTTACCTGCTGCTCTGTCCTTGTGTCTCCTACTGCTAATGTGCTGGAGTAGTGGAGAGAGACAGACAAACACACACACACACACACAAAAATAAATCCAGACAGACACAGGCAGCAGCATAAAGACTGAGCAGACGAAGAGACAACGTGGCATTTTCTTGGAAATCTGAATAATCAGAGAAGAGGAAATTAAAGGACGCCTAATCAAAGTTCCTATTTTGACTACTCATGCATAATGTTGATATTTTGTTGGCTCTGGTTTTGAGTATCAAAATATTCATGAGGGGCGGGTTTGAAAATCTTTTTGATTTGATTGACAAGCACAAACAGATGGCTACAGCCAGTGCAGCACACAATCAGCAGTGAACTGCTAAATATGCATGAGCACCTGGCCAAAGTTAACTTTTAGGCAGTCGGTTATGAAGACCAACAATTTGCAGTCGTATCACGAACAGAGAAGCTAACCTCACATTCAGCTGCTCACTGAAAACAGGCTAGGCTTAGCAGCTTTGTGCTCATTATCTTGAGGGATCTGTGATTTTTAACTCACCTGGAGCGACAGGTGTGAGGTGTTCACACTGTGGTTTGGAATAAAATATGCATGGCTCTGTCTGCAATGTGTGATGGATAAACTGATGATGGCTCTGTTGATGCCTTTGACTGGCTCAACGGTGTGAGTGGCAAATGTGTGTGACAGCTGACCTTTTTATAGTTTTTGATGCATAAGAGGAACTAACCAGTGAGAAATGTGATGAGGAAGTTTCTTGTGTTACCTAACCAGTGTTCTGGTTAGGTAACACAGGAAACCTCCTAACAATGTCCTAACAACATCCTAATAATGCATACAAGTGCCCAGCATTCCTGGACATGTAAGACTCTAAAAAATACCATTGCAGAGGTGAAACATTCATCAGAAAAGAACATAACTTCTTCTATGTCATTACAACGTAAACAAAGACTTTTCTGTTCCAAGCTATACAAATAAAATCTACCATTAATATGGCAACAACAATGGCAACTCAGGATGTTTTACTACAAAGTATAGCCCTTAAATAATGCTCATTAAAATGGAAAAAATTGTCTTCAATCTCACCTAAATCACAAAACAAACGAAGCCTTTTCTCTTCAGGGAGATTAAACCTTCCTGTAATGTACCTGAACATAACTCTGCACGCAGCGATCTGTGACGTTTGGTTAAATTCTGCATTAAATTCTGAGGTTCTACACTGTAGTTGCTTCTCATGAGAGTATGTTCATATTTTAGGTGTGTACCAATCCTCAACAGACCATCGATTTTTGCTGAGAACCACAAATGTTACAATGTTGACTGTTTTGAAAAATTAACTAGAAATGAATCATACACAAATGAAGATTTCACCTCACTAATTCAGGGATGTCCATGCGAAATGTTCCAGTTCAAGATCTTTACAGTGAGCAGGCATATCCATCAAGTCTGTTCCAAAGCCAGTTTGAAGGTTCCCATCCCATATCACCACTGATGGCCAACATGGGTTCAACTCCCAGAAACGAGCAAAGCGCTCAGTAATGGACTATTACAACTGTAGCGTGTGAAATGTGTCTCTGTGTTAATAAGTATAACAACTAATCTGTCTGAGCCTTGTTTTTGACAAGACATTTACAGCAACTAACCTGTTTGAGTTGAGTCTCAGAGTTGACATGCACATCACAGATCTCACAGTGGAAAGTTTTATTCTGGAGTCCAGTTGACAACTCAGACGGCGCAGCCAACTTGGCCTTGACTCCCGTCCTCGGAAAGGACTTGATGGCTCCGTCACCACTTCTCGCCTCCAACATTGTCTTGTGTTTAGTGCCTGAGCAGCCATAAATTCATATTAATAGAGTATTGAAACAGTACAAGCTGTTAAATCCACCACGTGTCTTACCACTGTTGTGGGCTTGGAGCTGGGAGGCGGAGTTGACAGCCACTTTACAGAGTGAGCAGTAGAGAAGGCGTATAGCTTTCTCTTCTTCCGTCTCCTCTGGAGCCACCTCTACGTCTCCGTCTTTTGGTGTTTCTTTCTCTGTCATACTTGGGCAGGGTGACAGGGAGGGGTTGGACGGCACTTTCACAGTTTCATTGGGTCCGCCGCTTGACGGTGCCGCCTCTGAGGTAGGGTTTGGGGCTGAGGGCTCTGAAATGAAGTCATCATGAAATGATGATGAAAAAGCAAAAATATTACAGAAAGCAAGTCTGTGACTGCAAAACAGTGAGATGGAGAGAAAGACAACATGGAGAGAAACTGGAAATTTTTTCCACTTCTATGAAATTCCTGAACTCTTACAATAAGCCCATTTCATGACTTGCTCAGAGACAAAAACTCACCAGGCTACAGGTGATTTATGAGCACTATCAACATCTATAATCACTCTAATAATCAATGATTTCCCCTAGGATCTGCCTCCCAGCACTAAAACGAACAGTTCTGTATTGAGATGATTTGGCTCTATTATCTTTCGTGAGACTGACTTGTAGAGTTTCCCTGGAGGAGGGTGTGCTGATTTAAGGATTCAGTCGCTGCTAATAACAATGATTAGCTCTGCCTTGCTGAGTGGGTGCCTGTTTGTTACCATTGATTCTCCACTTTTAGAGGCCGCTGAGGCTGTTTGCTGATGTAATCTTCAGAGAGCACTCCTGCTGTCTCATCCACTTACCTGAAACTAAATCCAAACTGGAAATGAGCACTCATTCTTTTTCTCTTACAAAAACATTTGCATATCAGCTTTGTCAAGTACAATTCTCCAATCTCTTTGGTCTTTAGCTTGCAGCAAAATGTATTATTTTCATTCCTTATGCCCACACACATGCAGAAGTAGCACATCAGGACCAGCACACACATATATATATATGCTAATGCAGGTTGGAAAGCAGTTGACAAATGCGTTGACACACCTCCACATTTATACACATGTACTGTACATGCTTGCACACACACACTCTACGGTTACCCACAGATCATATTCAAAGCATTTTCCGTGTGTTTTTGATCTCAGGAGGCCACTGAATGAGGTCAGTAAATGTAGACATGAAGAAGGAGCAGGGGATAATGCTCAACCTTTAATCTCTTTACTGTGAAACCCAAAGCAGCGGGAGCTTTATCACATAAAAGAGTTAAAGTCGTGACTGGGAAAAGAAGGTTTGAGCCGCACATTCCTATATCTAACGCTGTCATACATTTGACGTCTGCACACACACACACACACACACACACACACACACACACACACACACACACACACACACACACACACACACACAAGGCAGGGGAAGCATGCGTGCCTGCAGAGACACACACCTCCTGATGTTGTGTCAAAGCTGGAGGGCTGTGAGCAGGGTGATGAGAGGATTTGAGATGTGGTTTCCTTGGTGACCGGTTCAGAGGTCCTGATCTTAGAATCTGGAGCATCCAGAGATTTCAGCCTTTTCGCATGTTTGGTGCCACTATAATGGGAAGAAGCCTGTGCCTGTGTGCACAACAGCAGACAAGAGGGTATAAACTAGCTGCACAGAATGATTTGATTATGTAAACTCAACAGTGTTTTTATTTTAAGCCACAAGACATGAATTGAATGTGAATAAAAATGTAGTTCCAGTGGTTAAGTTTTAGAGTCTGCTATCACTAATAAATAAATGTACAAAAGCTTCTAAATCAAAATGTTAAATGTTCCTGATGTAAAAGGCTTGCTCACATCAGTGGCATTTTTCAATACATGAGTACATTTTTTGGTAATTCTTTCTTTTATTTTACATTTACATCAGATGAGCTCACAAAATACTGATGTTTAATTTCAATTAGATTAGGCTTTTCATTTAATTTAGATTAGGTCAAACTTCTGAAATCATTATGGTAAAAAATGTGTCTGTTTTGCCAAGTTTTTGAAAAAATTGGCTATTTTTCCTACATGCTATTTTTAAATATTCTTTGTTTTCCATTTATTTCTTCTCACCATGATTCCTGCTCTGCACTTTCTAATAAATAAGATTTGTGACAATGTGTCGCAACTCAATAAATTATAGTTCTTGCTTATGAATAGTTTTATAATAAGCACAATAAATAATGAAGGCTCTCTAAAGGTCAAATAGCTGTGCACATTTCACCTAATTATTGAATGAGACAGCTCTAACTCCTTTAGAACCAGTAAAACAGCCAAATACATGGGCAGGTCTCCTCAGCTGTTCAACTGCCATACGAGGGTGTGTGTGAGAAATAAAAGCACCCTCAAAGAAAAAACAACATAGAGGGAGAGTTCCCGCAAGACACCACCCACCTCAGAGTTGAACCTCAGTCGGCAGACTCCACAGGAACTGGGCTTCCTCTTCAGCGGTGAGCTTAGCCTGAATCCTGGGCCAATCAGAGCTTTATGGACATGATCCATCTGCAACAAAGGAGAAGCATAACATTAAAAGGTCACGACTGGTTTAGGACTGTGAAAGACTGAGTAGGTAGTGAAAGTGATCACCTGAGGTGTAAATGACAAGCTATCTGGATGCTAAACACTCCTCTCAGGGATACAGAGATTTATAACGTCTCAGGTCAAAGGTGGGGTTGGGGGAGTACTTTAGTCTGGCGCCCAGTCATGCATGAACCCAACAGCATACACACAGCTGCTGCAACACATGTGACACATACACATGTTCACATACACACAGCAACATTTACTATCATTTGCTGAAGATACATGAGCATGTAAATGACAAGCCCTGTGTTCTAGAGGCCAGACCAGGCCTAACCTCAATCAGTGTGAAGTAATACTCCACCCAAAATGTTTCTTTTGACCATGAGCCACTCAACCCTTGTAAGCTTGAAAGGCTTGGAGTTTGCTTCATCGTGCAGAAGATGTGGTCAGCTTGACTTAAGCTTTCAGCGGATAATTTATTCTAATTATTTTCTTGGCAGACAAAAGTATTAAAATGTTTGTAGAAACTTGTCAAACCACTGCTGCAACATATTCCAGTTCTTCTCTGTCCATCAGTGTGCTCAGTGTGTTCTAAATTCCTATATTTTAAATTCCTAAATATGCCTAAAAAACTTCATTATAGTTCTCTGTCAAGCTCACAAGCATTGGTTTATGTACTTCTTAAAGCTTCCTGCTCTTCCACCTGTAAAAACCACTCAATCCAAGCTCACTCATTGGCTAACCTGATGCTGCACTCTGTAAATAAATTGCAGCATAGCTGAATAGTAAAATATTGAAGCGGATTGACAGCGAAGAAGTAGATAATGCAGCAGAGCATCAGATTCTTATCTTTTTTTTTTCTGCATATTTGAATCTGTTGTGACCAACATGAAGCCAGGTTCACCACAGCCTCTGTTTGTTCTTCATAATGGACAAACTCCAAACATTTTACAGCCACCTTTCAATTTTCCAAGAGGTGAATATTTCCTCACCCAGTCCTGTTCCAGGAAGACCGAACCTGCGAATGGTCTTTCCACTCAAACAGTTAGAAATGAAGGTAGAGTTTTAAAAAGTGTCATCATCTTTAATTTACAAACTAAGTGTTGTGTTGTTCATGTTGCCCTCAACATGAACAACTAACTAAAGATAAAATTAAGGACGTTTCACCCCCTGAGCTACTTTTCTTTATGAGTGGAAACACAGGTAGTAAACCTACCCATATCTTTGCATATGTGTGTGTGTGTGTGCGCAATAACTATACCAGCATCTGACCACACAGAGTTCTGCACCTCTGGACATTGCCTACTGGAAGGTTTAATGAGCACATATACTCAGTGCCATAAAACCCAACTGGCCTTTGTGGAGCAAAACAAACCTATTACCTATGATGAAATGTAGAGAGCCATATAACCAGCCACAACCAGGGAGGCTTTATGGAAATCTGTCTGGAGGTGATGTTGAAATTTATGTGTTTTTGTTGGTCAGCCAACTAGTTCTGTAAGCTCTGGGAACATATATAGCACCGCACTGGATATTAAGCTAGTTTCTTTAGTGCCAAAGATGAATTCCTCGCTCTTCAAATGTCAAAAACGCAACAGAATCCGTGTGTGCGTGCCTGTGTGCGCGTGTGTTCTCGCTCATTTTCTTTGATCATCACTCGAGGCAGCTGCACTGGAATGCATCTCTGCAGTCGCGGGTCTCTTATCTCTGCTGTTTCCCTGCAGCTGTTTGTGTATGTAAAACTCAAACGAACACATATAAATGCATACAGTTCTTTTGTGTATTGTGTGCAAACTAGAAATCATGATATCCTAAAAATTAAGAAATGTCATGTAAATTTTTCTATAACATGGAAATAGGCATGGACATTTTTATGTTAAACATTTATGAGAATGTGCTATTATGCTAATCTGAATCAAACAGAACATTTTAATACAGTAAAAGCTTGTCTCTCTCCCTCCCTCAGCCCAACGCTCCTGTATCACCATCTGACCTTCCATCACACATTCCTCACTTCACCCCTCCATCTGCTCCCCTCTGAACTCTCTGCCTCTCCTTTCTTCGCCGCCGGATCAAAGTCACCTTCCTGCCTCTCCGTGGACTCACTCTCTTTACCCTTCACTCCCACTCCGCTCACCACGATGGACGAGCACCTGTGGGCAAAGTCAGTTTGCCCTTCTTACTCAGCCCTTTTACTTTCTTGCTCCTGTACACAATTTACACCACATCACCTGCAGAAACATGCCCTCTCTTCTTACTCTGACATCAAAACCAATAACAACTGTTGCAGTGAATTCGGTGGGTAATGCAGTAAATAAATAAATACATGACATCCACCTAAGAGTATCAATTATAATCAGAACATTCTCTCTATAAACCTCTTCACACAGACATACTCAACTCCAGGGAAGGAGTTATGGCTCAAACATATGGCCAAGTGAAGTAAAGCAGACTTTTACCTGGAGCGCAGTCAAGAGCCTCAACATTTATAATGATGAATGTTCCTGGATTAACACTGTGTACCAGTGCAATAGCTACGTGTGAGCGCATGACGTCAAGCACCCCAAAAAAGAAAGGTGGGTTATGATGAATGAGCTGCTGCTTTTTGGTTCTTTGTCATTTAAGTGATTATTTGCTTGGAAACAATATCACATTTTTGTCTCTATGAAAAAGCACTGTCAAACTATGAGCCAAACTAACCAGTGAAGCCCCAGTGTGAAGTCCTGGATCTCTGGCTTACGACAAACATCCACAGACACTCACACACACACACGCATGCAAGCCTGTAACTAGGACAACCAACATGTGGGCACTAAACAAACTCCCGGGCAGTGCTTTACAGAGGCATTTGCCAACACACGTACTGTAGCATCTACGTTCACAAGAGAATGCAAGCTTATACACACACCAAAAAAGAAAAAACCCACGCACATAAAAACACACACTCCCGCAGAAAATGGAGCCAGTTCAGCTGTGTACCCACTTATTTAACACCCACAGGTTCAGATCAGAGGAGGGAGAAGATTCCCTCTACACTATGCTGTGCTTTCCAGTTTGCAGACAATATATACTTGAGAAAGTGGTTCATTATGTTCTATTACGTAAAGTTTCCTTTAAACAACATTTGAAGTAACGCCTCAAAATCAACCAGGGAATATGTTATCCTAACATAAGCGGTGTCATTTATTAAATACACAGTCTAAAGAGTTGGCAGTAGGGGTTTTTGGTCTTTTTCCAGCTTCATCAAGTAGAATAAGCCTGGCATCTCCAAAATTACACCAAACCAAAGGCAAGCATTAAAAGGTGAGTGACTTTTTAGAGGGCTGACAATATGCAACGGCAGAAATGGAATAAAATGAAATAAAGGAGAGAGACAGCACTTACAAATAGGTGAGAGGGGATGTGACTCAGCAAGGAGAGGGTGATATGAGATTTGAAAGTTTTTTTTTTTTTGCTTTTCAACCTGTGTCACGTTAAAAGTGAGACAGCTTTTCTGACTTGAGCGGGAAGGTCATCCGCCATAAGGAAGTGTTAATAATTTTATCAAAATCGGTAACATTTATATGTTGATTGTTTGTGGTAAAGGAGGAGGAGGGCCAGTGGAGAGAGCGACGGAGTGAATGAAACTCTGAGAGCAAGATGAAGCGCATGAGCAGGTGAAGGATGAGGAAGATGACCACAGGAGAGGAAGAGAGAGCTGAAGTGAAGAGGGCGATGGAGCAAGAGCAACGCAAGAAAGTGGAAGGGATGGATGAGACAGCTGGAGAGAGGAGAGCGAGGTGAAATGGAAAAGGAGGAGGCTGAGACCTCGACGGACTTCTTATTTCTCCTCAGGTGGCAGAATGGCTGTTTTGACAACGACAAAGACATCACACACAGAATAAAAGAGACTGCACACACATTAAGCAGACACATAGTCCTACACACACACAATCCTCTCTTCTAAACCCTCAATTTGTCTTCTCTATATCCCTCCTCTAAACATCTAAGAGCACACTATAGTTTAGAGATGAGATGTAAGTAAAGAGAAGGGAGGAACAAAAGGAAAATTGTCAATTTTGATTCAGAGTGGGCCAGACACAGTAATGGGCTTATGAGTGGCTCTCAGCCTCTTACTTCATCTCAAGTTAAGATTTTGAGCTGGATTTGGTATAAGCAAAAGTGCAGGACAAAAACACACATCATGTTTTCTTGGCTGTAAAAACACACACAAAAGAAGACACTTCTAGTGCTGAGGTGTTGGAAATTGTCTGTGAATAGGCCACGTCTCAGCTATGAAGTCTTGTGGATTACTTTCTGCATACTACACAGATACAAGCCAGAAAAAATGACACACATACACACACACACACACACACACATCTAAACAGCGAGTATATTAAGACATATAGCACAAAGACGTCAGCCCTGCCTGACACATCAACTCTCCTTGGGGCTTGGACTCCGCCAGCTTTAGCTCTCTCCACCTTCACCCTTCACAAACACAGGGGCAGACAGCTCTAAGAAAAGCTCTGCGTGAAGAATACCAAGGAATCAGCTCCACCCCACCACGTTGTGTAGAAATGTCACAGCTCTCTGCATCAGAGGTGATATATTTGGAAAGGTGTAGGCAGCACGTTCATACACCTGTGTATTGAAAGTAAGTCCACGCAAACAGATTACTACATGAAATAAACTCCTCTACTCGCAGGAAAAAGCGTTGTGCGTGAATGATCGGGGTTAGAGATAAAAAAGGCAGGAGAGTGCAGTAGGTGTGATGTTGTGTTACTATGACAACTATGATGACTGACAGTACTCACGTCAGTGAATCCAGGCAGCAGGTGGAAGGGGAGGAGGGGTTTCGGGTCTGGGGAGGGCTGAGTCCTGCCCAGCGTGGTTCGAGCCAGCGGTGGCAGAACACTGTGACACACATTGCCTAGGAGACAGCATGGCAGGGAGGAGACAGGTAGAGAGATAAACATATGGAGGAATGACTCAATAGACATGATGTGATCTCTCATTATGATGCTGATGAAAGCTAATAGATCAAATCAGCAAAACATATTATAGAGCCTCATAGACATATTAGACAAATCCTCAGTGGAAAAACTAAAATGATGTTTTATCTCCAAGAACCTTTGTCTTATTTGAGTTTCACTCACCTTTACTGATTGAAATCTACACTGACAATGACACAAAATATGGAACTTGAATGACTAGAAGATATGGAGAGAAAGTACTGCACTGAAGCACAAATCTGAGATATTTCTGTTTTTTCCTACTTGTGTCACCTTCCCTACATTTGAGAGGTGAATATTCTTTGCAGATTAAGATTTTATGTACAAAACATGTGAGCATTTTATAATATATGATACAGTCTAATTGTATACCGCATTATATAAAGTAGTTACAATTACATCCACTTTCACCAGCTACATTAACATGTTGCTTACACATTAATGCATCAATCATAGTATAATGTATATAATATAACACTCTGAAAGCCTCCACAATCTCTGCTTCTACTTCTAATATTCAAGTGCATTTTGCTCATAATCCTTCTGTAATTACACTTTTCCTCTTCCACCGCTGATATATGTGTATAATTATGCAGTGTATAAATGTATCAATTCTTCCAAAATCTTTCTAAAATTTAAAGTGGAACTCATTAGGGGTGTAACTAATGATTTGTTTCATATGAATTAAGTAAGTGCTGATAATTTAACAATTCTGTCTATAGAATGTCTCAAAAATATTGTCAAGAGTTTCATGTGCTCACATGAAATCTCAATCAAGTCTGTTTTGTCCGACCAACAGTCCAAAACGGAGGGACATTCAGTTATAGGATGAAAAAAGTCACTAAATATTCACATTAGAAAAGCTGATGTCATTTTTTGACACTTTTGTTTTTAAAAATGATCTCAATAATGAATAGATTATTAAAATTCTTATGTTCATTTTTTGTCTATCGACTAATTGATTAATTGATGTGAAGCTGTTGAACCCATAATAAGCATCTACATCTGTTTTTTCTGAATGAACATGAAGATGTTTACTTAATATGAAAGCTTGTCATATTTGACATGCCGTTAAGTATTAGCTTTCTTAAAATAGGACCGTCAGACTGTCTGTGGTGTACCAAGGCCAAATGGGCTTTTACACACAGACACACACACACACACACACAGAGGGGTACTGAAGGGTAATCAAATACTCTACACAGGTGCCAAACTAATATGAGCAGTAAGCATGTGCATGTGCAGACACACACACACAGGCTGGAAGCAATCACCCACAACATATAATATATTATTAAAATCAAATGTTTAGCCGCAAAACATGTTAACACACATTCACTCAAACATGCACACACTTGTAACCTGTCACACACACACATAGTTGTGGTTCAGTGAGGCCATTAGTAAGTGTTGTGTGATAAACGGCCTGTTTGTGTTGTTGAGTGCTGATTAAGGAGGCTTGTTTTCTAGTTTGCATGTTCTCTGAGCTTGATTACAGTTTGATTCAGGACCAACCCGCATGTGTAATCATCATCATCATCAGAAATCACAACACACCCATCCGCTCTGCCATTAGTCTGATTGCATTTAACAAGCATAAGCCATGTGTGTGTGCGCGCACGCACGTCATGTTGCGTTTGACCTGAGTGTTTGCTTTGGTAAGAAATGGCTTGAAAGAATGAGATAGGCTGCAAGAAACCCGTGGAGAGACTGTAAAGTGGACACACACACTTAACCTGAAATGATCTTTAATGAATATTGAAATGAGGCTGGTCACCACTAATTGGGACTCCCATAACTTGCATCCAATAATCTAAAGCAATAATAATTTTGGTTTTAGTGAGGCAATATCTATATATTTATAGCATGTACATGAGAATTATACTATAATATTTTTCTTTTCTATCCTTTATAAGTTTTTTTCCCAATTATATTTATAAAGTGTCTCCCATGTCATTGAAGAATTTGCCCTGTGCGCTATTTCATGAGGAAAACTGGCACAGATAAAAGGCTAAAAACTAAAACAAATATATAGACCATATCAGTTAATTCTTAAAATTACGAAATGCATTAAATTATCTGTACTATCACTGCCTCATTCTTTTCTACAGTGCAGATGACTGACTTCACAAAGCTTACAACCATTTCAACATAGCAACAAGTGTGTCCGCCGCGTTATGATCAACAAAATAAACACTCTTATGGGATCAAAAGCATAAAGCGTCGTTTACATACCGAAATACATGGCGGCACCGACAGATATCCGGTTGTTCAGTGTTTGATAGAAGTGTCTCTCATCTCCAGGCAGAGATTAGGCTTGAGTCTTCTCCTCTACAGTCTCTCTCCTCTCTATCTCTCTCCTGCGGCGCCGACGCTGCTCCTTCCCATCTGGATTCCCTCCTCCTAACTACCCGCCCCCTCCTCCTCCTCCTCCTCCTCCTCCTCATCCTCTTCTTCCTCCTCCTCATCTCCTCACGATTCGTGTACAAGTCTGTCCTGGTATCAACATCTCCCAGAAATCTGTTTTTATTCGGTAAACAGACGGAAATTACCTTAATGAGTGTACAGTGCCATCCTGGATTAGAGCAACCCTCAATGCCAACAAACACAGAGCAAGAGGTACATTTGATTAAGCGAGTAACTCAATATAAAACCACAAAACAGAAACAAGAGGAACCCATCTTTATCAAAGCAACTAATTCAGCTTTCAGAGCTGCTATTAAACACAAAACTACAGGTTTAAAGAATGAGGGGGAATCCTTCCCCTCCGAGGCCGCAGTGTGACTCCTGTCTGCAGGTTTCCCTCTCAGGCTGCTGTCTTTTGGAAGCAGCCCCATGTTCTTATGCTTCTTAAATGGTTTCCCATCCTCGCTCCTATTTCCTCTCAAGCCCATGGTATTTTTAGATTCATCCCGGAGCTTTCACCGTGCACAGAGGAAACTACACAGGACGCACACATGATGCACAGTCCAGCTAAAAACATCACAGGCTGTCAGGCGTACATGCACACATGCTTTTATGCAGCCTTATGCATATATGCATGTACTCACTTGCACTTAAAAGGACTCTAGTATGTTCATTTCTGGCTCTCTGTCTTGCATCTTCACACACACACACAACCCTAGAGAGTTCTGATGTATCTCATGACAGAGTGACCTTGATTTAACTTTGTTGTCCTCAAGCCTGAGCGTGTTAACCCCCCCCCCCCCACCAACATGTGTTCTCTCACAATCCAAAGCTCCAGGGCCATCAAGTCAACAACTGTTGTCCTCAAAATGCAAACACACCACCTCTTTGCGCTCATGAGCTTGAACTATCAAGTCTTTTAATTACAGATGCGCATAAAAGGGGAACATATTTAATTATAATTAGAAAGTGCAGCCGTCACCTCAAGGACCTGCACAACAAAACCATAAAGTGAACTGAGAAAAGCCTGGCACTCAGATAAGCTGCATTCATTCATTGAAATGAAGATGTGTTGATTCAGTGGAACAAAATGGTATGTGAAGTGCATTTATAAGAACAATCGTGGTATCTTCATGCTCAGGGAGTATCTCTTGGTTTAATCTGGACTGTACCTCCATCCATGCACTCCAGAGAACAAAAGCTGAGCAGGAGAAAAATACACACATGGAAATATCTACTCATTCACTCAATTTAACGCCCCTTTTGTCACTCACTGTATTGCCAGACGTTTTGTGTTCCTGTGAGAAAGAGCAGAGTACTTTTAGGGGCTGGGTGGTATTATTGCCTTTTTTTCCCCTACCTTGAAGGAACAGCTGAAAAGTTTTCGCTTGCCTTGGAGGAAAGCTTTGTCTCAAAGTCACACATTTGGAAGCTCAGGGTTGAGTCTTAGCCAGGTGTCTTTCCTCTTCGAGTGTGAGAGTTATGCCAAGTTATGAAATCGCTTTTGAAGCAGTGTGAAACTTGGTTCTGATGGGTAAAATGTTGGGTCAGCTGTTGGAAATTTCTGGGTCAGTGGATTTGTGGTTAAGGCAGCAACATGAAACCGGGGGAAAGCCATGCTATGACTGTGGATAAAAGTACCTAATATACTAAAGTGACTCAACACATTATGTCACATAATCTATTAATGTGACTGAAAAAGCTGCAAACATGATCTGCTTCCCAGTGTCCAGATGTCATTACTTGAGAGCACAAATGCAAACTCAGCAGAGAGATCACCTGTCACACAGAAGATAATATGTTAATGACAATCCTGTTTTACACCGTTTCTGTCGGTCTGTCAGGTTTCAGCTGAGAACAGCACTCCAATAATTGTTCAGTGCATCACTTTACACCTGCAGCTGTTTTGGTATTGTGGACTCACAGACAAACACTGTGGCTGTCATGGCAACTGAGGTATGTAATATGTTAAGTGGACCGATGCTGAGGCTCTCGGCTCTGTTTGTCACTGGCAACCTGTTTAATTGCATGCCGGAAAGGAATCTTGTGACCCCAGCTGGGCCTCAAATACGGATAGCCAAGCACAACAGGCTCCGTTATGAAATTAGAGGCTTTCAAAGGAGTTAATTGACTGGAGTATATGGGGAGGTGATACACAAACACACACACACAGAGCTACTGAAACTGGTTTTTAGACTCATAATCTCACAACAAGCTGAGTTGAGACTAAACAGTGCAAGTATTACAGCTTTTCCCTGAGATCACTTCTAGGCAATAATCCACCTCTCAGCTTGTTTTCAGCTCTCTCTCTCTCTCTCTCTCTCTCTCTCTCTCTCTCTCTCTCTCTCTCCACTGCGCATTTTGGGCAGTAGAGAGTCTGAACACACATCCACCTATCAGCTCACCTCTCCCTTTGATTGGTCGCCATAACAACATCACCATGGTAATCAGCGTGCATCGACTTTGATTCCGTTTATGCGATGATGTCAGCTGACGTGGAAATCTCAAATCTGTGCTCTCTGACGCTGCTGATGTGCTCTGACAGATGCAGCATGATGGAGGAATGTAGGCTGTCAAACACTGTTTGTGTCTGGACTTTGGTTTGTTTGTGTGAGTGTGTGTTTATGCGTGCATAGATGCAGGAACAAGCACACATGCAGACATGATTACGCCCACGTATGGCACATCATCTGATCTGACACAGCAGTAACAAATCATAGGTCCAGCTGCAAACTGCTAATGACAGGTGCAGGTTCAAGACCTCTGTATTTTAACGTAATCTTATAATATACAAACAAAATACCCAAAAATGTTTTAGTGTGTGTATGTGTGTGTGAGAGAGAGAGAAACAGATGAATAAAAGACAAGAGTACAAATGTTTTTTGAGCTCTTGTGTGCATGGTAATGGAAGTTTCTTTCGTGTGTGAGCCTTATGCCAGTCTGTTAGCCACGCATATAAACAGACAAACAAACACAGGAAGCAAAAATAAACAGGAAAAAACAAATCTGTGAAGCCAAGTCAGAACAAGTCAGGAAGTCTGTCAGAAAGCAGGAGAAGAGAGAAATACAGAAAGACAAGCGAAATGATAGGCTCCATATGTATGGGTTTTAGAGACGATCCATCCATGCTCCATGAGGTCAAAGGTCATAAGAACACAAAAGTCACAATAAAACCCGTACAGATGTGATGCTGCAACTGTAAAGCACAAGAAGGCAAAATGCTGCGGGAACAGGAATCGTAAATGGGAGATAAACAGCTCCATGTTGGGCTCAAAGGTGCCATAACACTCATCACTTTAGCATGTATGAGCCCTGTTTTTAGACACTGTTTTTACAGGCTACATATGTCTAGTAGCATGTGGGTAATAGCCACCATATGTATGTGCTAAATCCAATTCTTTCCAACCACTCCGAGAGCTTTACCTTTAAGGTGAGGCCAGAAATTGACCCACACACAAACCAGGAGGAATGTGCAAGAATCTGTGAAGTGGTAGAAGAAAACCATTCAGTCATCTCATCCTAACAAAGAACAAAAGGGTCGTAGATTTTTGATTTCTTGATTTTTGCAAACATGACCCCCTTACCTCTAGGCGGGGGTACTCAGGGCAGAGGGAGATTAACAGATTTCATGACCAGGCTTTCAACCTGTGCAGCCTGCGTGGATTATTACACCAGATGCTTTTACTCAGTTCATAAAAATATCTTCAATCACAGGAAATAATTAAACATTTACTGCCTGGTGCAGAGCTTTCCCTATCATATTTTCATATGAGAAACTTTAAAAAAGCATTTGTGGTCATTTCACTGTAGCAAAATGATCTCCGGCAAAGAGATCTTGCTCAGGGACAGACACACACATGCACACGCACTCGCACCACAGTAAAGGCTCCTTATGCACATCTGTGAGCCAGAGATAGAGCACTATCTGTCCAGAATGTCATTAACTACCACTGCTGTAGATTTATGCTCTTTCAGTCATACCATATGAGCCCGTCCAATTATATCCATAGTCTGCAGATTATCTGCATACGCACAAATATACACACACATCAACATAAAACACAAAGTCTGTGAATTCATTTACTATTTGTGGTGGGAACTAGAAAATTAATTCCTTTCTTCACTGGAACGTTGATCAGCTTGTCAAGAGGAAATCAGAGGTTGCTACCATGGCAACAATACTGCAGCACCACATGAGCTTAATATCATGATTGTTAATGGAAGGAACAGTAAGGAATGTGATAGCAGTATGAGACATACTGGAGTTAATAAGGAAATTAGAGATGGAACAAATGCACTGCACTGCTGAGTACTAGCTTCCAATTCAACTTTCAACATCAGCACTGCCATCTACAGGCTGACAGGAGACACAACATCTTCAAGTCATGACTATCTCCCTGTGGTTCTTTTTTTTTGTAAATATATAATTTTTAGTTTTCCAGAGGACAAAAAAGATAATGACAACATCATAATCCACAAGACACATTGAAAATGTTGTTATGACACACACATTAAGAAAGGGAAAGGAGGACTCGTTCTTCCGTGGTAGCACAGAGCACGCCAGGCGCCCAGTGCCCCCAGGGAGAGCCAGTCCCATAGAGTAGGAGGTGCAGGGGGGATGGCTGGTACGGGATAACATTGGGGATGATGATGCCGAGGCAGCTTTCCAGTCACCACTAATCTGCCACGGCCAACATGCCACTCTAACATCATCATCCGAGTCAAGACCATAGGTTATACCTTACATCAGCTACACATGCACACATACACACATACTACTGAGTCAGGTTATTATTCTATTATTCATGTATTTTCTAATGAGAGTCTATGGGGCACCTGGCCTATTATCATAGTCCTTAAGGGTTGAGGCTGCACTCTCCATGGATAATAAGTCCAAGAAGTCCTTCAGCCAGTTATGTTTATTATAACAGTCTGGTTTACGGATTTTCCAGCTCATAAGTATTGTCCTCTTTACAGAGAGAAAGGCTAGTGTGACAATATCTTGTGCAGTAAAATCTGCCGTTTAAGTTCTCTCAACTGGGAAAACACCAGTTGATGATGGTTAGAGCATAAAATTTTATAAAAGCTTCCAGGACATATTGGCGCCACTCCTCACTTTGATTTACAATGATATTATCTCCAAACAGTCGATGCCAATAACTATGCGATCTGTTATCATTTCTCTAATTCCAAAACCGGGAAAGGATGACATGCAAATGAGCATTTCCCGACCATTAAGTCTTTTAAACAATGATTATAAATTGTTTGCCAAGATCCTTGTGATGTGCCTGGAGAAGGTAATGCACTCTTTAGTACATCTGGACCAGGTGGGCTTCATTCAAGGCCTCCTTGCCTCTAACCATATGAGGAGATTCCTTTATGTGATGTCAAGAGCCTCTGCTTTTAAGCATCCAGCAGAAGCAATATCACTGGGTGCTGAAAAAGTTTCTGATAGAATAAAGTAGCCTTTTTTATTTCATGTACTGTCCAAATTTGGTTTTGGGAAAATACGTATGCAGTGGATCAAGGCACTATATCATGAACTAACTGCTTATGTTAAAACTAATGGTATAATATCTCATCCCCTCCAACTTTCAGATCCACATGGCAGAGCGGTCCAGCCTCACCAACCGTTCTCATTTTAGCACTAGAACCGCTGGCTTGTGCCATTCGAGCCATTCAAAATATAGTGGATTGGATATTATTTCAAAGACAGTCTTTATGCTGATGACATTTTATCAACATTATCCAACCCAACTGTCTCAATACCACACTTGTTAAAACTTACAGAAGCATTTGATCAATTTTCTGAATACAAAATCAACTACAGTAAAAGTGAGGCTATCCCTCTTAACCACCTTTGCAGCCCACCTTGGCTCTGCACCCTTTGTCTGGAAACCTCAAGGAATGAAGTACCTCAGAATAAATATCAGATCTCCAATTATTCAACTTATATGGCACTAGCATTTTAAAAGTAATTAGAGAGGATATAAGGAAATGGACAGTCCTAACTTTATTGCTGTTGAGGCAGAGCAGAGGTGATAAAGATGAACTTTCAATCCAGACTCTCCTTACTTATATCACCCATAGCTCTAAAGTTTCCCTAGCAATTGTTTAAGGAAATTGACAAATTATTTTCAAGTTTCCTATGGACAAGAAGCCTAGAAACAACCATAAAAATTGGTCATGCCCAGAAACAAGGGTGGTCTGGGTGTTCCTGATGTTCATCTTTACTATTTAGCATACATAGATAAGAATCAATATGCAGTAAGTAAATGGCTGGAGAAGGTCATATTTAACGTCATTATGGTACCATCCCAAATATTATGCTAAAATAGATAATCCACTAATTGATTTTTCTTGTGAAATTGCAAAGGCAGTACACAAATGATTTGTTTGTTAATGGCGTATCTCTACCATCTCGTCCAATATAGAATAATCCACCGTTAACTGCAGGCAGTACAACACTGGCAAAGAGCACTTGGCAACACCAAAATATCACTCAGATCTGACAGGTTACAAGGGATGGAGGTAATACACCATTCCATGAGCTGAAATGCAGTTTGGCCTGAATGATTCTGCATTTCTACAACACTTACAGCTGAGATGTATCTCTAAAAATTTCACATCTAAGGGACTCATACTGGGATCGAAAGGTGTCCTTAATGGCAAACTGAGGGATGCTGCTACTGGCAGAGGAACTGTATCAGCTATGTACAAGTTATTCCCTCCCTGAAAGCACTTTCCCCACCAAATTACAATGGGAACGAGACATTGGTTCAGCCCCTCACTGCGAATCAATATTGAAGCATTCAACATCTATGTCCAGCTGTGTGAGATATAAAATTATCCAATTGACGGTCATACATAGGGCTTATATTAGGCCACATAAGTCAAAAAAGGACTCAAATGCATCTGAATGGTGCTGGCATGGCTGTGGTAGGATTGGCATACTCATGCATTTACTGTGGTTCTGTGCAATGGTAGAAAGCTGGACTGAGATAATTGATGTTTTACAGGTGATAATGAATGTTCCTCAATATCCTGTCCTATTGTTTGCATATTGGGAAATGTGGAAAATAAACACGCAAGAACCAGTGGTTCATTTTTTGAGTGTGATTCCTTAATAAGAAGTAATGTCTACTAGCAAATCCCCCTCACATCTACGAGTTTTGAAGCATTTAAAAGAGTCCTCTCAGATCTCTGGATAATTTTTAGAGGTAACACTATGCAGTATTCACTAAAACAAACAAAATACAAGAAAACTATACATAATAACAGTGTGGCAGAATTTTAGTTGTTTTTTTTCCATCCCATTAATCATCTCCTGACTGTTGTGTCAGTTACCAGGATGACAACCACTGCTGTGTACTGTATGACTCTATCAGACAAATTGTGCTTATTCAGTGGTGGAAAGTAACTAAGTACATAGTCGAGTACTGTATGTAAGGACAATTTTGAGGTACTTGTACTTTACTTGTGTATTTCCATTTTATGGTACTTTCTACTTCAACTCCAGTATATTTAAGAGGAAAATGTTGCACTTTTTACTCCACTAAATCTTTTTGACAGCTGTTGTTGTTGGTTACTTTATAGATCCAGATTTTAGATTTAAAGAAACACTAATTAACAAATAGAATATGATACATTTTTTAGATTAAATTGCCCAGAAGCATATGAATTAGTTCAAATTTGATTTGCCCCATCTAGACCAGCTACAACATTAAATACTGCTTACGTGGTAAATCATCAATAATAACATCTCAATAATACAACACAGTTTGCATAATGAATACTTTTACTTTTGATACTCAGTATATTTAACTGATAACACTTCAGAACTTTTATTTAAGTGAAATTTTACTTGAAGCTTGAAATACTTTTAAGTATTTCTACAATATTACTATTTTTACCTCAGTAAAGGATCCGAGTATTTCTTCCACCCCGTCCTTTTTTCACATCAGCCCTCTTTCCTATTCCCTCATCTTGTTTAGATTATCTGTCTTATGCAGATAATAAATTTATGTTTCTGTGTGTTAATTACACGCAAACAGGATAACATAAATAATTTATTCCAAGTTGATCCCAGTGCATTTCTTTATAAAAGCAATACAACTTTACAACTTCACTTTAAAAACATGAAGATGAGATGAAAAAGAAAAAAAACATCTATAATAGAAAGCCCCCATTAGCCACCAAAACAAGAATATGGATTTCATCAAAATGTGCAGCTTTGTCCTGCATCTTAAATTGTTTTTGAATGATATGCTGTATTGCCTTTATATATGAAAAGGTTTGAACAATGACTGCCTAGGTGTCACACGAGTACCTCGCTCTTCAAATTGTGTGTGAATGAAATTGTGCTTAAGGCTGGATGACAGATAAGCGAGATGCTGGTTCCAGGACGAGATTTACAGAGACAGCACTGTGTTAGGAGCTATTGCAGCAGCCTCTGCGCTCCTCCTGCACCTCGCTGGTGGGTCCGATGGGACTGGACAGGGTCACAGCACTGATGGAGCCACGGGTCACTTCTCTGCTGGCCACCTTCTTATGGATCGCTGGAGATAATGGAGGCACAGACCCAATGTTTGCATCAATACGTCAAAGAAATGCATTGAAGTGAGGATGTGTGTTTGGACACAAGTGACTGAACTCCTGTACCTGTGAGAACTTCATTGAAAGCAGCTTCGACATTGGTGGAGTCCAACGCTGATGTCTCCATGAACATAAGACCTTTCTTCTCTGGATTCATCATGAACATCACAATTAACAAACACTGACATGTTTTGGGAGCAAAATATTCAGTACTGAGCATTAAATACACGTTTCATGATCACAAGAATTAATAAAAAACATATACAAGCACAAAGCCAACTTACAGAAAGTTAAAGATAAATATAAGCAAGAGAAAAGCTGCCAATAAGACATCTTGTGGAGACATCATGACAGAACAACATTCAAAAACATAGACATTACTACATAACAGACCTGCAAAGTCTTTGGCCTCATCCGTGGGCACCGTCCTGAGGCTCTCCAGGTCTGTCTTGTTTCCTACCAGCATGACCACCATGTGAGGGTCTGCATGGTCGTACAGTTCTTTCAACCATCGCTCTGCGCTTTCATAGGTTAGGTGCTTGGTAATGTCATAGACCAACAGGGCTCCAACCGCTCCCCTGTAATACCTGAGCCCACAAAGACCAAACAGACATGGGTTGGATCTTAACACTCAAACTGGAAGCTGGTAGTGATATTGTAAAATGTGTGAAGGTGGTGTGACTTTTAATGCATGCACTAAAATCTTTGTTACTTAAACTGGCACACATGCGTGAGCCGACACTGATGTGATAATTCTCACCTCTTAATCATGTGTCTATTACTTAAGTGAATATACAGCATGTGTGTGTGTGTGTGTACCCACGCTGAGGTAATAGCCCTGTAGCGCTCCAGCCCCGCTGTGTCCCAGATTTGAGCTTTGATGATAAAGTTGTCCAGCTGAACAGTCCGCGTGCTGAACTCCACACCAATGGTGGTGCGACTGTCGTGATTGAACTCATTCTTGGTGAAGCGATTCAGAAGGTTGCTCTTTCCTACTCCAGACTCTCCTATTAAAACCACTGCACAGGCACATAAGAAGTAGAAATTCATTAATTGCAAAGAATTCCTATGACTGTTTTATTACACATGAAGTCCAAAAATATAACTTTTAATGAGTCAAAATAACTACTTTCAGATATTCTTTATCTCCTCTAACACATGTAGACTTTCTGTCACCGTTATGGGACACCAGACAGAGTGACATCACATAAACGTGGCAGATACCCTGTGGCTGACTTTACTGTGGAATGAATTGAACAGGCGGTTTATTTCAAGCAGGGAAATAAGCGTACAAACCACAAAGCAGTCCATTATGAAAGCAGGAAACTGATTTATGTTAATGTAAGACGATGAAAAGGTCAAAGGTCAAATGTTTTTACAGTCAAATGGAAAGAAGGCTATCACTTCCTCCTTTCCGTCATTCCCAGTTTTCCTCGGAAATCAGAGCAGGCAGCTGAGCAGCAGAGCTGCACATGACAGCTTTAACGTCTAGAGGCAATGTATACTATAGGCTTCATACAGTATTTCCATACACATTCACAAGTAAAGTAAACACAACTCACCTTTAAAGACAAAGTTGTATGACTCATCAGACCCCATGCTGCGTTCAGTTGCGAGGGCTCCTGTTTAAATCTTCTGAAGCCACTTTCAGTGTTGGATCCCAAAGAAAAGAGAAAAAAAGACAACCACACTCCTTTTTCTCTCTCTCCACACTGGAGAGAGAGAGTAAAGGTGAAAATGGAAGAGAAAAAGAAAACAGGTTCAGCTGCACCCACCAGCTTCCTTCTTTATCTGTGGATAAGGGTAGATCCCGATTGAGGGCAGGCAGGCAGGCAGGAGTCCTGTGGCCTGCCGATCCTTCATCAGCTGACACCTAAGGGAGTGCTGGGGGGAGGAGAGCAGGTGGAACAGGTACAACCACTTGCAGGTAGTCATCAGGAACAGACTCCACCCTCTCTTATGCTCTTCTTTCACTCAACCCTTCTGTTTATTGTTTGACAATAAACCTCACCTAACAGGTGGATCTGTGTACTCGGACACGTCGCCATTTTACACTCCGCTGAAACCAGGAAATTATAATGGTTATATTTAAAATATTGAGGGTTTTAATTTGGAAATGCTTTATTTTACAAGTCCACAATTTTGAGGGTCAGTTGTTTGATTTTCAGCAGAATTTTCCTACAAGAACTGGTCAATTTAAACCAAAGTAAATGTTCATTCATCATTGGAAACGTCACTTCAAATTTGATTTTATTTTGTGCTCCCCTGTTGACACATTTTAGTAGTGCATGTGTCAGCTGACCAAGACTCTGGGTTACACTGGAAAAATTACCTTTATGTCCTTTCTGGTTACGATAGTTTGTTTCTCTGAAAATATTGAGAACTATGGGACCCAAAAAATGTCACATTTAATTTTATCACTTGTCACATTCATCTATTTCATACACTACAATTTCTTTGACAATAGCACAGTCCATATTTCCTTTGTACAGTCAATATACCATTTCAAAACTATGATGATTCCATTCAGTATATAGATTTTAATTTTAATGATTATTTTGTTTATTTCATTATTACCTTACTTTTGTTCTATTTTTATTCTTCTCTGTTGCATTTGTGGGACCAAACGCCAAGTCACATTCTTTGTATGCTTCCATACTTTGCTAATAAAACACATTCTGAAACAGTGTTACCCATAATAATACCAAAGAAACTGTACTTACATACCTCAGTGTGACATTTGTTCCCCCAAAAACACCCAAAAGCAGATTATTTTATCTTACATTTCAATATGCAACATTTTCATATTAAACAGATAAAAGCATCAAATTATTATTAAAGATCCCCTCCAGACATCTTTTAAGATGTAAATAAAATACTCTACTTTGAATAATGGTGTCTCGTTAAAATCCGTAAACTGACATCTACTTCTTCTCCTTCACTAAAAATATCAGAATCTATGAATATGCTAATTTTTTTTAATTTAAAAATTTTAAATGCTGGATACAAGCCGTCTCCCCCTGCGCTGTAATGTCCATTCTCATTGTGTGTGGAAGTTTCCACATCACACTTGTATTATTTGCTTACTTGAGCAGAATTGGCTCCAAACTAGTTGTGATGTCACAAATCTTGCTCAAAGGGACACCCTTTAACTTAGTTCTTTGGTTAGCACAGAGACACTTTCCCACTTTCAGCAGCTGAATGTCAAAACCGCCTTCTGGTGTTGAACTCTGAACATACATCATTCTGCTCAGTGAAGGTCAAACATCCAACTGAAGTAGCAATAAGCAAAACACAGTTTTGAGTGGAGGGGGACTTTAATTATTTTATGGGAACTTCAAGGCCAGAAAATTTAAATGGATGGCATGCTACAGACGTCATCTTGCACCATCCCCTCTACACCATCACAAGGCTATAATCAACTGACACAGGCCTTAGTCTGTTTTTTGACCATGTTTTATTTTTTTAGTACAGTACTGTTAAAAGTTAGTTTCAACATGTTCAATTGGGAGATGGATTTTTTTTCAGCTGAGGTCAACACACAAAGCAAAGCTATAGAAGCAGTTGCCAAGGTTACCACAACTACAATGCTGAGATTTCCAAAAGGAAAAAAAATAATAAGACAACCTAGAACTTGATTTTAGAAATGTATGGTGCCACCATACCAGAATTGTTTTTAAAGCCTTTCCATTTTTTTTTTTACTCACTTGATTTCCATGTTTATTTAATGCGAGTCAAATCATAATTATTTCTAGGTACTAAATGCACCTCAAAAAAAGAAAAAAAGAGAAGAAAATGAAGAATCAGATTAAAATGAAAGGAAAGCCTGTTTGTTTCATTCATATTTATTCTAACAGCGTCCTCTGCTTCGGCGCTGCTGCAATGTGATATTTGATTATGGTTAAAAGTTCTAGATGTTGATGTGTGGAATTTATTCAGGACCCCCAATGGAGGCTTCTAATCAACCTGCTGAGTGGGGGGGGGGGGTGTTAATTTGCCGACAATGCTCTTTTAGGGCAGGGGAGGACAGAAGGCACAGCAGTGGTGCCTCAGAAAGAAAAGACACTGTGCGCCCCGTGAGTGGGCACTTTTATCTGGAATGACAAATTGCAAGTTTAGGGAAGTGTGGAGGGCGTCATTTCTTAAGCGTTTGCAATAAATAGTGAAAGTTGTTGGGCAAAAACAGCTATTTATGTAGAATCTCAAGAACAGGGGAAAGAGGGAGGAATGAGGTTGAGGTGTAATGTATGTATGGACAAAATATCTTTCTGCTCTTGTACTGTGTTACTGTCTGTATACCAGAAGATCTTCACTCACAGTTTGCTTGATAAATGCTAACAAACTGCCTCCTAACGGGCACGTGCGGAACAGAGCCAACAGCCAATCACATCACATGGGTTTAATCTGTATTATGTAAATGCTCGTCTGCCACCCTCGACACCAGTTTTATATGAAGAACACAATAAATGAAGAAAATTGTTGGGAATCCCTTTTCAGGAGAGGTTTTCGTTCCTTCTCTGCACCAGAACACCCCTCAAGATGAGAGTGGTTCAGTCCGGCTCTACAGCAGCACTCTGGGACAGAGATCTGGGTGGATGACGCCAAAAAGAGAAAGTATGGGGATAGGGAATGATCTGAGAACAAATGTAGAATGAGGGTCTTACAGATCCTGCCCAAGTTTCGTCTGTAAAGTTTGGGACGATACATTTAAATTTCTCTTGGTTCTCTGTAGATGCAGGGTGTGTTTATGAGTTAAGTATGTATGTATGCACGTGTCTGTGTGTCATTATGTACTGTATGTCTTTACGAGGGCTGTGAGCCCAGCAGTCTCTCGATAGCGGCATTGATGTCTCCTCCAGTAGCGATGAGGGCCTGCAGGTTGGCCTCGCGGTTGATGAAGCCCATAGCGCTCAGCTGGTCCAGCTGGGACTGGAACCTAACCTCTGGGGTCTGGCTCTACAGGGAGAAAATGAATGTAACTTAAAAAAAGAAATCATACAGGTGTGAAATATGTAATCCCTGTGCATGTGTGCATGTGTGTACCGGTGCACTTCCTCCTCCTCCACCTCCTCCAGCAAACATCTGAAGCATCTGTTGCATCAGCTGCTGCTGGGCGGCGTTTGGCGGTGTTCCTGCACTGCTAGGTGGGGAGGCAGGGTTCTCTGTGGGCATTCCCCCTCCTGTGGGCACGCCGGGAATTCCACCTGTCATCAAACTAGGTCAGAAGAAGAAAAAAAGAGTTATTAAAAATAAAAGCAAAGTATGAAAATGCAACTCATGAGTGTATTTGTCAGCGTGAGCGTACCTTGGCATGAGGCCTGGAGCTTCTGTCTGCAGTGTCTGTAAGCCCTGTTGGATCTGCATTAGGGCTTGCATGGCCCGGGGGTTGGTCATCACTGACAGGGCTTCTGGGTTCTGCATCTGCAACCAAACAGACCGTGTAGCAATAAATTAACCAATCAATCAATAAGTAGTCAATCTAATGTACTTTAATTTTACTGAAAGATAATTAACACAGGCAAAGGCACACCATGTAGTTGCCTTTTGACCTGGGCTGAGGCTTATCTAAAAATCTAAACTGGTAGCCAGATAGGCAGATATGTATAATCCTCAAGACAAAAATGTTCAGCATGTGCAAATACATATCTGTGCTATAGTTCACAATACCTGGATTATGGCTTGTTGCAGTATACTGCCCCCTGTGGGCCAACCAGTACAATTCTTTATGTCACTATGGCTATTTATCGTTGTGCCTTATTAGAAAAAAAAACATAAAAAGCTAGGACTGAGTTAAGCAGTTGAAGTGTGTGTAGTACCTGCTGCAGAAAGATGGGCAGCTGAGATCTGAACTGTTCTTGCAGCTGTGGGTTTCCAGCAAACAAGGGGTTATTCATCAAAACCTGGTAGAGAGAGAAGGAAAGAAAGTCAAAGTAATGTGTCATTCCACATCAGGATATGCTGCTTATTCACTGGAGTTCATATTTAAATTATTGCAAATTACCTGTTAGCATAGGTTTCAAACAGAATAACAGAAATAAAAGTTGTGGGGAATCCTTGTCATTCATATCACAACTTCTAACTGTTTGAATGAGCAGCACCCCACTGTAAGGTTGTCCTGGTTTGCCATAGAGTCAGTATTGTTTATTAAAACTAAATAAGTCAGAGCTGCGTTGTTTATTCTTTCTTACAATTTGCTGCAAATGAGCTTAACAGACAATCCACTCTGTTGAGTGTGCACTAAATAACTGGGCTCATTGGCCTAATGCACAACAGGCCTGGCTGGACTCCACTATTTACAATTCATTACAAACTGCAGGGTTCAATATAATCAATCGATGCCATCTGTGGTGCATCATCAGAATAACAAAGAGTTCTTGGGCAGACTCTGAATTTAATATTTTAGGGTTTCCATTGTAATATGACAATATCTATGTGTGTTTTCTGTTTGGTGGCGTGTATGTAGATGTCTTTGGGTTACATACCTGGGAGGCCAACTCTGGGTTTTGAGACAGTGACTGCATCATGCTGCGCATGTAGGGAGCAGACAGCATGTTCTGCATCAGCTGAGGGTTTTCGGAGATCTGCTGCATTAGACTCTGCATGCCTGGACTGTTGAACATGCCTGCAATGCACAGACAAGAAAGGAGTTTATTTATGTAAATGTGTATACAGGTAAGTAATTAAATTACTTAGCATGCAAGTGCATTAAAGTCCACTTCCACTCAAAAATGTGTTTTGCTTATTGTTTCTTTAGTTGGATGTTTGAGCATCACTGAGCAGAATGATGTATGTAGAGTTTGACACTAGAAGGCTGTTTTCATATTCATCTACTGAAGGTGGAAAGTTTCTCTGTGTTCACCTGAAACCTGAGTTTAAGAGGTGGGCCTACGAGTAGGATTTGTGACATCACAACTAGTTTGGAAGCTAATTGTGGTCCAGAATACAACTACTACAAGTGTGATGTGGAAACTTGAAACCTTTAGTGCACATACGCTGAGAATGGACTTCTCATTGAAAAAGGAGACACCTTGTGTCCAGCAGTTAAACTTTTGAAAGTAACAATATTTATATATTCAGAGATTCTGGAAGGAGTAGATCTCATTTTAATTTTTAAATTAAATTTAAAAAAATATATTTATATATTTTTTAAAATATTTTTTATGGAAATACCATATTAGAAAAATTATAATTCAAAGTAAATTATTTCATTTACATCTTAAAACATGTCTGGAGGAGATCTTTTAGAATCATAATCTTACCATTGCCCAAACTGCCAGGATTGATGCCCAGAGGGTTAGACACACTGGGGTTGGTACCCCCAGTGGTGCTAGTGCTTCCTGTGGTACCTGCTCCACTCTCGGTGGGGTTTGAAGAATTTGGTGGCCCCCACGGGTTGGGCAGGGGCTCCCGGTTCTCTGTCCGTGATGGCTGGACACCAGACTCAGAGCCACCACCTAGAGCTGAGAATGGGTTGCTACCAAACTACAGGGAAAGAGATTAGTCACATTTGGAATTTAAAAAAAAACAAAAAAAAAAACAGTCAACACAGTTATTTGGATATTTTACAATAAAAGGCCCTTAACAGTGGCAAACACAGCCATAAAAAGGTGACCAGGATTAACACAAAAATACAGAAGTGCGGATTTGATCAGTAAACAACCCCCCCTGTTGTTCAGTACCCCCCCTACCTGTTCCCTGGCCGCACTGAACATGGGTTCCTGGATGTCTGTGTACATCCTCCTCAAGGCATTGTAACCCCCTGGGATGCTCTCCAAGTTGCTCAGAGCCCGGTCCTGGTTCCGCATCATTTCCTGCATCATGGCTGGGTTCCTGGCTAGCTCCATGGTCTAAGGTGTGATAAAAGGGGGAGGTCATTTAAAGTTTATTTTAACCAAAAGCTCATACAAATCCTGAATAAACACACCAAAATGTAGGTGGAAACTACTGTAGTCATGTCTTTGCTAATTCAATACCTCTTTATTTCCTTTACCTGTCTCATGAGCTCAGGGTTGTTGAGCATGTGTGAGATCTCAGGGTTGCGTTCCATCAGCTGTTGCATCTGAGGATTGGCCATAATCATCTGCCTCATCAGGTCTGGGTTAGACATCATGTTCTGCACCAGCGGGTTCTCCATGATCTGTGAAAGCATCTCTGGGTTGGACATCAACTGCCTCTGCATCTGCTGCTGCAGTTCCATGAAGTTTGCTGAGCCCATGCCCAGTCCAGCCAGATTAGACAGGTCACCAAAGCCAGCTGAGGGAGGGCAGATGGGTGGGTGAAAGTTACACACAGTTTCTATGTGGTGCTCAACCAGTTAAGGGTGTTTGAATGTAAACAGTTACATACAGGTGGACTCACTCAGTATGTTAGGCGTCTGTGTGGGTGGTGGGGCAGAACCAGTAGAGCCTGCTGTGGAGGAGGGGTTGGTGCCTGGACTAGAGGTGGAGGTACTGCCTGCTTGGGTGGAGGATGAGCTGGAGGCTGAGGTGCTACCACCATCTCCTGCCCTACAGGGAAGAAGTAGGTATATAAGCAAATCAGTGCACACTGTCAGATGATAGAGTGTCTGGACATTGAAATTAAACATAAATACCACAACAAGATTATACTGCAAGGCAAATAAATACTTCCACACAAGCACAAGCCTGCTGCTAGTTGTTCTGTTGAACCAACATTCTTTGTATAATGATGTGGCCTTACTTGTGTGCTGTCTTTATGACTAGGTGAACTGTCAGGCCATCCTTGATGCCGTGTTGGCTGAGGCTGTCGCCGTCCTTCAGGATCTTCCCTGCAAATATCAGGACCAACTGGTCCTGTTTGGCTTTGAACCGCCTCGAGATCTCTTCTTTAAACTACAAGACAACAAAAAATAATGAAAATACCAGGTGAGAAAGAGAATATAAAAAGGGATATGAGGTGAGAAATAGGAAAAGCCAAAGATAATATTGAGATTGTGCTGATTACATCTCAGTAGCGCTGCTCTATTCTGTTTGTTTTCTTGCAACCATCAGACCTTAAACTTCCAAGTAACTGTTGTGTACTTATCCTATTTGCAGCAGTGAACGCTATATTTAGAATGTCCACTATATTAAGAATATTTTCACAGCTTTACCTCCCTTTCCTTTGGCACTACATTTTCTCAACTGTAGAACCTCTGTATCCCTACGCATGTCATGCACTGTATTACACCGCAGATCAGCTGTTTGAGTCAGAAAGTGCTGTTGTGGCGTAATACAGTGCGCGGCAATCGTAGGAATGGTTGAGAAATGTAGTACCAAAGGAAAGGGCTATATGTATATGAAGGCAAGGTAAAGCAGTGAAAATATTCTAAATGTAGCATATACTTAAACTGACTGATTTTTTTTAGGTGGCTAAAATATGTTTTGCTGCTGGCCCTGTCCACAGCAGGACACTGCTTAGCTTCCGTGCTGGTACTTCTGCCTGCATCTTCAAACTGGAGGGGTGCCGACCCAAATCTACTGCAGGTAATACATTTACTATGGATAAGTACTTCATACAACCCCACTTCAAAAAATGTGAACTATCCCTTTAAGGGGTGGGCCTACAAGCATGATTTGAGAACACAAATCATGCTTTAATCACATAGACTTCTTAGATGAAATATATTTGCATATTCATAGATTCTGGAATTTTTAATGAGGGAGGAGGAGTAGATGCCATTTTAAGGATTGTAACATGGTTATTAAACTTTTTCTGTAAAAACATATCAGACACACATTATTGTTGCAAGCAGAGTATTTTTGTATGTCTTGATACATGTCTGGTCTCTGGAGGGGATCTTTAAAGTCCCCCTCCACTCAAAAATGTGTTTTGGTTATTGTTACTTCAACTGGATGTTTGAGCTTCACAGTGCAGTTTGACAATAGAAGGCTGTTTTTAAATTCAATTACTGAAAGAAGACCTTTTCTCTGTGCTCACTGAAAATCTGATTAAAAGGGGTGGGCCTACGAGCAGGATTTGTGACATCACAACTGGTTTTGAAGCCAATCCTGGTCCATAATTCATCTTTTAAAGTGTGATGCGGAAACTTGAAACCTACAACATTCTACACTGAAAATTTACTTTCCAGTGAAGCAGAAGACATGCTGTGTACAGCAGTTTCACTTTTGAAATTAGCAATATTTGCATGTTCATGAGTTCTGAATTTTTCAATAAGGGAGGAGGAGGAGATCTAATTTTAAGGATTTTAATGAGGTAACTGGACTTACTTGTGTGCAAACCACATCAGACACATATTATTATTCCAAGCATATTACTTTTGTATGTCTTAATACATGTCTGGAGGGGATCTTTAATAATTTGACACCACTGTATATAAAACGTGCATCTCAAAGAATGCAAATGTTCTCTTTCATAACATCAAATATAAAGCCACATGTAGATAAAGGACAATAACACATACTTAGAAATTAAGAGATGCTAGTCAAATATTTGCACATGACACATATCTGTTTAAGACAACCAGGCAAAAAAAGCTACTTGAGGCCACACAGTAATGATAAAAGCTAGCTTTGCATTGACGGCAACAAACTGAAGAAACCATGATTTCATTCTTGCCCCATAATTGCACTGCAACACGTCGCCAAGCCAACAGTGGCAGTGAGAGTAGTGTATATTCCCCTGAAAGCTGAATGACTCAGTGGTAGCTGTGAGAATGTTCTAGAGAGACAGCAAGCTTTAGCATTTTCAGAGCTGTTCAGCTAAAGGGGGAAATGAAAGCGACTCAGCATACCAACCATCTATCTATCGGGGCATTAATGCTTGTTGCAATAGTCAGAACACAACCCGTCAGCTGACACTTGTTTGGCTACACAGTGAGCTAACGTAGGCTAAAGCTCGCAAACCGAGTTAGCTCATTAGCTAACTGCTACCGTTAGCTGGCTAGCCGGTTAGCCATTTGAAATACAAAACATGGTTATATCTCCCTATTGGGTGTCAACAACTTTAATAACGCCGAACAACTGTTAACACAAGCAGTAATACTTTCACTATACATAGGCTCTTTAATTCCACACACTCTCCATTAGCCGGTAAGAGTGGCGACAAATGCTAATAGTGCTAGCTAGCCTTCCTAGCTGAAGTTGTGGGCAGGGGCATGACGTTAGAACACGGCGACATCAACACACCTGAGTGACAGAGGCATCTTCTGCGATGGCGATTTCTTCCTTGTCTTTAGGGGTTTTTACTGTGACCTTAATAATGGTTCCCTCCGAGACGTCAGGTTTATTATTGTTGTTATTACCAGGATCTGCGGCGCCTTGGTCAGCCATCTTTACTCCACCGATGGAACAGCTCGGGTCTGACGTCAGCTTCCGGGTCAAGAGAGGTCAGACTCCAGTGTGTTACACTCAGGTTGCACTAATAAGAAGACTGTAAAAAGGGTTAACACTTCTGTTGTTTATTTTATTTTATTTTAGCTATATTTTATTTATATATATATATTTTAATTTTTATTGTTTTTATTTATTTATTTTATGTAGTCATTATTTTATTCTTTTTTTTAATTTTAAAGTCCCTCTCCATTAAAAAAATATGTTTTTCTTCTTGTTCCTACAGTTTGAGACGTTTTGAGTTTCATTGTGCAGAATGATGTATCTGCAGAGTTTGACACTAGAAGGCTGTTTCATCTGCTGAAAGTGGAAAGTTTCTCTGAGCTCACTGAAAATCTGATATAAAGGGGTAGACCTACGAGCGTGATTTGTGACATCACAAATAGTTTGGAGGCCAATTCCAGTCCAATATTCAATTTACACAAGTGTGATGTGGTAACTTGAGAATGGACTTTACAGGGAAGTAGGAGACATCTTGCGTAACTTTCAGATCAACTTTTGAGATGAAAAATATTTGCATATTTATAGATTCTGGATTTTTTTAATGAGGGAGAAGGACTAGATGTAATTTTAATGATTTTAAAAAGATAATTAAACTGTTTTTTGTGGGAAAGCCATATCAGACACAAATTATTATTCAAAGTAAAGTATTTTATATACATCTTAAAACATGTCTGGAGGGGATCTTCAAAGTTCTTTTCAACATGTCCTTCTAATAATGTTCCCCTGGCATTTTGTTCCCAAGAATTAACCTCATGTTCATTCATGTACTCAATTGTATAATGTTTGGTACAATATTTTTATAATGTCTACTCACATGTTTATATGTTGTTCTTTTTATATTATGTTTTATCTCTCTATGTTTGACCACTTCTTGAAATCCCTGTTTTTATTGCATTTTCTGTGTATGTTGTTCTTTTAAATTTTTTGTTTTACTTCTCTATGTTCGCTATCTTTGCACCTATATTTTATGGTATTGTATTTTGTGAAGCACCTTGTATCTCTCGTTTTGAAAGGCACTATAGAAATAAAGTTCATTATTATTATTATTATTATTATTATTATTATTATTATTATTATTATTATTATTATTATAGGTTTATGTTATGTGTGACAAAGAAACTGCCAGTTACATCATGACTCTGAAGGTGGTAGTTATATTATATGTAGAAAACAAATTTGACTAATCAGATGAACACATGTCAAGAAAGTTTTTTGAACTTTTTTTCTACTACAACATCAAAGTCAAATAGACCCTCTGAAAATTGAGTGAATAAGTCAAGTACTGCAGTAATCAATTAGTGGATGGTGGGAAAAAATTACGAACAATTTTGATTAGATTAATCTTTTAAGTCATTTATCAAACACAATTAGCAAATGACTTGTTCCCAGTTCCTAAAATGTAAAGATTTGCGGCTTCTCTCTGTTTTAAATTATTGTAAGTTGAATGTATTAAGATTTTTGAATGTTGGGCTCTGGCATATTGTGTTACACATTTTTCAGCGTTTACCATTTAATCGGCAAATGATTAATTAATTGGTCAAAAATGTAATTTACAGATGAATCAATAATACAAAATAATTCTTTGTTGATGTCTCAAAAGTGAAGTACTGTGTCATTTATTTTGTGTAAAAATGAGAATCATATCAGAACAAATTAAAAATATTTTTTCGACTAGTCAGAAATTGCAGCATATCTTCAAAGTAAATTTTGCATATTTGAATTGAAAGTGATAATAACCTTACTGTCATGCTTAATTTACCCGTTGGCTATCCAATTCACCCACCAGAGCTTCAAGTCTGCAAAAAAAATGTATAGACTAGAGTACATATGATTAATTTCTACTGCTGATCTGTTATTATTATACACTCACATTAGTTATTAAATCTAAAGAGACAAAAAGTTCTGTCATCACATCACAACATCAGTGCGGCATCATTCTTTGTCTGCATCTGATCAGTGTCTACTCAATTTACATCAAATGTCAGATTTAATTAGTAGTTTTGATCTACAGATTAATTATAATGACACTTAGGTAGATGACCTACCTGTCAGGTCTGGGTTTCTTTAATTAAGACTGCTCCTGAATATCACTGGCATAAAAAAATATATCCCTAATAATCACGGGGACAATTCTGGGAGGAAACAAACCCCAAACAGGCTTGATCAATGCAGTGGTTTTGGTGGCACCAATAGCAGATCCAATATAACATATACTTAAAAATAAAATTGTCCCAGCCTGACTGACCCATGCTGACCTGTTCAGGGGCGGTCCGGTGGTGCCCTCTTTGTTACCTGGGGCTCAGGGCCAGAGGAGTTATGGACATGCCTCTCCTGCCATCTTGCTCTCTTACACCCTTTTTTCTCTTTCTCCAAAGATTTAAATCACGGTAATCATGTTGCATTTTCTTTAGTTTTATTTGGTTAATGGTGTCTTATCTGTAGTTTCATGGACATTTGTATGTTTTGTATTTTAATACTTTATCTATTAAATAAAAGATTTGCATGTGTGTAAGAGAGAGTGAGAGAGAGAGAGTGAGAGTGCATATTTACTTTTTTTGTGTTAGTGTTGTTAGTATGAGTTACATTAGTTGCTGAAGGTTTTTAAATTCTTAATATTACTCTTCTATAGTCAGTAAGGTAGACTTCAGGGAAGAAAAAAAAAACGTAAATGATATTTGACATGAGAAAAGACTGGAGCACATTGATTGCTTTGGTCTGTTTGCACTATTAATGGCTGCAAAGTCTTTTCCCGTCTGAAACTTGCCGTCTCTGACCTGAGAAGCACCTGATTCAGCTGCATATTTCTGGAAGATGCGCGGAGGACCCCTTTCTAAATAATATTTGATCTTAGTCAAGACAATCATTTAGTAAAGAGAGAAGCACTGCTTATAGAGCGCTCCCTCTATATGTGTCTCTCCATGCCACACAGTGTGACACCACTGAAAGAAAAGTGTGTGTTTCAGCATGTTACATTGACACACACAGTCCTGCATACCTATGCATATCCCCAGTTCTAGAGCACACCATTTACAAACAAACAAAACCTCCCCAAAAAAGAAACATGGACACCTACCCCTTTTCGAAGGCCCCACAAACCCCACACAGACACACATATGCACTCTCAAATGTACAAGGTCACATGCACCGTGGCCCCTGCGGTGTCTCGTTCTAGCGCATCCCACACAGGGAGACTGATTGCTGCAAAAGATTTTGCTTTCATCAACAGAAAAAACAAGGGGGACAACTTTTTGGTTGTAGTATTGTCTGTGACTCTCTCTCTTTCTCCCTAAGTGAGCACCAGCTCTCGCTCTCTCTCTTCCCCTCCGCCCGTCTCTATCTTTACCTCAGAAAGGTGGGCAGTAAAGAGGGTGCATTTCCAGAAACAAGGTAAGGGATCAAATTTCAGAGTGTGTTTTGTGTGTGTGTGTGTGTGTGTGTGTATCCTGGAGCGATACATTTACATTTATGATGACTGTGACTGGATAGAGGCTGGCGGAATCAGATAAAACCTCATTACTGCTGAACAAGCACTGGTGTGACATGTGGATTGGGAAGGGAAACTACAACAAACTGTAACATCATAAAGAATAGTTTTTTCTGTGCTCTTGTTCAACTAATAGTGATGTTACCACTAAAAATGAGGTAAATATAATTGATGAAAAGCCTGCTTGAGTTTTAAATGCAGCGATATGTTAATGACTTTTGCTTCATATTTCATTATTTCCCTTAATGTATTTTGGCTTTCTGATTGGCTGGCATCATATATGTTTTTCATCACTCAAATCACAAGTATTTGATTGGAGTGACTTTCACAACTATGAACATGTTGAGTATCAGTACATTTTCTTAAGATGTCCAAAGTTCTGTTGTGTCAGGGTGGAAACAACATATTTTAATTCACACAGTGTGTTTGAGTTAGTATGAGGTTAGATTACCCTCACAATTCAGATTTTGGTTTTCATACTGTTTTATGGTTGAGGTGTGATGTTGACTGTATAGCCTATGAAGTTGGATTACCTTCACAAACTAGAACATTAAAACTAAGATTTGAAAGGTTGAAAGTTGTTTTTTAAAGTATAAACTGTGGTTGTAAAACTGAGAAATAGGATGTCAACATTTGAAAATAAGATTTGAATGTCTGAAATAATTGTTTCATTAACACAATATTTGCAGCGTAAATGTTAAATGTTGCAAATCTGCATCTTCAAAGTTTTGGGATTTGCTTTACAGACATTTAACAGTCTTTTCAGAGATTCAACTCACTTTTTTAGAGATTCGGATCTGCTCTTTCAGCTTTGCATTCTGGGATTTCTGATGGGATTTTCACACGGGTAAATGATCTGAAACTTTCACACAGTCAAATCTTATTTCTTGAATGTTTGAATCCTATTTTCCAGTTTTAAAACCATAGCTTATACTTTCAAATCTTAGTTTCAGTGATTTAGATTGTGACAGTAATCTAAGTAATCTAATTCAACCTCTTCAGGTGCAGCTCTTAAGACAATATGAAAACAGGAATTTGACTTGGCTGACTGTGAGTCTGTATGTACATGTGTAAGTGGTGAATGGCTAGCAAAATGTTGTTTTACAATATTGTGGTACCCTTGACTTTGATTATTTCTCTTTGCTACATTATAGTTGCTCTGCAGTGGCCCCATTATCTCAGCTCAAGATGTACAGCTTCATGGGAGGGGGCCTCTTCTGTGCTATTGTGGGTAATATCCTGTTGGTGGTCTCCACTGCAACTGACTACTGGATGCAGTACCGCCTCTCTGGAAACTATGCACACCAGGGTCTGTGGAGGTACTGCATGTCCAACAAGTGCTACATGCAGACTGATAGCATAGGTAAGACACTCGGGATGTCTATGCCAGGAGAACGAGATAAATCAAAAGCACATATATGATTGTGTTTCTATCAGTGGAGTGGGGAGTTTTATTTACACCCAGATTGTCTGATACTGTTGTGTGTGAATGCAGAGACTCAGGCATGACAGCCATGTGTCTGTGAGTGAGACCTTGAACTTTTGTCTGTTATTTCACTCTATGTATGTATGTTTGCGCATCATGAGGTAGGAGATGTGCCTTAGCTATTTTTTTAAGTGTGAGAGCTGCTGTTTAGTGCAAAAAATGAGGATAGTGTGCATATCCAACCGTATTGGGTACAAGTGCAGGACAAAAAACAGCAACAAGGGAAAAAGAGAGGCTGTCCACACACTGACATTTGCAAGCTCTCAAGTATTTATCCCAACATTTCAACCTGTGATTGCCTGGGTTTGCCCAATGAAGACGTTACAGGTTGAAATGTGGCAATAATACTTGGGAGCTTGCAAGTTTCAGAGTGCGGACAGCCTCTCCTTTCCTTTTCTCAGCTCCTATTTAGTGCCATGAACTGCCCAGAGGCTATATTCAATGATGAATTCAACAGCTAATTTGTGTTAGAACACACAAATAGTAAAAGATTATAGAGAAAAACTGTTCATTTGCTTGTTGAGTTTACAAAACTTGAAGTCTCCATGAGCAAAAAAACCAAAAGGCCCTCTGATAACTCAAAGAGAAACCAAAGTTTCCCTGAAGCACTAAATGGACACTTTGAAAGATCAAAACTGGGGAGTCAATGTGAAAATGATGTTGACAGATATCATGTCAGTATTAGTCTACAAAGCGTATTAGTTGGAAAGACATTTTTTAAGGGTGACATGTTTGACTATCTCTACCTGTTATGTCTACCTGTTTCCTTGCAGCTTACTGGAATGCCACCAGGGCCTTCATGATCCTTTCAGGGATGTCATGCTTTGCAGGCATCATCGCTGGCATCATGTCCTTTGCACATTTCTCCTCCTTTGAAAGGTTCAATCGCTCCTTTGCTGCAGGAATCATGTTTTTCGTCTCCAGTGAGTCTTATTTCCTTTGATTTGGCACACAAATACACACACACAAACACATACACACACACACACACACACATACACACACACACACACACAGCCGTACACTTACATTTACCTTAACTATAACTATAACTAACCTTCCTCTCTCCCTCTCAGCTTTCTTTGTTCTACTGGGTATGGCCATCTATACTGGAGTGACAGTCAACTTCCTGGGAAGGCGCTTCGGTGACTGGCGCTTCTCCTGGTCCTACATACTGGGCTGGGTGGCCATGCTCATGACCTTCTTTGCAGGTGAGTAAGAGCAAAGGCCAGGGGTCAAATTGTGTCCAAACATAAACTCCATTAATGTCCAAACTTGGCAGAGGATGCAGAAAAACAATAACTACAGAGGTTACTGTCCAGCATTCCAGGCAATAACTTTAATTTACTACATATTTTGATGTGCTCTCTAGCCCTTTTGGTATGTTTGAAATGTTCAAAATCAGAATTCAAGGGCTAGCCAAGAAGAAAGGACTCCCTATAAAACTAATCTGATGTTTAGTTTTGTACAAACTGTGCAACATCACCCTTCAAAAAGAAATATATAGAGCTAGAGCACTATTCACTACTTTTAATAGGTCCATTACATTGTTCTTATGCATGCCTCTGTCTGTTGCAGGTATTTTCTACATATGTGCCTACAGAATGTGTGAATGCAGGAGAGGAACTGGCCCACGCTAAAGGGTGACCTACAGCTTGTTTGGAAAAAAAAAAGAAAGAGTTCAATGCCACTTTGAACAGAGGTGAACCAGAAAACATCAAGGCAATGTTGACTGATCTACTGAAGAGATGACGTCGGATGCTGCTGCTGGAGGCCTATGAGGGTCTGCTTAAAATACTTACTGTATGTTTTATAAAGGTCATACTATTGCAACATGAATTTTTCTAGGAACATTAATGATGATAGCGCAGGGAAGACAAGTTTAATAAAACTTTTATTGTTATATTCATTTATTGTTATGTGATATTATTTCACTTCCTTTATAAGATAATTTAAAAAATCTCAGTTTAGCGTTAAAGTTGGTGCTCGATCATTGGCATGATTTTTTTCAGCTGTACTGACAAGTCACCAGAAGATGGCAGCACTAAACAAAATGTACTCGAGTAGAACAAGATTTGATGAAGCAGGTGGGCCTTGAATTATAGAATGAGTCAGGATCAAATACCTGATAAGACTGCAGAATGTTTGGAAACATCTGTCATTTAACTGCAGCAATCATCCTTTCACTTTTTAAACTGGAGCAAATTCAGCGTCACAGACAACTGAAAAAAAAGGTTTCCCTCTGGAAAGGCTTTAAATTATTAAGAGAAATGCATTATGGGAAGGTATATAGTGTAGAAATATTACTCTACACAGCAGAGAACAATACATCAAAGGTTGACAGTATATTTGTTTATCTCAGGATTCCCCCTTAAGCTATTTGATTTGGCACTGCTTCAGTACTTCAGACCAGGATTCCCCCAAAGTGAAATGTATGTTCTTTATAAAGTCGTTGTTTATGGGAAAGGGCTTTGCCTCTGGCAGCAGGCATAATCTTCCACAACATGTTTGTTGACGTCCCCTTGAGAACACTCAAGTACAGGCAGCACATGGAAAAGTGGTAGGGGACTGTTTGTTGTTGCACGTGTGTGTGGAACAGGCTAAACACAGCAGAACACAACCTGAGAAGAAGATCGTGTTCCTGGACCGGGGGAAACCTGGGTGGGGTCTTCAGCCACTGATTGTTTCATGGCCTCTATCTTTAATAACTGCTTCCTCTTTTTTTTATACTTGTCCATTCCTCTCCATCAGCTCCATCGGGGGGCGAGGGGTTAGGAGCAGTAGCTGAAGTAATGACTTCTTTGGCTACTTCGTGACGCAGAAACAATGAGAGAAATGTAAACAGTCACATACGGATCCCTTGATCCAAATTTCCATACTTGGTCTCCGTGGCTGCTGTGAAGAGATAAGCTCTGTGATATTGTGCTTTTCTCCAAATTTTTACATAACCCACTCTAAAGCGTTCACTGAGGGCAGGCCTTTTTAGCTCTAAGAGATAACTTTGCAAATTTTCACACTTTGTCAAATAAACTCCTGTCTCTCATTTAGTAGATTAGTAATATTTATTTACTGCAGAACTGCAATGGGAAGTTTTATAGCACAGAGGTTATAAAAATCAAGGAAGTAAGGCTGGTGGTGACATTTTCACTCATCCATTCGTAAATTATTAGCCTTTATCACAATATTTTTTTTATCTCCACACTGAATACTTCAAGCTAATTTTTGTCAAAGATTATAATAACAGATTGAAAAGTATTAAGCAGTTTTCTGGTCAAAGTCCTGAGCTTTTCATCAGCTCAGAAAACCATGTTGCAAACATATCTTCACAAGAATGTCATAATGTTTTGAGAGAAAATATTATTTTACCCACATAAAAGTTAACAAATTGTTAGCGGGGTGTTTCATTTTGCATCAAAGTATGATTTACATATCAAAACATAACTTTTTTTTATATTAATGCAATAAAAGAGAAAATATGTGATTATGTTTTTCTTTTTCTAGTTGCATGATCTTCCTTATTCTGCTGTATTAGAGCAATACTAACTCTACACACTGAAAACCTGTGGAACAAGTGAACAACTTTTCTCTTTCTCTGAGAAAAATACACTTTTAAGGCTGAATATAAGCAGAAACTTGTAAAACTTGTAAAATTGCAACAACACAGAAGTTTTCTTTTTAAAACAGCTCATCCATGTGCTTCTAACAGAAATTCACCAGACCAAATGCATACTTAAAGTTAAAGTATAACCTGAGTTGAACAATGCAAGTACTCAGTTTCATAGGTGAGTGATTTTTTAATACACAGCCCGATGCAGGAATGCAAGGTTAAGGTTACCCCTCCAAGGCGTCTGTGCTGGACACAGCAGGTCTACTTGCCCTTCTATTAACTAAGTGTTTGTTCGGCATGCTGTCAGTGAGAACATCTGGTTGTTTTCACTCACAGAGCCTGTTGATATATGTGACAATCTTCTCAATATGGCTAATTTTACAGACCTGCAATTTCTCTCACTTCAAACAGGAGGGTGTCCATTTTCAAGGTTAGAGTGCTGTCCCTCTCTGAGGCAGATGTTCACCCAGGTGTTTATGTGAGACATGGAGGTACATGGACATACTTTTACACATAATAGCAGAATGAAGGAGCAGGAATTGTTGGAAATTATGTTTATTTAAGCACTATGCTAATGATACAGTTTTTCTTAGAGTATTTTATCATTTAATTTAATAATTTTAATAAGATTTTTCCACTTGCGCATACTCTTTGACCTGGTCTTCCACTGAGTGCTGGCCAGAGTTACCGCTCTAAGTGATGGAAGAGTACGCTGACACAGCAGAGTCTTATAATAACTATCCTCATCTCACCCGGCTACGTGCCATTGAGCTTCTCCCTGAACACCCTGCACCCAGTCCCTTGTGGCTCACTGATCCCAAATGTTCCTAAAGGTCGCATACCTTCACTACCATCCATACAAGCTGTAATATTTCAAGTGGAAATGGTAACAGTGAGACTGATTGTGGTTTTTGGAAAGACTTTATTGTGCCGCACAGGTGAACACTAATGTGGTATTACACTTAGTGTACACAATACAAGAGACAGATAGATAATAAAACATTGCACAGGAAAACAAAGAGGAATAAAAGTATATAATTTACACATCTTGTCATAAATAAAGTCTACACATCAGTGGATATGGAGTGGTTCATTTTCATAAAATACACAACTTCTGAGTGGGTTTCTGCTGCAGCTCCTGGGGAGGGGGTTGTGTAGTTGGAGAAAACTGTTTGGCTGAAAGAGTTAGATAAATTTATATGGAACAGATTTGAGTATAATTGTAATATGGGTGTAATTAGTTACATCTGAACCATTATTGTACATAAAAATAATCATAACTAAATCGCTTCAGTGTGTTTACAAATATTTCCTTGAGAATCTTTCTTTTCTTTTCTGCAAATTCAGTGTCATCTGGAGCATTTTGGTCAAACTAACAATGAACCCAAATGACTGTTAATCCAACAAACTGTAAGCAAAAAGAAATGGACATCGAAAATAAGAAAAGGATTCCAGCTTTGGTCAGATTTCACTTTCTGCATAACAAAACTCACTTTTTTCTGGCCCCTGATATACACCTGTTACACTAAGTTACACTGTATGGAACTAGGATCATCTTAGCTCTACGATGCATTTAGGGAACGGGATCTTGGTTTGTCCAACATATACAGTACTCATGTTGATGCTGCTCTTGAGCAGGGAGGTCATGAAATATCTTGTATAAATTAATATTAAAGGATTCCCAACTTCACTAGTAAAAATATGCGCAATTGTAATGAAACAAATGAGACAAATTTTTGCACAGGTAGTGAGTGCAACACGAGAATGTAAGCCAATCTAGCAACTAAGATTTTGTCCACTGATCTATGTCTCTCTTGTAAAGGAGCAACTTATCCACAGATGAAAATATAGAAGTGAGGAATCTCCTTCTTTCTGCTAACAGAAGATTGACATAATCACTTTCTCTTCAGGGCTAGGAGCTCTGTTTCACATTGTTCTCTGTGTATTGTCATTCATTGTAAACCTGTCATGTATGCTGATATGCTTCTCTTGATCTTTCTCTACCTTCGCTCACTTCAAAGTGAAAGCAAGTTTCAGTACATTGAAGGAGAAACATGCAATAACTGCTTATCTGTCCACAGCCCCTCCAACACATTGCACATTGCCTGTCCATCCGGACATTTCTTTTTGCTTTTATGTCTATCTGCCTGTCCATGCCTGAAGGAGACGATAGAAGGACTTTAAGATCATGAGACATGATGATATAGAAATGGAAAAGCCTTTTGAAGTTACAGTCGAAGCACACCAGGATGTAGTTTAAGGCAAGTGGTAATAATATACTGTACTTTCCTTTTCAAGTCAGGCTGTGCTCAAAAAAAAAGATCTGAAAATCCCTCAATCAGCCTGCAATCGATTGAAATAAAGACATCAGAAAGTGCTGTGATGCTGTAGCAAAGCAAGGCACACGGCTGATAACATGTTAAGAATACACTAAAAAATAAAAAAATGAGAACATTACCAAGTCACACAGGGCATCTGCAACCTGTTTGACTAGTACAGGTGTTTCAGTATTTGTTAGAAGTGGCTTTAAATGTTTATTACACGTGAAATGCATCAAACTAGCACAGACTGGACTTCAGCAGTAGTCTCCCACCCACCCTCTTCGCTGTGGCCAAACAGTTACAACTATGTAGAAGCACAAACAGAAAAGCAACCAAGTGATGAGTGTGTTATGAAAGTTACTACATACAGTACATCTTAAAACAAGTAGTAAAATAAAACTTTAAAATATAACAGCGACAAAAAAAATACCATCTGTAGCTCAAATTGTAACAGTGTGCACAGAACAGATCAAATTAAGACTACTATACACAAACACTATCTTTCTTTCGCAGTGGTCAAAACAACTCTGCTTCTTTAAGGCATTACAATCTTTTTTTATTTTAATGGGATGGTGGGGTCAGAGAATATTTAATTAAATTGGTCATCATGACAACTTTTTAAATCATTTTTCACCTGCAGCCAAAAACAAGTGATACATGTTTGACTGGTGAGGCAATGGCTCTTTAATTTTATCATATCCCATCTTCTGACACTGTCCCCAGTATAAACGTGTAATTGGAGGGCAAAGATTTAGCCTGTTTCATTGTTGAATTATACTGCTTTTTGATTGTTGGTCAGTATCAGTGCTGTTGTAAGTCCTCCTAAAATCCCAAAGTTATTTGTAATTTAATATTCCGCACTAAATCTCTTATTGTTTCCAGTGTCAGATTCTACGTTACTGGAATGTGTGAGAAACTCTACTGCCTGCAGCTACTATCTCTATACAAGGGTCCTCTCTAAAACTGAGGGAATGAGGCGAACTGTGCAAGTGTAGAGCTGACAGGTAAATGTCAATAAGGTCATCTATGATATATTATCATGTTACACAGTTAACCTGGGTGTGTCTTTCTCAAAGGGAAATGTCCCTGTATGATGTCTGATAATCTGGCTCTCAGATTTCATCTTTTCCGCCTGTCTAGATTATAGATTTAGAGCTAGAAAAGACTAAAGGTTCAAGTTGACAAGGAAACACAAAGAAGAATAAAAAAAGATCAGATTAGGCCTCTCCTTCTGTCATCACCCAACTTGACATGAACGTGTTTCACCAGATGTTATGCTGAGGATTCTGGGAAGTGTGGTCTTTGGAACAGAAGGTACCTGAGGTGCGTAATGTGGCATCATGACGCCAGGCAAGGCAACATAAAAGAGCTTTAGCTTAGCTGAGTTTTTCTTTGTTTTTTGGTGCCATAAATCTTGAGTTACAGAGGGAGTGGGGAGAGTTGTTCTATTAAAGGGGTAGAGAGGGTGGAGAAGAGGAGTTGTATTGATCCCCAGAGTAAAGTAAGGTGTAAAAGGAGAGGGCACGGGGGCTTTGGGCTCTCCCAGCCAGCTTGGTGTACAAGGGGATGTTATAAAGTTCTCTTGGTGTGGTTCTTCTCTGGGGTAACAACCAACTCTACAGTGGGATAAAAACAAAGATGTCTCTAAGTGTGTCGACGACGATGATGGTGGTGATGATGGTTGTGCATGTCCTCCATCGTGATCCTGCCCCACACGCCGATCACAAATGTTTCAATCTCACACTCATTGTCCCCACGAGCAATACGGAAGTAGCCATTCTCTCCCCAGTTCTTTCCCCAGGAGTTGGCAGCAATCTGAAAAGGAAATATATTACAAAGAATGTAAAATACAGTTAAGGATACTACAGATGTGCCATATTTTAATTCAAGAATGCATATACCTGGTCCTACTCATGCACAAAAAAACTGAACAACACTGTTAAACACACCCTTTAAAACTGTATTCCATTAAAAAAGTACAGTTTTGAGCCAATTAAGATCCAGTTTGGTCTTGAAATGTACTACTGCTATACTAATATACTATACTTTTTCTTATGTGATAAGTGTTTAACAGTGTTGCCTGTTCACAGTATGTACAGTTTTTAGACTCCTGGACAAGAAAGATGTACGTGTGTTTTGCACATTGAAAAAAAAACAATATCTTACCCAATATTTTTGTGATGTCCCATCATAGTGTCTCTCCTCTCCCCACCTGGTGCACAAAGCCAAGAGGATAGTTACCCAACATGCATGAGAGTGAAAAGCCAAAGAGCACAACAAAATGTCCTCAAATATAAATGTCAAAATAGCTGTGTCAGAGTTGCACAGCTATTTTTAAATACAGAGGATTTCCAAGAAACACGCTGATGTAAACACCTCAGGAATGTGTTCACCTAGGGCACGCTTGGAATTATTTAGTAAAGAAAGGCAGGAAGAGGTAGAAGTAGTGTTCAAGTGTGGGGAAAAAATCTTTCATCTCGTCTACAACATCCTGAAATCAGAGTATTTATGGCTGGACACCGCCTTGTTGCACTCCTACATCCATTCCAATCCAAAAACACGGAATTCCCCTTTTCCTCTGTTGTTTCCGCACTCCAGATTCGAAACAGGAAGGAGAGGGAGGTTATGAGGAAGTGAACACCACCTCAACCCCGTCAATGCACAGAAAGGAGACAACAACACTCAGGATGAAACCTAAAAACACAAAAATACATACGAGGCATATCTTTACCCTCTTGCTCGCCAGCAGCTTTGTTCTCAGGAAACCTTGGCAAAGACCCATAAATTCCCATCATGCCTTGCACTTTGGTCTTAGCTTAGCAGCTGCCAACTTTTAGACGCCTGCCGTTTCTGCTCGTCATGATCAAAACATTCTCCCAAAGCCGATTCCCATCCTGTTTTTGCACTCCGGGCCTTTGGTTTCCCAGGAGACTCCCGGTGCCCAAATCGCTTGTTGTCTTTTATAAGGGAAAGGAATGCTGGGAAATAGTGTGGCTGGTTTCAGAGTCTGCCAACTCAGTAGCCTGCCACCACAACACTGGCAGATAGTGCCAACCTTCTATCAGCAAGTGACTTTATTAGCCCAGTGTTCCCCTGACTGGAGTCAGACGTCACATTGACCAGCAGAAGACACATTAAAGGCAGCTATATAAACAACAGATGTCAGTTACAATCTGAAACAGAGATGATTGGGCTACTCTGGATGGATGTGTGCCTGTGTGTAAAAGCACCTGTATGTGTGGTTCTGTACCTCCATATGCATGCCTGCCTGTCTGCATATTTATCGGTATGGACAGAGCCAAACAGAATCGGACCACTGCTGATCTCTTATCTGGCCTCCAATCAGCTCGCTTGCTCACTCGGGGACAATGATGGGCATACCGTCGTGCCCATGTGCCCCGCCCTTCCCCAACGCCCCTTAGCCCACCCCTGACCTCTTCTCCGGGGGACTGATCCCCCTCTCTCTGTCCGGTGCAGTCAGGATCAGCAGCCCAGACAATGCCCTTTCCACCACAGTGGACCTCAATGCTCTTTCCACAAACTTTCCCAGGCTCTGGGCTTAAAGGAACGCACCGCTATGGGATTTGGTCTGTGTAAACACACTGATGCCTGTGGCTGGCAGGTTGGTGCTCAAAACACTACGTTCCCCGACTCCCCCCTTTCACCCTATCCATCCCTAAACCCGTGTCTCTGGTACATCCACTCATCCAGAGTGGCGAGGAATCACAGTGTCAATAGAAGGAGCCAAAGAGCAGGAGGCATTCAGGGAACTGGGAATCCTCATCCTCAGCATCATCTCACGCCCTGCATACCTCCACAGTTTATTGACATACTAAAGGTATAGAGACATAATTACAGCCCATAGAGTGTGATCCTGGTGTACAAACATGTTCACAGTTTTGCATGAAGACATTTATGAACAGTGCATGCTACTGAAGTATGTTATTTAAACATGCTAAGTACAGGTTAGACATGCACATGCCAATACATGCTATATTGTTTGATGTCATAAAAGGAAGCAACATAAAATACACAGAACGTGCAAGACATGCACACAATAAGGGACAGGAGAAGCGAAGGATCCTTTTGTGTGTTTTGTCTTCATCAGTGGCCGATCAGATAAAAGAAGAGAGGCTGCTTTTATCGTAGCTCTCGACTACATTGTCTGGAGTTTTTCATGATTTTTTAGAAATTGTTATTCAAGTCAGAGACAAGCTCAAACGCTATGGTGCTAAGGTACAGTCAAATGCTTACAAAAACACATTCCTTTGCCCCCCTTATAGGGCCCATTACAAGGTAGCTGCTTATTTTTCTCATTTCGAGAAAGTGAGATTAGTGAGCAGCAACCTATCATTGTTACAACAGACACCAGCTGGACGAGTTACACTGTCAAATATTTACAAGTAAAAAGGATGTTTAAGACTTTTTACAGGTTAAAACCTCTGCTGGCCTCTCACTGCCCTCCGACACATAACAAGACTAGGTCAAAACCTATATGGCTAGACAGTGTATAGTCAGTGTTACAGGGATAGTCAGTGGTAGTGTCTACAATGTGAATTCCTGGATATAAAATGTTCATCTTCTGTAGTGGTCCCAGTAATATTTGTTGTTAATGTGTACTAAAGTAACATATCACATGACATGGTTAAGCAATGTTTGAGTCAAAGAAAGGGGTATAATTGCAGTTGATAGAACAATACTTTCCACTCATATCTTGAGATGTTTGATTTGAAAGAAAACTGATTTTAATTTTAATTATAAGTATTCTAATTATCTGTTAACTCCCCCTGCTCTTTCATCTGTTTCTGTCTGTAAACATATGGTCTCGTCCATATTTTTACGTAGGATTAGCATGCTAGGCTAACAGTCCGTCAGCTATGTGACTTTATATCCACACTGTGACATCTTTCAGAGCACACAAACACCATAAACACAGAATGGTGCTGTTAAACCAGAAACACCACGGCTACACCTTATTTTTATACAGTCTATGGGCTGCACACTGCACAGCACGGCTATGCTAATGATCTTAGCCATGCTAACTAGCTGCTAGCCGCCGTGCAAGCTGGTAAAATGGATCCATCCCATCTCTTGTATGGGCAGGTTGGTGCTCCTGTCAGTGTGAGAGCCTCCATGTGATGCTTTGTTCAGTAAATGTTTCTTCTTAAAACTTATCTGGAGGCTGTGCTCACTCTCAGTCCCACTGAGGGATTCATTTTGAAAGACCAATGGCCAATGGGGAAACTGGTGTAATTGGGGAAAACTGGTGTAAATGGTGTAACTTCACCACTCAGTCAGTCAGTCAGTCAGTGATGGACAGACATTTGGGGTCCGTGACCGGTCCAGCCAAAAACTGCAGCAAACAACTACCTGTCCGTGTGGGGATAGTCTAAATGATAACAAGAGTATCTTGGCTTGGATGTGCAGAAGAGAAAAAAAAGAGGAAGCGGTTGCAGTCAGTGAGTCAGACGGCCAATTGAGGAGCGATGATGGAGACCCCACAGAGTGCGAAGAGATGTGGCGAATAGAAAGCAAGGAGAAAAGAGAGACAGAGGGTGGGGGCAGGTAATCCAGGTGTGTCAGCCGTCTGCCCGTCTGCATATTTGTGGTCGCTGAAGTTACTAGATAGAGGAGGAAGGGGGAGGGGGCCTTGTCTGGGGCAGATGGAGGACTGGAGCCAAGGTGTGTCTTTAAGAGCAATAGACTGGGAGGGAAGCTTATTCACAGGTACACTCTCGACTAGTAAGGTTTTGATGAGGCTCACAAAATTCAAGTCTGTTACCAGGACCAACTCATTTAAAACCTGATTCATCCTTTAGAAACACTTTTTCTGCTGAAATGGCATCTGTTGAGCATGTAGCAACAGTGAAGCCAGACATATGGACACCAGGTTCATAATGAGAGAAGACAGATGTTTTTATCCAGTCCTCATTCACTTAACAGGCAAATGTAAACTTTGTGTGACATGACATGTGGATTTTCATCCTCATCACCGCTCCAAATGAAGAAAAACTTTTTATTACAGAGCACAAAGGCATAATATGAAAGCCTAGCTTAGTGTTTATGTTGAGTCCAGTCAGGTTTGGGTAAAGAACAAAACCTCTACTTAGGGCCTTTCTATGACCAATAGGCTGGTGGTTTCACAAAACAAGGCAACCATTAAGTGCACTGTAGTGTTACATTGGTAACTTACCCAATGATCCTGACTGAGTGTGTACCATGTTTGCGGTATTGTGGAGGTTTGGTGAAGCTGACGTCAGTGTGTTTGTAGATCCCACTCTTATAGACAAAGAAGTCCTCATGGACCTCCATAATAGCTGCAAGAACAAACAAACAGGGAGAATTAGTAGGTGGATATAACACACACACACACACGCACACATAATATGACTTTACTTTATAAGGGCTGCTGAATCTATTGTGGGCAGTTAAAGATAAAAATCAAGCCTTGATTAATCTAAAAGTAATTTCCTAATTTCGCCAAACACAAATTCCAATTTCTCCCCAGTGAGTGGGTGAGTCACACACACCCAGACATCAGACAAGGCAGCTGTGTGTGTACATGTGTTCACTGGTGTGAGCTTCAAAACTGAACTCCATGTGACTTTCCTATTCCAGCTCAATGGGAATATCTCTCCGGATGTACAGCTAAGAATTTCCCTTATTTGGAGGTATACCTGAGTTCAGTGTTCCCTGGTTGAGAACAGTAGTTTGTACCTCCCCTCTTATCAACAAATCATAGAATGATACACAATGAGCAATTACACACACAAACACACACCTCTATGCCTTTGTGTCAGAGAGGAACTCCGGCAAAAAGTAAAGTTGATGTGAAGCCAGTAAGTCTTCGTGGACCTCTAAACAATAAAACAAGAGGCTGGCACAGACTCACAGAGAATCTCAGAAAACACACACACACACACGTGACTCCTCTATTCAAGTGTACTTGACAATGGTCCAGATGGGCACCAGACAGTGAGGCATGCTAGTAAAGGAAGGTCAGCTCCATTATACTGACATGAAGGCCCATCATTTTTGACCAGGTGACTGGGGTCAGAGTTGAAACCCGGGACAAAACCATCAGGATCATGAGGTCAAACATGACATCATGAGAGGTCATATACCCAACACGAGACTTTGAGGCGCACATGTTTGGAAAATTTGTGTGTTTTTCTGCTTGTCCCTCGGGAGTGCAGTGTTGTGTGTATTTTTAAAAAGAAACACTCACTTGGGAGCAAATGTCAACATTAAAATATTATCTACAAGTCTATTTAAGGAGCACACACACACACACACACAAAAAGGTATCACTTTACCTTGCACAGGGCCATTATCCATAATCTCCTTCATAATCTCCTTTTCCTAAGAGAAAAGAAAGATAGATGGAATGATTTATAGGCAGAGGAGAGAGAGAGACAGAGAGATCATTACATGTCAGTGAAATGGAGAGGATGAAAACAACCCCCTGGATGTTAAGAGTCAGATAATAAGATTGAGTCCAGCGGGGCCCCTCGGTCTTAATGCCTGGCTTATTGACTTCACAGGCCATCAGGAAGCAGAAACAACAGGCTGTAATGATTTTGAGAGGCATTAGCCATCATTTAGCATTGATGGATGCTGGCTGATAAACCACACGTTGGCTGCAGCTCAGTGGTCGACTTGAGATGGAAGAGATGCGAGTAGCTGCATGCAGAGATGGCTTCTGGAAATAGTTTTAGTGAATGTTATGTGATACTCTGCAAAGGAAAGGCAGGGGTCCATGAAGCGGACATGAAGGACGGATTTTTCTCAAATTGATCAAGCTTTTAATTGTAAAAATAAAGTTTACACACTATTCTCACATTAATTTTCAAATGTTTACTTATTTATTATTTACCTCTCAATTGCTGTGAATAACTGCAGTGCAATATATACTGATATATACTAATGTCGCTAATAATACAGCACAGTTGTCTGTATTTTCTTAATCAGTCATTACTATTGAACAATATCAACTGACTCATTCTGGTTCATAATAGATAATGCTTATGCTGCTATCCCAAGTGATGTCTGTAAATTGGTATAATTCACTCATATATTTGGAGGCAAAGTGGTAATCAGAATAGATTACTTTATAATTCTGTATTATATTTCAGTCACCCTCCTAACAACTGCCAGGACCGAGAAAGTTGCCAACTGCAGGTAAAAGACAACTTCTTGCCCTTCATGGGTTCACCGGAGACTGCTTTCCAGCACTTAATCCTGTACATTCCCATGTTCATTCACAAGAGAGTCAAGTATGCATGAGGAAAGTGTGCAAAAACACATACTGTAATAAACACGTGAGAGAGATTACAGTCTACTGTAGCACGAGGGAGTCAGAAAAAGGTAGAGCAAGCTTATGAAAGCTCAGTGCTGACAGGAAATTAAAGGTTTGTTATGATGGTTGGGGTTTAAACTGATGTAAGAGAGGAGTGGATCTTATATTTGTGGGCGAGTTAGAATACCTGCATGTATGTGTGCATCTTACATCTCTTTTTTATCTCTGTTTGTGCATTGCTTACATTGGATGAGAGCCTGTAGGGTGGTGTGGACTGGTAGATGTCATTGTGGTAGTTGTGTGTGTTGGGGCAGCGCTGCGTGGCCTGCCTCTTCCCCCGGCCAATCGAGCGACTCTGCATCATACAACGGCCGATCTCTGCTGGTGTTTGCTGTGGTGGCAGGTATGGGTAACAGTCTTCTGTCACCACTCTGTGAGAGGAGAATTGGAAAGATGGACCAAATCTTTAGTAATCACTACTTATTTGCATGCAGCATTTGTTTTTTGTTGCTAGATCATACAAATGGAAGTGTTTACCCTCTACGCCGGAGGTACCACCAGGCCCCATCGATGCGTCCCCCAGCACAACCTCCCTGGTTTCGTGTGTCACAAGAAATGAGGTTCTGTGGTGACAGCTGAGGAGTCATGTGACCCATTGACTGGATCGAGATTCTGTCTGATGCCACAGCTAGTGAAAAAAATAGACAACATTATTATTGTTTCATGCCCAAAACCTTTTCAAACGTTAAGTGATTGCTCTATAATTAAATCAAAAGATTTAAGGATTTTATCCTCTAGATTGTTACTATTTTGTAACTGGAGGTCTTCAGCAAGCTAAAATAAGATAACAAATGACAATTAATCATCAGGAGACACACACACACACATCCTTTGCAGGTGCTGGTTAACAAATATCTGCACAGAAAAACTAAAAAAATACTTCACTGACACTGCTCTCTCGTTCCCAATTCTTTTTTTTCTCTACATGGACATGGCAATGTTTCAACCACAAACCTGAGGAAGACCTTTTGTGGTCAAAACTTTGACTACAAAACCTGCCAGCATCGCAGCAAAAAGGTCAAAAGATGTTTCATTTTTTTTCTTTCCTGTTTTATGATATCTCATACCGTACGTTTCCCTATAAATTCTCAATTTATTCTATTGAGGACCTACCTGCAGTTGAGAAAGCCCAGGAAGCTGCGCAGTTGCCCTGGTCAAGTGGTTCATGAATCTTCCCTGGCCACTTCTCTGCTGAGTTGAAGTAGAGCGGCAGACGGTCACTCTGAGGATCCATGTTCATCTGACAGAAGAACAAATGGAGAAAAAGTTACAGAGACAGTTTATACAGTCCTGCTTCAGCATAAAATCCTAGTCAAGAAGACCAAACAACACTCTTACTGAGAAAACATTAATTTATAAGTGAAAACAGGGATTTAGAGTAAAATAGAGCAAACATAAAGATCTAGTAGTGAGACGTGTGTGAGTTTAGTGTCAGGTGGTGCAGCGTTATTGTTTGCACACAACAGAACACAAACGAACGGCTGCAATTAAAATACTTGTGGATGGCTTTTTGTATGACAAGTTTAGATGGCAGGCAGATTACATAAGTCTGCTAATCAACCCTCTAGTAGAAGGGACTTATTCACAGACGATTAGGACCATTTGGCCCAGTGTTGATCTCTGACGTTGTGAAATAGACGGAAACCTTTGATCCTGGTCCCCACCATGAAACCATGAGGCCATTTAGTTATATCAGTCTTAAATCTAATGCGTCATTTGGACACAGTGAACTCACATTCTTCAAGGAGGCATCCATGTAGGATACCAATATCACTGTGATAATAAATCCTAATCAGAGGGAGTCGCCCATGATAGAGTGCAAATATTTTCCTGATAGTGCACCCTCACCCACAGGTGCTTTTCACATGCCAAACATGGTCAATCTATTAGTCTCCACTTGAGGTTGGATGTGCCCCTAAACTCTCAGTTATGTGTGATAATGGAGCACACACTTCTGTACAAATGACTACCCCTCTCTCACACAAAAAGCCTGGCTGCCTGCATCACATTCCTTGGATTAATAGTGATGTATTCAGAACACTGACCACCTGATACATAACTAAGGAATGTGCTGCTGGTCAGAGATTTGCAGTTGTGAAAAGTCAAAGTCCAAACATGCAGACACCTGACCAAAAGGTGTGATAAAAGAGGAGCAATGGCTGCAAAGATAATGTGTGTGTGCATGTGTAATAAATTCATTCATGAATTTCCCATCCCTTGCACATGATTCTGCAGACAGACAGGAAAGAAGAGATGGAGAGAGATTTATGAATGGGCTCTGATCTGGTTCCTGGCACAGGTAGGGACATGCTAACGGCGGAAGAAGAGGGAGGGGGAGTTGTGAGGTTTTCGGGTAGAAGAAGTTGTGGAATGCTGGGAAAAGTTAAGGTGGGGGGGGGCTGTGGATGGATGAAGCAAAGGATGGAGGGCAGAAGAGGGGTGTAGACTGAGAATGAGGTTGCTCTTTATTCTCCAAGCAGCCACCATCCCCTCCATCTTCTCTGTCTGAGGTTTTGGTTCAGTCTAATGTAATCTGTCTGGGTAAAATGTAAACAAAGACTGAGTGAATCAGAATGGGCTGAGGTTCAAGATGGAGACGCCATTGCATACCAACAAGCCACCATAATTAGGTGAAAAACTTTTTGATCAGCGCTCCCTTGTTGTAGCAGTTGTTAAACCTGCATATCACAAAATCGCAAGCTCCAACAAAGTGTCAATTGAAAAGCCGCAACAACGACAGCAACTGTAGCCATTGATATTTTCTCCACATTCTCACCTGCAGATAGAACTTCCTACCTCCCTCCAACAACAAACCCCCCCACACCCGCATCTCTGCCCTACATGTGTCACACACACACACTTCTGACTGATTTGCATACAGTACAATATATTATTTTTATTGTGTAATTATGTAATTAGTTGAAAAGCTGAGTTCAAGAATAAGACATTGACCTTGGTCGCTCAAAAATTGCTCAAAATGGTTGATTAAATCATTGGTTGACCAAATGAAAAAAAAAAAATTTAGATTGAATATATTGCATTTTGTAATGTGATGTAATTATGTAATGTGTTATCATTACAGCTTACTATTCACTTTTCAAAACATCAGAAAAAGTTTGGTACATTTTCTGTCTACCATGCCCAGTGAAAAGGAAGTGATTTCATTAAAAGGATTAAAAATGAGTAAACAATGTTTTATTGGCCCTTCTACCTCACTGTTGGGTCCATCATTACAAACACTCTTTAAATACACAGAACTTTAACTTATGTCAGCCTGAATTTTGGGGAACTTTGTGCAGAATTATGCACAAGAAATACGGAATATTTAATGTAACATTGCAGCTGCAAAAACATGACATCTTGGGCTTGAGGCATTATAAATCTTCAGTGAAATGTTGGAGATACATTGAATGTGATGTAACTTTAAAGCTACTTAAGTGGAATCCTAAGGGGAAAACCATGGTTTGTAATGTGATATTCTACCAGTCCCTGTAGGAAGATTTCTTCTCTCTTAACCCCTTTTTAAAACAAAGTCGGAGTTCAGAGGTCAGACACAAAACAGCAACACTGGAACTGGCAAGGATTCAATGACATGCTCAAGGGCACTTCACCAACACTGGTTTATACTTGTGTGTTCAGTAACTTGACCACCCCACCAAGCCACTAAGTATTCTCTAAGCACTAAGTATTGCTCTTTGGACTGCTGTTTTTTGAAGAGGACTGCCCTGTACCTGGATCTCATTCATGTTCATAATAGTCCTGGAGGGTCTCTGAGTCCCCAGGCGGTAGCGGATCCCCTCGTCCAGAGTCATGCCATAGAGCTGACTGTAGTTAGCTGCCTTCCACCTGACAGCACAAAACAGATGTAGAAAAAGAAGAAAGAAGACATGTTTGTAACCATGAGTAGGAAATATCTTATTGTATACCATCAAATGCATGTGTGCGTTTTTGTGTCTTTTACCCATAGTTTCCTCTGTTGACAGCATGGATCATGTCAGGCTCCATCAGACAGGCGTTCTGCTCACACTCCCAGCGTCCTGTGATCCCGCATGTGCTACAGAGGAGAGAAACAGATATTGACTAATTTGAACACAGCATTTCCTTTACAGCTGTAATTTATTTCAATATTCATGTTAAGGTCAGTGAAATCAGAAGCTATCTCGAAGGGGAGCAAATATGCCGGGACTCAGTGGAATTCCTAAATAAGAAATTAAATGAGAGGAGAACGTCAGAAGCTGGAAAATAGTGGGGAAACACAGAACGAGGGAGTGAGGTTAAAGGGAACATGAGCCTTTTAAGGCTGCAGAATGCAAATCCTTTTTTAGTCAGAAGAAAGAGCGACTGTAGAAGTCAAGATGACGGAGTGGATAAGAAAGCAGGATATTAATGATGACGTTCAGACATTTACTTCGGGGATGCTCAAAAATAGAGACCTGTGCTCTGTGTACTTTATGATGACTCACTGTGAAGGATTTTATGTGTGTGTGTGGTGTGTGCGTGTGTGCGTGTGTTTGTGTAGCCAGACAGACAGCAAACAAATCACACAGACTGTCAATGATAAGGAACCTTTCACATGACTTAAGCTTATCTACCACTGATACTTCAAGGTAATTGCTTAAAAATTTTACTGTTCCTAAGTTTCATCAGAGTCCCATAAACTTGCTGAAACTTTGACCATTTTCAGAATATTTCATCCCATATAATCCCAAAAAGCAGCTGTTAAGACAAAATGAAACTCCAAACTGATGACTATATAATTACAATGATATTAAAAAAAGATTTAAAATGCCTGCATGCACTTTTACACATCTTTTCTCAACTGTAAAATTTGATGGGTGAACTTTTATGTCTGTACTTAACTACAGAGACTTGTTTACTGTCTTGTTGCTCCATCATACATTTTAAACCCAGTATATCCTAGTGTGTTTATCAGTCATGACAAATTTTACACTCAGTATTGCTCTCGTTATCAAAAAGTTGGATGGACTTTGTTACTGACAAAAGGGGGATAATCAGCTCACAATATTCATTCAAGACTCTACTGTTTAACATTAAAAACAACCTCTTTTCCAATATTTTGTAACTACAGTACATCATCCAAATACTAGATGTTACTAGTTAACCTACATGTCAACAAGTCTACTAATCTTGGCAGTACTGGATACAAATGTTATGCACCTTTTAAGTGAATTGCAAACAGACCTCAAGCTAGATTCTTTCATTCCCATTTGGAGATTTTAAAGCTTTATCAGTGTTTTCTTGGTTTCTTGGTCACTTGACTGTAAATTGTTAAAGTAATATCTTGATCTCAATAAGACTACCTGAATAAATAAACTGAAAAAGTCATTATAAATGATTGAGTATTACAGTCAGCCACAGTGTCAGCAGCTGTTTTGGAAATATTATAATGAATGAGTGCATTACGGGGAGAAGAAGTATGAGGGGTGTTTCCCACACAGGCATGTATGGACTGCCACCCATTCAGTCTACTGTACATTGTGTTTACAGTGAGGGGAACCTGCCCAAGAGGATCATTAAACACACACAAGCACACAGAATGTTAGAATGTGTAGAAGAATGTGTATCGCAAACTCTATTCCACCCTGCTGGATCTCTGAGTCACATGTGTAAATACAATGCTGGGGTACACACCCACACACCCACTTTACACACTAGCAGAGTTTAAACCAGTGACCGTTTGCCCAACAGAGGGCTGTCTGATGGCCTCGATTGGAGGAAAGAGACGATGACCTCTCACCTCTTCCTCGCTTCAGCAGGAACACAGGCATGCAGCGCAGTGCCAGTGGTTCAAAAACAGCAATAAATTCACACAGTAAATGAATGGGACACACACCGGACACACACACACACACACACACACACACACAGGAACAGGCGTAATGACAGACTCGTGGAGACAGGAGGACAGAGTGTGACTGAGAATGAAATATGAGTGTTTGCAAAGACAGTGGGCGGCCATATTTCACATTCTCCGTCACACTCACTATTAGAGGGCAGACACCCTCTTCACCTCAGAGACCATACAAACACACTTTCACACATATTATCTACACATACACACCTGAGATGTACCGATCCTGCCAGATCAGTGGGAACAGAGCCATGTTTGTGTGTGTTCAGATATGATGTTATCAACACAGTCTGGAAAACTGTACAGAAACATAAAAAGCCCAAGTTGGCATTGGCTGCTGGCCAATCTGAGGTACATGAAGAGAGCTGAACTGCAGCCAAATCAAAGGATAGATAGTTGCTCCTTTGGGCTGTGTGAGATTGCGGGTGCGAGCAGGAGGCGCCACGCTACAGATCATTCGGAGCAGATAAGGAGCTACTGTATCAGGATGCCAACAGCTCTGAGAGGGAAAAGGCCTCAGCTGGAGAAACCATTAACACAACAAAAGACTGCCGCACATATCGTGGTGCATCTTCACACACACACGCACACTATGATAAAACATAAGAGTTGTTTTAATACTTCACGCTCACACTGTGCTGTGTTTCTATGTCTAGTGCTGACACAATCTGCCCACAAGTTATTTCAAGCTACAATCATGCTGTAGTTACACATAAAGTTTATATTCTGATTATGACACTGACGTCAAAGCACCAGTTTTTATTGGCTGTATTTGCGATATTTGGTGCCCTTTATTTAATGGTCAGTTTAGACAAGTAGGAGGGACAGATAAGAGCGTGTGGAGGCTTAACCACTGCTAATGAGAGACTTTTAAGAGGAAGAGCCGCCTGTTGTCTCAAAGAGGAAACCCTGTTCTCCACCCTGCCTGCAGTCCTGATTCTAAAACAGTTGGGAGGACGCACATTTGGGAAGCTAATAAATGGAGAGAGTGGGAGTGTAAAAAGGAGTGTGTGTGTGTGTGTGTGTGTGTGTCCCTCTGCGCCAAAGTTGTGATGCAAGTGTCCGTGTGTATTGCCTTAACATACACGTGTGATAGCGCATGTCCATAAGACTCTTTTGTGTGGCGGTGAAAGAGGGAGTTAGCACATAAATGCTATTTTCTAGTGAACCGGAACACTGGAGGCTATTTTTACCACGTAGCTTGTGTTTGCTCAACCTCCACAAGTCTTTCCTCATGAAGAAACATTAGCTCTGCCATTTATCAACTCAGGCTGACTTCCATTCACGCCTATCTACACACCCATCAGCTCCTTTAGGTCAGACCTAACTGAGCTGCCTTGATAAGAGTCATACTTCAGGCCTATCAAATTGACAGAGCGCAGCTACTTGAGTCGAACAGCTGCGAGTCTTAAAAAAGATGATGTGGAGATCGGTGGGGTCAGCGTGGGATGGGCGAGACATGTCATGACAAACAGCCACAGCGTGTTCTTGTTGTATTAAAATAAATATATTACAGATGTACGAATGGATGTTAAATCAACATTTGCCAACGTGTCTGCAAGTGTGGACACACTCAGGGACTGAGTGAGGAATGACACAGATGTGATAAACTGAAGTAGAGAGCAGGTGAGGAATTCAATAACTCTTCTTCCTGCCTTCACTCATTTGACCTCCTCTGTCTCCTCCCTCCAGTGTCTCAAGAGCTGTTCTACATCGCCTTGACTGCCGTCTATATCATGCAGAAAAATGACAACAGCAACTTAACTCTGTTGCCCCTAGGGTGCAGAAGGCCATGAAGATAAAAGACACTGTATTGCAATATCCAGACTCAGTTTTGTACATCAGATGAGAGTGGATTTTTATCAAAGTAGTAGACTCTGAGCAGTTTGGAAGCTCAAGAGGAAATCTGTTTCACTTATGATTAAATATGCCATGTTACTCACACAACAGTACAGACACGCAAGCAAGCAGACAAGCAAACGAACTATAAAAAGAGGTGGTTGGATAGGAGTGAGGAGGGGAAGAGGAAAAAATAAAAGAAAATAAAATAAAACTCTTTCCTGACTCATCCTGGTTCCACCCTGACGCCCAATCAGAGATCCCCATAACAACGCTGTAGCTTTCCTTTTTCCTTCTTCTCTTTCCTCCCCTCTGCTCTCTTTCTTCTATATCCTTACACACAAACATACACAATGCCTACCCACACTAACTCACACACACACACACACCACATGCAACCTTTGATCTATTTATTTTTATTTATTTCTTTATTCATGTTATTGTTATCATGGGTTACTGTCTGGTCCTCTTTGGCTCTTCTGTTCGTACTGTCCCGTGTCATATGTGTTTTCATGTTAATCACATATCTTGCACTAAATAAAGGGGAAAAAAGATGAAATATGCTATGTTACTCACACAACATTATTAAAAGATTTGAAGAAATAGCATGAGGCCTGTTCTGATTTATTTTGAGTTATGAAGCTACTGTCCGTCCTGCGACAGAGACAGACAACCAGGCTCTTCTTCACATGAAGTTTTATAGCAACAAAGATAACAAAGATAACAAAGATAGACAAGATAAAAATTGAATCTCAACAGCATGCTGACTCAGAATATGTGGACATTTTTTTCCTTCAACAAACATTCACAACAACAAGAGCAAACTTCTACAGCTTCCTATTGTGTAAAATGCTTAAGGTTTCGGTGTAGATGTTACGGACATTTCTAAGGCTAACAAAACACTTCATCTGCTAAATATGTGTATTGTTGTTCCTTTCCTATCTCATTACTGTCATATAGGCAAAGAGCTAAAACGGAGAGGAAGGGGCAGTGTATGTGTGTTTGTGTAAATGGAAATATGAAGATTATGTGATAAATGTAAGATACTGATCAAAAATTACATAAAAGGCAAATATTATCCCACTAATCCACTGGTGGCAACATATTAGAAACATATGTTGTGCAGACAACCATTATTCAAACCCACTCAACCGTATTTCAAATCATATAGTAGATCATTAATTTTTTAAGAATAAGTACTGTACTATACATCAGCGTGAAATTTTGAGAAATATAATGCACAAGACATCTGCTTCGTTAAAACTGTTGCATAGATATGTAGCTTCATGCGCTTGAACATTTTATATGTTATAAGCATCAAATGGCTTCAGTGAAGTGTTTGAACAAGTAGATACAGAGAGTATAGATGAAACACTCAAACAGTGATGGAAAAAATGTTTTTATAAGTTTAAGCTACTTAAAGGGACATTTAAGGGGAAGCCCAGGCTTAAGAGGTTGAAAGAGAGAGATGGAGGAAGAAAGAGGGGTTTACATACCATAAATTGCAGTTCTCTTTGTATGTTTGCCCCGTAAAGAACTTGTTTCCATTTCTTTCGCAGGTGCCTGAGAAGAGACAAAGAGGGGCAACTTAGTATACATGGATTTGATGTGGCTAAACAAAAAAAAATCTTGCCACTAATCTCAAAGAAAGCCTCAAATAGAGAGACAAAAATGAGAGACAGAGATGTAGACTTACATATACAGGCATCAGTATAATGTAATCACACTGGCCTTATTCCTTCACTTGCAACCACAATAAAAAGTGTTAATAGTAACTCTCTCAGTGTGTGTGTGTGTGTGTGTGTGTGTGTGTGTGTGTGTGTGTGTGTGTGTGTGTGTGTGTGTGTGTGTGTGTGTGCAGTTTGTAGGTCTGTGTGTGAGCGTGCACACAGAATATGTGAGGTCTAAGGAGTTCTGAGCTCCAGTAATCCAGTGTAGGAATGTAGCGTTAGCTTCTTTCCTGCCTTCCCAGGCTTCCTGGGCCCTCGTCATGCTTTAACCAGCTTACGCTCCACTTCGCCACCTCTATTAAGATGGAGGGCCTCAAAAGCAGCCAGTCCATTACATCCATAATTAAGCACCAAAAAATCATCAACCTTTACAAGCTGCAGCGGTGGAGTAAATTCCCCTTTGTCGTTGTCACAAAATACTAAAATAATCTGGTGGTGACAAAGCCGTAGCATTCCTTTTGAATGAGTTTAACCCGTTACACTTGAAGCTTGAACCCTGCTCGCTTTAGATTAGGGAAACTATATTGACTTGGTGACAGGCTCACAATGACTTTTTTTCTACAACCTACAGTAATTTACAATGCAAGGTGTTGTCAGTGTGAATTTCTTATGGAATTTAGGGCATGAGCTGACAGAGAATTTACAGTGTGAGGTGGTTTCCTGGCCTCTTTTGTGAGGCCCAGAGCAGATAGCAAGATTTATGACTGGGGCCCTCAGATACCCATCTTCTCCTCTCACAGCTGTCTGACAGTCTATCACAGCTCATTTATGGCAGGGCTGCAAGGTGTGACAAGTTACACATTGATAGAAAAGAATTTTATACACAGGAAACTTGTTGTACTGATGGTGATTTGATGTAATAGGTGGCTGTGGCATATTTCATATAGCACAATGAAGACGTGTTCATTTTTTTCTGAGTGAATATTAGAAAATTGTATAGTGACTTTGACAGCATAATGAGTAGAGTCCAGCTACAGTAAATAAAGTATTGGATATTGAGTTATGGACAGCAACAATCTGTGACTGGAGGGCAGCGATAAGATAAAACGGCCTATTGTAAAAAATTCCCGCCACCGTTTGAAGTGCCGAAGCCTTCCTCCAGGCTGTGTCACTGTGTGGTCAAATATCTGTGTCTGCACACTCTTGCACATGTGTCCACAACCACAGCCCTACCTTTTTGTCCAGGGAACACATACCTGCAAGGACCCCTCTACCTCCTGTCCTGCACCCGTTGTCTGTCTCTCCCTCCCTCCACATAGCCCACATTCTTTCTCCTGACCTCCATTCATCCCGCCATCCACCCCCCCTTCCTTCTGTCTGGGTTAATAAGAAGCCTACTGTTCCCTGCACTTTTCTCAGGTAGGTCTCTGCTGTCGCTGGCACTTTTTACACCTCTGCTCTGGGAGAGTGGCACTAAAGCTGTGTAGGGAGGCCAAATGTAATGAACTAGTTGGAGAAAATGAGCTAAATCTTAATTTATCCACTTAGGGACTGTACAAAAATTATCAGGGGGCAATGGGGGGGTTAGAAAAAGGGGAGACTATCTTTTTAATCTTCCCTGAAGGGAGGGTAGTCGGATGTTTTTTGGGAGAGTAGGGGAGGGTCTGTTATTTTACTCTTGCACCATATTCTTATATTTAATTTCAGCCTTCCCTTCTGAGATTATCAATATATCCATCTTGAGAAACACAATACACAATGTGGAGCTAATTAGTTACTAATTGAAAGTTATCTATAGCCTTATTTTTTTCACTAGCCTTAACAGTCACTCCTTTGTTCTGCATCACAATAGCGGCCACGAAAAGGGCCAGTTTGCACATTCAGTGGCTGTAATGACTGTTAATTTAACTGCTCTTTATTCAAAATTAATGAAGGGCAGAAATATTCAATTTATCTATAGATCCATTTTGGTTTTTGTATTTTTTCATAAATACATTATTTTGAGATATTGGGGGGAGGGTTTTGATTTTTGAAAGCAAATTGGAGATTTAGCTCTGCTCCCCACCTCAAACATTTTTTGTGCTGTCCTTTATCTTAAGCATGTTTCTGTTTTGTAAGGTTGAAAGAGGGCAGGTATGTAATTGTAATTCATTTTCAGGCCTCATGCTGCTTTGCATTGTGGTCCAGCACAGAGCTTGTCAGTGGGGTTCTTAGCTCCTCTGACTGAGCTGTGCCTGGCTTAACAAACCACGACAGGCCCACACACACTCCTGTAAAACTCACCGATGCACACACAAACACGCTTCTGCACCCTGCCTTACTTACCAATGAAAGGTGGCTCCACACCGAGACATTGACTCCAGAAGTCAGGGCAGCAGTCAGATACAGTGCGGTTGCAGAACAGGTCACAGTAGCAGATGGTGTCCAGGTACGGCACCGTGCACAGGTCGTCTCTGCCGGGGCAGCAGCCTCCTCTCCTCTGGCAGTACGAGCCATATGGGTCCCTGATGCCACCTACATGGAGCGGACTGGCAAGTTCCCTTTTGGTCCTTCTTGACAGGATTCTTTCTGCAGTTCCCTCTCCCGCCACCAGGAGCAGCACCGCCACAGTCAACAGGAAGAGGTTCATGATAAATCTGTGAGAGGGAAAGGACAGGGAAGGCAATATAAGATATTTATAATACAGGTAATAGATCTATAATCTTTATTCTTATGGACAATTATATGATGGAGTGGAAAATGTTTGTGAAAGTCAGCTTGCTTTCCAAAGATGAGACACTCTAAATACTTCACACTTCACAGGAGAAGAGGTGAAAAGGTTACAGTGTGAGCAGAATAATTGGGGTATGACTGCTGCCAACACACCATCCACTTCCCGCTATGAAATTCACATACATACACACTCACACACACACACACACACACACACACACACACACACACACACACACACACACATACGCACAAAAGATATCTTTAAACAGAGCTGGCCAGCAAATGGTCCAAGCAGAAACCCACATGATCCTTTGAGATCATCTGCTTATTTTTTTTTCCTAACTTTCCTCTCAAGCAGCCAAGACAAACAGCAGCTAAATATGAAAATACACTCAGCAAAAAAAGTGGAAAACAAGTGTTCAATGATAGAAACACAGGGCTCTTTAAATGTTGAATGATGCATGAAGCAGTCATTTCACGTCTCTGCATATGTACGTGTCGGTCCCACATTTTATTATATTTCTGTTTGGGTTTTTTTCTTCATAAATGCTGGTATTATTTTTATTCGTGCAGCACGGGTTGCCATATTGGAGCAGCTGCACTGTGATCAACTTGTGATAAAATATTTTATCTCAGAGGGACCTGCCAGTACAGTTACTAGTATGAAGGAGCCACATTATCATCCAAGATTAGGTTGTTATCAAAGTAACGGAAATAAAGTAATGTCCTGCTGTCAAAACTAATCTGTCACACTTGAGGAAATTATCTGCATGAACAGACACAAGCCACATCCAGTAATAACTGACCTCAGAGACAATGAGGTTTATCTAAACAGGGGGAAACTATATATTTACTTTAAATGCCTGTTAAACACAGTCGCAGAAACTAATATGAACAAACTTGTGCTGCAGACTCTGGTATCAATAATCTTGAAATGAGCGTTTAAGAACAAATCAGAGAGGATGAGGGCTAATTTGAAAAAACAATAATGTGAAACACTGTTTACAGACTACTATTAAAGGGACATTTCACCTTATGTGTCACCTGTTCTCCAACTTTATATGTGATACACTGTGATAAGGAATATTTCCATCTGGCCACAGTGTCAGTGATTCAGATTTGAAAAAGCCCTCCACTGGTTTTAACTTACTAACAATTTACTCTCCAGTGTGTGTATATACACGTGAAACTCCTTCAATGACCAGACTTAGTGTGTGTGCATGTGTGTGTGCGTGAGTGATCCAAACTCTCACTCTCAGGCTTAACAAAGGTCATACAATCATCCATGTGTATGTGTGTGTGTTTATTGGTCTCAGGTTACAGAATGGTGCGGTCTATGTGACGCCGGATAAAGGCGAGGGGTTTGCCTGCTGCTTACATAAATAGCATCATTAATTATCCAATCAGATCTCAGAACACAATAGACACTCTGCACATAAAGCGGGGGCTCCGGAAAAGATCTTTGCTGTGCTGTTTTCTGCATGACTGCGCCTTTAGTTGAAACACACACACACATACCACACTATCACACACACACACACGCACACAAGCATATGGCAGCATGGGATGGGCAGGTCTCCTCCTTTACACAAGTGTTTTGTTGTGGCAGACTCTAAGCAGCAGTGCAATAAAACACCCACCAGTCTGCTGAACGAGCTGCTGAGGCCTTTAGGTCAAACTGCTGATCATAATGCTGCCCGCTGACAGTACTTTAGCAGTAGCTTCCCTATACAGACAAAATAGCATTTGTTGAGTGACTAACACCAAAAATCATCTTTATTCTCCCAGTAGCTCTCAGATAATGTGAGATAACAATGATAAGTTTAGTACATTATCTGATTTTCTTAGCCAAAATATCCTGTAAAACTCAATATTTCTAACAGATTTATATGGTCAGCTCAATAAGGAACAGCATTTAATGCTGAGCAACAAACATTGGAGCCTTTCAGCACATAATACACTCCTTTAGTCTTGCCTCTGAGGTTTACAGAGTGTCACTGAAGCTGCCATATGGCCCATCAGTGCTCCAGACAGCTGTGGCCAAGCTACTGATCCCAAACTGTGGCTGCGGGACAGATGAACCCTTAGCATGGTTCACACACTTATACACACTGTAAATACTGTACATATACTCATCACACATGGTGCATCAGAGAAGTCAGTGTCATCCAGCTCAACCGTCATCCCAGCTTCAGGACCACGCTCACAAACTCAACTGGTTTGATCTCAGTGAATTGAGCATCACTGTCTGTGTGCAAAGACTGAATATATCACACTCAAGAGCAAATTAAATTAGAACAAATTAACCCCAAATTACAAATGATGGATGTATTTTCTCACTTATCCCTAGTGGTATCTAGCCATCCAGTTAATTTTGTTTTTATTTTTCCCTGGTTTTTAGAGAATCAATTCAACAGTAGCACCTTTTTTCCACAAACAGCGTTCCAGCTAGTCTGAACAACGCACAGACCTCAATGTGGGCAAAGTGAAAGTACTTTCATGATCAACATGTTGTAACTCAATGCTGTGGGCATCAGATATTAACTAATTATCTAAAACTAAAACTATCTGTGTGGCTAGATACAATTAGGGGTGAGTGAAAAAATCTTGAAAATTTGGGTGAACCAAACTTTTAATTCCTCCTGCTTAGACATGCACTATTACCACACTTTTTCCTTCACACAGCTGAACTTCGAGATATCACTGCACCACCCACCAGATAAATCAGCCTTCCTGGCTCAGTATAGTATTCGTAAAAAGTCCTTCCACACAGTCCTTGACTATTCTCTGTCCGGCTCTATTTTCAAAAACACCCACCAGGTCAAGGCAGCGGAGAACAGAGAACATTTTTAATGCCGCACAGGTGTCTAATGAGGCTCGCACCTCAACAGGTGAGTGAAGGGATTAGGTCTTGGTGCATTATCAGTCTCATTTTGAATTACACAAGAGGAGCAGCCACACACTCGCTGGACTCAATAACCTCTCGCAAAAAAAAAAAAAAAATCTCACCAGTATCCCACTCATATTGTCGAATCTATTAATAACCTTGTGAATGTTGTGTCCTACAATCTGACACCTATAAAGTAAATATGTAGTAACAGTTAAGACTTGACTAAAGAGAGAGATATTTATGGTAACATAAGGAAAAGTGTATGCCACGCTGTGACGTTCAGCCTGCACCTGCCTGGAGAGAAGAGGGAGAGGGAAAAGCGAAGAAAGCAAACAGTTTCTTTTACCTTGTTTGGAGAGAGAAATCAGAGGGTTTTTTAAATCCGATAGAAAACTGCAGAGCTGTGTTGATGTCTTGCTCAGGAAGTCCTTCACAGGTAGAGAGTTTTTGGGTAAAAAGTCAGTCTCCCTTTTCTCTGTTCCTCTCTCTCACACACAGGATCTGCTCTGTCACCCTCTGTCTTCTCTATATACAGCAGCAGGCAAGGCAAACCACTCCCCCCCGGCGCCCCCCTTCACTCTCTGCCCTGTCCCTTGCTTCACTGCTCAAATCTGTGCTCTCTTTCTCTCTCTCTCTCTCTCTCCCTTTCACATACACACTCACTTCTTTCCCTGACTCCCACAGGTTGGTTGTCTCTTCATGCCTTCCCTTTCCTTATCAGAACTAGAACCTCCAATCTGAAAGTGAAATGGTTTTGCACTCAGACACATCTATATTCACTCCACTGCTTCTTCTTGTATTTTCTTTCCGCTCTCACTTTCCCTAACACCAGCAACGACAACAATAGTTTCCCCTCTGCTGTCTATGGCCTTTCATTGTGTGATTACACTGCTGGGTCACATCTCCTTGTCTCTTCTATTGTAGATGACTACTGACCTCCTGCCTACCATCTAGTGGCCATGGATGCATAATTTCACCTCAGGCAGTCAGGAAGTTATGGAAGACCTCCCTGTTTCTAGAAACTAACAAACCAGCCTCTGGATGTCAAGTTTTGGCAGGTGTGGTTTTTAGGGAGGTCAAATTCTCTGAATGTACAAAATATTACAGATGTTTTCTTCGGTGTAAACCACATGTTAGTTGTCTCAAATCTGTCTGTTCATCATCTGCTTCTTTTTCATAACATCTCCTCCTTTCCAACCTGAATAGATTCAGTTCAATAAGTAAAAAAAATTGGATAATGTTTTTTTAAGTGGATTTTCCAAATCAGTGAAGTTACTAAACGTCCCTATAGCACTATACAGACAGATCTTTGCACTAAAATAGTCACCATGAATTATTTAAGCCTCTCATGTGTATATGAGTCAGTCTGCCGAAAAGATGTCTTCTTTTATATTTGATGCAAAAGTCAACAAGTTAAATTCTCACTGTTGCTGGTTACTGCTTAACTGTTAATGATTTATTTCAGTTATCTTGCATTTTTCAAGACAAGAATGCTGAATGGGTATTTAGGAGACTGACATGGTGGTCCCAAAAGAAGCAGCTGTGCCATAGACCCCCCTTTGGGTCGATCAATAAGCTAAAGGCTGAATCAATAACTGTGACACAGCAGGGTGTTAGACAGTGTGGGTTAGGGCGGAGAGCAGGGTCCCTAAAAAATACCCTGTTAGGACAAAAGAAAATATGAAATTATCAAACAGCAGGCCAGATGTACAGATGGGGGACAAATTAAAAGAAAAACCTGAATAAAAGAGTGGAGAAACATATCAAATGCAGACGCTTCTGTGCACCAGGGCTCACTGGATGGTTTGGTGATTATGAAAATGATGTGAATAAAATGTGAGGACCTTTACAGTCACCAGATCTCAACCCAATTGAACACCTGTAGAGGATTTTGGACCAACATGTAAGACAATGCTCTCCACCACCATCTCCATAAAACCAAATTATATAATACAAACTTTTATCCTCAAATCTATTTAGTGATGTCTGTGTTTGTCTCTGATGCTTTATGTCATTTTGTTATGTCTGTCTATGTTTGTTTTTCTTTGTATCTGCTGTACTCAGGTCTCTCTTGCAAAAGAGATCTTGATCTCAATGAGATTACCTGATTAAATAAAGGTTGTATATATAAAGGGAATATGTGAATATGTTGTGGAGGAATGGTGTTCATCCCTCCAATAGAGTTCTACAGACTTAGCAAGGAGCAAAGAAGCTGTTCTGGAGGTTCGTGGTGACCTGACTCCATACTAAGACACTTCATGTTGGTTTTTCCTTTAATTTGTCACCCATCTGTAGGTAGACAAAATAAAACAGATCGATATACATTGACCACAGATGTGGAAATATTGAGCCTCAGTGGAGAAAGTGCACACAAGCCTTTGATGTCTTAATGCTGAAAATGTTTATTGAAGCACTTGATCAAGGAGGAACTGAAACAGCAAACAGCAAAAAGTGTTCTGCTCCGATGCTGCCTCTTTCCGGTCTGCCCCCTGAGGGTCTGACTCTTAGTCTTTAACCTTAACAGATCAGTCTACAATATGAAAAATTAGTCTAATTAGTTCACTAGTTTCCAAGCAAGGAACTGCATTTTACCCGCTTTAGTTCAGTCACATCACAGAATCTACGCATTCACCTATCTGTTTTGTCTAGGAAGGCCCCCTCTGACCTTGGTAACCATGGCAATGCTGATTTATCCTTTATCAGAGAGGCTTCTGCTTTCCCAAACATCACAGAGGGCTCTCGAGTCTCGAGGAGAGGAGAGAATGTCTCCTTTCTACTTAAGAATTACAGTGTGACCTCAAGGCCAAGGCTTGACCCAACGTAACCCCTAAAGATAGAAAATTCCATAACAACTGATACTGTAGGTGTTGTCAGTGCTTTCACTTCGTTCAGCATAAACGGTATCAATTGGCCAATACTCATCAAATCAAATCAATAAAATGATTCAATCAATGGTCTACAAATTTTCAGAAGAGAAGAAAATATATACTTATAAATAATTAATGTCACTTAAACAGTGTTTTGTTTTGTTTTTTTAACATGGCTGCCAAAACCCACTGAACAGATGTCTGACACAGTTTATGCTTAACTCCACAGATTTCAGATGGTGTTGCTTGAATGACTTGTTGCTTCTCAGATTGATCTCTGCTAAAGCTGTAAAATGTAAAATAGCAGCTGCTCATTACTTGATTCCAAAATGTTGGCTTACTCTGTCAACATTAAAAACTCTGGTATGTCAAAGCAATGACCTCCTAAACTTTGATTTTTGTTCAGTGAATTTGAAAGGCAACTGCAGTATCATTTCCCTTTCTGACAATTTTACCAGGTGTCTGATAGAGATGAAAAATGAGTGTTTGAAATACCAGCTGAATGTTTAAGGTGCTCTGCTGGAAAGGTATGTGGAGGAGTTGACCTATCCAGAATTCGGAAGGTAAGGAGACCATTTCCGTTTCTGGAGATGAGATCTGATACATATTCCATGTTTACATAATGTGGTTTGGAGTGGCGAGCACCACCTGTAAAATAACTTAGGTTACACTTGGACATGAAACAAAAGTTGTGAAGTTTCCTGTGCAAGAACTTTGTGTAAAAACTGATTGTGACGTTACATTTGCATGATTCAAAATAGTGTCTCCAACTTACATGACAGAAATAAAAAGCTCTCAGACAGTTTCTGTCAGTCGTGTGAGCAAAGCTGAAATGGTTCTAGGTGACACGTTCACTTTCTATAAAACTCTATAATTATGGTTTGAACCCCTATTACACAACCTCCTGAAGAGATGTGCTCTAAGCTACAGTATGTTTACAGTGTTTTATAGTCACCACCTTCTCAATCATTATTATACCTGTTACTGTACAAGTTGTTTACCTTCCAGTGAAGATTGATTCAGTTGCACTAACATGTAAAGAATGTTATTTTGCATAGCTACTGGCAGCAATGAGTCATATACAGCAACGTATGGCTATGATTCTTCATTGACGGTAAATGCACAACAGCTTGATTGTAGCCATCTGTATGAGAAGGTGTGTGTGTGTGTGTGTACGTGAGGACCCTCAGATAATCCCTAATAGACCCCTTCATCAGCAAAGGCAGTCACCAGATGTGGGAGTGTGTGTGATTCATTCTCATTTCATCAGTGAAGACGGGATGAGTGAATCAGCTTGGATGGTAGTTAGCAGTGTGTTTCACAACATCTGTGGGTGTTGTGTTGTAAGACTCACGTATGGGTGTACATTCGATATGTACACACGACCCAGCTTGTAGTGACTCAGGCCTTAACAAGCCCTCCAGATGTTTAACTGTGACACTTGATTCTTCAGGGCAGAAGCAGAAAAAAGGAACCAGATATCAGATCACAAGTGCTTCTGTTTGTGAGGTCACTTCCCGAAAATAGCCTGAACTGTGGAGGCTGAGGACACACATGTTAACAATAGAGCCTATACATACACAGGGAGTGTTGTACGCGGGTGCACTCCAGGGAAAAGTAACACACATACTCACATACTCACATGCACACAAAAAAGCAGTTGTCTCCGCTTACAGATGTGTACGCATTTATGTGAATGGAATTTAAATGTGTTTAATAAGGAAACTTCAGGGATAATAGCTTTGAGATTGGAGATGACAGGCACATTGCGTGGGCCAGACACACACACATACACATAGAGAGAGAGAGTCATCCTGAGGAACAATTCCCTCTTTCTCCCGATTGGTGCATCACAATCCTCTCATGATGTTACGAAGCGATGTTGGGAATCCCAGCTGCTCTGTGTCAGGGTGGAGGTCTGCTCTCCTGACCCCATGGAGGAGTAAACACATATTCCTCCCCATCTCTCTGGTGCATTTCCTGTTCCAGGAACATGCCGAAGGAGCGTGGCTGATAGTAAACAACAATTGGCGTTCTGGCGGCACACTTGTGGATGGCGTATAGCACATCAACAATCTTTCTGCTGTAGATGTTCATGAGTCAGTGAGCAGCAGGTGTATGGAAAAACACCCACATATTAGCGTTGATGAGAAGCACAGACATTTGGGAGACTATCAGATTATGATTGTACTGTTTGTTCTCTCTTTTTCTGCAGCTGCAGTTTTGACAACTTTGTTTTTGCGAGCAGTCAGTGTTCTTTTGGTTGGATTCTTCAATATAACCCTCACGCAAGTAACTTCATGGAGCAGAAAATAAGATACATCCACTTTTCTCTCTATAATCCCCTTGTTCAGGTCTGTTTCAAGCTCAAATTTCCTCTCACGTTGAGTAAAACACGTCCCAGTCTTGTATACTGATCTACATTTGCTTTTGTTCTACTTATCTCCAAGACAAAACACCTCCCCCATTGTTAATCAGCATAGAAAAGATAAGGATGGTAGAAAGAAGAACTTTTTTTTTCCCTGCGAATGCATGAATGTCAAAGTCCTTATGATGCAGAAGTTTGAAGATTTGAAACTAAAATGTGGAACGAGGATGTCAGGTCAATTCCCGAGAATGACTGAACTGAACTGAAGGGCAAATGAGACACTGTAAAAACCTGCACTGCCTCTCGTCACAAGCATGTATTACATACTCTCACACACACATGCGTACACATATAACTGTACATTATCAAATAAGAAACTCTCTCTGTTTTTTTTTAATACCGAAAACAAGAGTGGTAACTATTATTTGTATCATGAATTTGCGTAGACTTAAATTTGCGTAGATTTGCAACAGTTGCCATTAATGTCAAACATATCCACTGTCATGAAAGGAAAGAATAGTGCTCAAGGTGTCCTGGTGGCCAAAGGGTTAAGGCAACATACCTGATTGTCATCCAGCAAGGTACTTTGTTGCATGTGGTTCCTCTTCATTTCCTGTCATCTCTCCACTGTTGCTATCAAATAAAGACTAGCAAGACCAAGTTCACAGTGGCTCTGTGAGGCTGTACTTGGACACAACTATGCTTTTGTTGAGCTAAATGCTAACATCAGCATGCTAAGATTTGCTAACTAGCACTAAACACAAAGTACAGTTGAAGCTGATGGGAATGTCATTGTCTTTGAGAGTATGTTGGACAAAATAAAATTCTAACCTCATGGTGACGATGGAGGAAAAGTCACCAATGTTATTACAATTCATCCTGTGGAGAACATAAATTAAAGTAACAAAGTTCATTGGCATTAGCAATCCATCCAATTGTTGTTGAGACGTTTCCCTCAAAACTACAAATGTCATCTTCATGGTGGCACTAGAGGAAATATCAGGAGGTCACCAAAGTAATTAGAATTCATCCTTTGGGTTTGGCGATCCATCCAATAACCTGTCACTAAAACCCAGAAACGTCAACCTCATGGTGGCGTTAAGGGAAAAGTCAGAGGATCACCAAACCATGAATGTCTGCAAAATTTCATGATAATCAATTCAATAATTGTTGGTGTATTTCAGTCTGGACAGTCTGGTCATCCCTACGGCCCCCAAAATAATTTTTGACTTGCTCAGCATGAATCACAGAATCAAAATGTCACAAATGTCAGTCTGTCTGTCACCTCTGCCACCCACACATGTCTGGCCATCTGTCTCCTTAGATTCATATTGATTGTGAAACCACTGACTTGCAGAATAATTATTGCTGACTGGGAAGTGATTCTTAATCATAGGAAAAAGTTAATTGCTGAAAATATCTGAGCTTAATGTCAGCAAAATCAAATACAAGTTTTCAATATGATTCATCAATGACAAGCTCAGCAGATGCTGCAAGCCTCTATACTCTGGGGAAACTACATTAGAAAAAAGTCAATGTCATGTTCATGTTCTAAAATATTCACTGTAGCATTTGTCACTTTGCATCATAGTTTAGGTATCATACCAGGACTACATGGCAAACATTTATATTTGCCATTAATTGATGATGATTAAAAGTACAGAAGTGTTATAACTTTGTTTAAAAACTGACAATTTGCTTTACACCTAAGCATTAAAAATACTGTAAAACCCGACATGTCATGACCTATTTTGAAACTTAAGAGGAAAGCACTGACACACACACAAAAAAATTTGAAGAGTGAGTAATGAACTACCTCTCAACAAACACCTTCTTCTCTATCACTTGACAGATCTCGCAACATCAAATACAGTTGCATTAAATCTGTTCAAAAAGATTCTTGTTGATATTTTATTACTCTAAATTAAACTGCGGGGTATTTTCACTGCCAAAGATTACATATTATGAAACAGAGCCGGTGCCTCAAGGTGTCTCTTATTCAGAAAAGACCTAATTTTGTTGCCACAAAACAGGCAACAAAATGTAGGAGGTCTTTTCTTAATTAGGATGCTGTATGAGGCATGCAGAGGCTTGATGCTTTGTTTGTTTTGTATTTTTCAAATGCACGTCTCATGGTGTATGAGACATACTTGCATGAGATCACATGTTAAATTATTGGTTGGTTATTGGTTGATTATTTGACTTCCAAAGGGAGGAAACACAGCACTGGACAGTGAAGGAAACACTGGATGTGTGTGTCCACTGGGAGGAGGGAGGAGAAGCACCTCATAGATTTGCTTTCTAATACTCACCCTCTCCCTTACCGATGATGTCATGTCAAACAAAACAAAAAACCAGGAGGCCTCAGGTGGTGTTTCATTCCCCCAACCTCCCCCAACCCAGGTCCTTCATCCATCTATTCCTGCATCCCCACAGGGACTGACCCGGCCGAGGTGGTCTTAACACCCTCGCTCAATACCTGTCACCCACTCCTGCACTTATCCATCCATCCATTCTCTGAATGTGCTCAGCTCCTCAGTGGAGCGTAATACATCCCCCAGGTTTGTTCTATTGTCCTCTGTAAAGACCTAGTAACACCAGCATTTAAATGATGAATTTTTGCTGTTAAATTACACAGTAAATCTGCACAAAAATTTGTTTTTGAGCTTTGATAAATTTAGGCACTGTTGACCAATAGAAAGGCAACTTGAAAGTGCTGACCTTTGATTGAATCCAAAGTAAGAGTCCAAAGTGGAGGATTGTAGTTTAAAGCTATGTGACTTCATCCACTTTCCTGCAATAACAGGATTTTTGGCCACTTGGTGCCAACAGAAACATATCATAACCTTTCAAGTTTAGGTTTAAGCAAACAGTTGCTTATTTACACATCCAGCAGTTTGTTTGTTTGTTTTACTTTTAGCTCTGTTTTTCGTTGCAGCCAACTCCCAAGGGAAATATTTGACTCTTTGCTGTTCTATATGTTCACCAGCTAGTCACTGTGTCTGTTTGCCGTTTGGTGCTGAGCAGGTAGTGTACAGTGGGTTTTAAGAGCTTTTTCTCTGAAAGCAACGCTATGAGAGCACTGAGGGTGAACCAAAACAGTAAAGTTTCAGACCACACAGATAAACAATGAGCTGAAACTCACTAAAGCTCTGTAAAGTCAATAGGAGCTGCAGAGTTGGCTTATGATTCTCTGTAGGTTTATAGTACTGCTTCTCACATTACACATTGTCTTTTGATACATTGTTATTATAAAAATATTGATTATAGCCTCTTTAATCTCCTCTGTTCTACTATAAACTGCTCCTCAAAAGAGAAATGGTTTGGACAGTTATGAGACAGCAGAAGATACAAACATGTCTTTTGAATAAACTGTATGAAATTATTGTCCCGTTAGCGACCAAGCTAATACGCTTGTTAACTGTTAATCACAGGCTGTGTCCAAAACTAAATCACTCCCTCTGATAGTCAGTGTCTATTAGTTTTTGCATCTCTTTTAGCAGGACGTTGTGTAGGCTACATGCTACATACTATTTTTTTTGACGGGTAATTTTTGACGGCACTATATAATACATCAATTTCACACTCAGAATTTGGATACTCAAATAAAATGGCGGACAGTCACTATAGTGCATTATGGTAAAAAGGGGGACAGTTTGCACACAGCCCCAGTTAACTGACAGTTAGCAAGATTTTCTCTTCTTCAATAACTCTTAAAAGACCAGTGTGTAACATTTAGTGGCATCTAGCGGCAAGATTGCAGATTGCAAAAAACTGAATACCCTTCCCCTTCCAGGAGTGTAGGAGAACCTACGGTGGCCGTGAAACTCAAGAAAAAAATTGAAAGGCCTTCTCTGGTTTGTCCATTCTGGGCTACTGTAGAAACACAGTGGTGCAACATGGCGGGCTCCATGGAAGGGGACCCGCTCCCTATGTAGATATGAAGGGCTCATTCTAAGGTACTAAAAAAAAACAATGATTCTTATTTTCAGGTGATGATACATTAATTAAAACATAATTATGAATATCGTATTCCATTTCTGCCAGATCCGTTCCACTCAATTCTACACACTGCACCTTTCATTTAATAAGGGATGTACAATTCTGAGAACAAAATGCCAGATGGTAAGTAAACAGCACATAGAAAATACAAAGAAGCCAAGAGAGCTATTGTGACTTACAAGCACCTGAATGTTCCAGGCTTGCTAGCGTGTTGGCTCCCCAGCTATAGTTCACCAACTAGCCCTGCACCACCTAGTCCCGAGTCATCAAACCTCTAGCAGCACCTATTTTGCAAAGACACAGAGAATAAGTTTGCTGTGACACCTGGGTGACCAGGCGTTTCCGCTAACTCATCTGGGTGTACCTTTGTAAAGAAGCATATATTGCTTGCTCGTATGAAGTAAAGAAATTCACAAAATACACAAAATTCTAGTCACTAAATACCATTCCTGAGGACAAAAGAGTTCATGTATGGTGGCATCACATGTTAGTGTCTAAAAATGCTGAGTCGCCGTGTGAATACAAAATTTATTTTAGAAATACTTTACTAAGTGATAAGCTGTGTGACTCATTACAGCGTGACTTGTATACATCTTGATTTCCTCAAAAGTATATTTTCTACAAATAAAGTAGAGGTGGGTTTGGCCCAGAGGAAGGGGTTTTATTTTATTTGGAGCAGAGTGGAGTTCAGAGGGCCTGCGGTGAGGCTCCGGGGACAGCAGCATCAGCAGCGCTCTTTACCTCTCCTGTATTCATCATTTGTTTATACTGTTTCAATTTCACAGTTGTTACACAAGCGATCCATTGATATCCACAGGGACTCAAGACTGAAGAAACATCATTTGGAACTATTTGGTTTCTTTGTTTATGCTGGTAAATTAAGATTTTTTTAAAGGGCTTGCTGAGTGTTATTTTAGGCCAATATTAGACATTCTCTGGTAATTTGATCTTTATTTCCTCCCTCTTCTACTTTCTCCCACTCCTTTCAAAGTACAGCAAGTTGTTTACCATTCACTCTCTGGCTTCAGTTGTTTGTGTTCAGACACAGTGGGACACTTGACTGACTCACTCAGTACAGGAAGTGCATTTTGCATAAAATAAGCACACAAACACATGTATGTCCAAGAGTGCATGTGCGTGTGCATGCTTGTGTTGCTGCAGAGCCCTGCGTTGGTTTCAGGGCATGCAGGCAGCAGGCAGAGACAGCCTCAGTGCCCCTTGTTGTTTGCTGGTTAGTGTCACAGGAGCAAGATTGTCTCCATCAGAGGCTACAGCAGGCTGGCAAAGACTTGAGATTACATTCCTGGACGCCTGCGGAACATCCAGCTTCATGTTCCTTGTCAGGGCGGCTGTACACAGACCGCTACCATGGAGACAGGGACAGAAACGGGCCTAACAGAAGCGCCAAGAAGTGCGACGAGCGGAGAGTGTTTGGGTTGTCTGACAAATGTCAAGAGGGTGAGGGAGGCAAGAGATGAACAAGTTCAGCCAACAATATAAATGGAAAGTGTTGTTAATATAATGTGCTTAATATAAAATGCAGTTACATCACATGTTTTTAAATGGAATCTGTTAATGGCCTGATGTTAACAAACTACAGCGACACTTGATCAGGGACCAGTCACAGTACATTACGTCACTCGGCAGATGCTTTTGTACATTTTTTCCCAGGGATACACACATTTAAATGACCAACCCTATGACCAAATGCCGACCTGCTGATGTGCTCATATTGGTCACACTTTCCTTATGTGCAGTAGATGTTCAGAGTCTCTAAAGCTGCAACAAAGTGATTATAGACATAGAGGAGCTGTTGCTCTGTCAATTGGCATCTGAGAAGCTTAGCTGTGGTTTAGGATGGGTCCAGCTAAACTGGACTTTGCAGAAATTTAAAACACAGCTACATGCTAGATGGGACCTGATTGTTCTGTCAAAACACGCACAAGTTCAGCTGAAACACACCTAAACTGCAGCTCAACCGGATGTACATTACCTTAAGATTATGGTCTGTGTAATTGTATGACTTTTGTCAGTACTTTTAGAAAAGCCTCATTTTCATCTTTTACATTTGCTGTTTCACTGAGCTTGTGAAATCAGACAAAATTGAAATCACATGCGGACCTATGGACATCATTTTGGAGACTAAATGTTTTTGACATTGATCATAAATCCTGTGTCTCCTAGTCCCAGTAGGAGAAATCAATAGGCTTAAATATTTTAGCTAACATTACCTTCAAGGTCATTGTCTGTGCCTTCATCTCCTCTTTGCTCGATCATTGCAATTCATTATTTACATATGTCCATGGTGTGCGGTTGTTACCAAATGCAGTAGCAAGGCCTCTGACAAACAGTAAACACAGAGACCATATCTCTTCCTCCCTTGGCTGCATTATACTGACTCCCTAGCAAAACATAAACCAACTAATACAGATCTCTGTGATACTGAGGGAACAGCAAATAAACATCTTTAAACCTCAGCAAATGAAAACAAAACCATGTCAACTGATAGACAGCTCTCCAGATGAGAGAAAAATATACTTGTTAGAGGCCTGGTGGTCTTGATATTAAGGCAACAACAATGAACAGCAACATCCATCATGCATCTGTTTGGACCTGTGTTGCAAATCATAACCCGTCTTTCTCTCCCCTTATTTCATGTCATCTCTTTACTAACCACCACATTCATGACAAAAATCTGCAAAGCTGCAAATCCATGCATGAACCAGTACATATAATGGTCCTGACCTCTGACCATTGCAGCTGTCAAAAACCTCTTTGTCTGTAAAACCACAACACTGATCCTGTAAGACCATCAACACTGATCCCTCAAGACCATCACCATCTGATGACAGCACCTGTTATCCATCAATACGTTTCACGCAGAGTTGCTGACAGCATTAGGTTAAAGAGGGATAGTATGGCGAGGAGACGCAGAGCAGACAGTCCCGCAGATACTATCAAACACACATTAAAGGACAGCCACAGCAGTGAGGGTCTTATCTTGAGAGACTCACTCTACCTATGGCCCCTTCCCATTCCACCTCCATCTCCGTCCCCATTGTCTCTTCACCCCCTCCTCTATATTCCTCCTCCTTGGCATGTCTCTGCATGGCTCCTCTAGGATTCCCAGAATATTTTAGATACACTATCACACAGCGGAGGGAAAATTAATAAACAATGGAAAATAAAAGAAGAGCGTGTGCTTGCTCGAAGACATAACAAAGTTGCTCAGATTTCTGATGTTCTTGTCTGGAGCGAGTTGGGCTGGATATTTTCTGAAGCAGAGAATAAAACTTGAAAGTTAAAGAAGAAAAAAACTCCTTGTATGTGCGTACGTGTGTTGGTATCCAGGCTGGTGTTACAGACCACCCAAAGATAAATCTGAGGGGTCACTAAATTACAAGGGATGGGACTGGAACAAAGTATTACTGTAACACAAAAATAATAATATTCATACATTTAATTTATAGAGTGCTTTTCAAGATACTCAAGATACAAGTTAAAAGGATCCTAAAAAAACACACTGAAAGCACAAGGTAGCACAGGAACTCCATTACACATTAAAATATGTTTATTTATTCTGACTTCAGATTTTAACTATTTTTTTGTGAAGTTTTGGATACTTCATCCCTCTAAAAATCCTTTAGATGAAACAATATGAGAAGGAATTGTACGGTGGCCCTGAGATGCAAAACACAACATTTGAAATGTGTTTTGTGAAATGTTAATAAATGATAAAATATACTAAAATAATAGAATTATCAGAACATTTTGATAACAGAACGCACAATAAAACAGTAAAACAACAAAGAGCACGAAAATACAAAAAATAATAAACACTTAAATACAATTTAAGAAATGATATTTTGACAAAAAAACACACAGCTATAACATAAATATACAAACTTTCACCATAACAATGATCTCACCTTATGTAAAAGCAAATATTGTGGTTGTAAGAGTTGTTATCATCAAGTGAACGACAAACACACAAACACAAATATACTTAACTGTTGAATCAACAGAGATCAGTTGTCTGTACTATGCAGCAAGATCAACATACCCAAGATATCTTTTCACTATCTGGCTATACTGAGCCTAACATTGGCCGTCCAGACAACCAGTACTATGAAGCTGGCTATCAACCAGCTCAGTCAGCTCTGGGTTTTCCAGCTACAAGCACGTTCATGTGAGAGAGGCGGCGTTGTTATTAATTACAAGTGACATCATCAGAAACATGAATGAAGTACTTCATATGATATGAGATGAAACAGTGATACAAAGTACCTGCAGAAAACTTTTGTTTTAGCGACAGCAAAAACTCATATTCAACAAAGTCATACAACAGAATAAGAAGATGTAGAATCACTAGAAATAATTTCCACATATTAAAAGTAGGTTAAGGCATAAAATACATGTTGAGATTATTATATATGACTTACACATAGAGTGAGTAGTGTTATCGCTATTTAGTTGGATGATGAAGAAACCATTCTGAACATGTCACATAAAAAACTTAATGGTAATGCCAGACTGTTTCTGCTACTGAAGCAAAGAGTGGAAAAGTAGTTAACGACTTTGTCTAATAAAAGACAGTATTTCATTTTTATTTTCAGTTATCATCACACAGTTGTCTCATGTTATTCTGAGCTGCAGTGATGGAATCAGGCTGTCCGCTACCATTACAAAGATAAAATCAACTTTGCACAATTAAAATGCAGCTAAAATCATCATTATGTGTTTAGAGTCCCAAACAGCTTGTTAGAAGCTCTGATTTAAGACCAGATTGGAAATTAAAAAAACCTGACACAATAAAATATTGACCTATAAAAATATATATTGCTCCTTTTTACTTGTCACTTTATCATAACACAAGACTTTTGTCCATGTTGGGATCCCATATAATGATCACGCCCTTTTTTCCAGTGATCTGATTGGTCAGTGGTCGGGGTGTTGACAGATTTTGATCTGGAGCAGATTAACTGTTCAGCATTAGTTACCATGGTGATGTACCCTGGTAAGAAGTGAACCATCGTCGTAACCCAGAGTTAAACCTGAAGTTACCTCATTAACCCCAAATCCTGCTTCGTGGTACAGGCATCAGGTTCAGTGTGTTTGTTTCCAGTCACTGTATCTCATGTTGACATGAACCTCGCTGCTCCGTATCACAATAAGCCATACAAACAAAGGAGCTGCAAATAACCACACTTCCTTCGGGACACGCATGCTGTACTGGCTGACCTTGAACAGAATAAAAAGAGCTCAGTTACAAAGTTCACTCTCACCATGACATCACTAGGAAAAGTTTACTGTTTCATACTGATTCATTCATTATCAAAATACTCCAGCTGGATTGTTCCTTTGTTGTACAAGTCTGGTCACAACACTTTGACATTCTTCTTCCTTCTCCATAGCCGTGCCACATCTGCTTTAAAGTCAAACAATTGTTTATACATGGAGTCTCTGTAAAATATCAACGAGGGGAATTTAACATTGTTCCTATACAATCGAGAATTGGGCAAAGGTGGCTGCAACTTTTTTCTTTTCTTCTGTTTTTCAAATATCGTAAGAGTGCGAGGAGATAAGATGAGGATAAAGAAACCACAACAAAAACTAAAGATGACCCTATGAGGACGGTGATGGTGGTGTAAATAATCATGTGGCTTTTGTCTTTGTTAAATGGTCCTGCAGGCCTCTCTAGGTGGGGATGCTGTGTTTTGCAGCCACATTAAGCCTCTTAATTGTCTGAGTGACATTTAGTAATATAGGAAACACAGCCTGCATTGACAGAGGTCAGGACAGATAATGTCATTGGGTTTGGAAACATGATCAATTCAGTAGCACTTAACTGCAGGAGACACCACTGACACTGAGTGGTCTGCTGCCACAGGCCTCCCCCAACCCTGTGAGTTGTTTTGCCTAAACATTATCACTCCAAGTTCCTTAATTTTCTCTCTTCTTCTCCCTTTCTGTCTATCTTTCTTTCTATTATCTCACTGTTGTACAAACCCGTTCTTAACATGTTCATTCAGCAGAGGCACAGGTGAGTACAGACGGCCATCCAGCAAGGAAAATCTGTGACGGTAATCTCTTGTTCTGGTCTGAGTAGAGTGATCCAGAGATAGGAGACGAGGTTTCAGTCCACTTACTTACTAAGGCAATTGTGCTGACATTAGCAAAGCTTAGGAAGGAATTTGGAGTGTGAAATGGTTTTTGCCCGTAGCAGCTTCAGCAGCTTTGCTCATGCATCAGCTCCCTTTTCTGCACGTCTTCCTTTATTATCCTCTCCATGTGACAAGTATTTTTAAGTTAATATTTAGATCAGAGAGTTTGATTATGTTGGAGTGGAGTGCATGAGGGAACAGTGGTGTAGCTTAGCAGTTGAAAGCACCTCAGAATATCAAAATACAATAATGAATAATTGAGTTTTAATGAGAACTTTAATCAATTGCAGTCTGATTTCTGTTTTTATTTAACTTTGAATACTGAGATCATAATCCCCTCCAACACAAACCCTTTTCCCACTTAACTTTGACCAAACACCAAAAAGAAGGTCTGTAAAATTTGTTCACATTATTTATTCTTTATTAACTTATTCTCTTGTTGGCCTATGAGTCTTTAATCACCCTCCAAAGGTACCTAAAATCCCCAATTTCTTTAAAAAAATGCAAAGGACATGACCTCAGTGTTATCTATTGTAGCCATGGCCTTGTGTAAGCTTATTCATGCACCTTTTCTGTGGAGAATGTTTTGACAGAAGCTGCTCTCTGGAGGTGATGAGGCGATCCCACCACCGTGCTATTGTCATCGTTTGACAGATTATTACGTAGCATTTGGAAAAAGTACGATTCCTGCTATTGCATGTATATTGCTGACACGGAAAGATACGATCACAGACGGCAAACACCTCCCAACATTCCTCAGCTGTTACATCTTCTCACCTGCCTCGCCTTCTTCTTTCAGTTTGGATCCCAAATAGATCTAATGAGCAAGAATCAAGTGCAATTACAACGTAGTAATCAACAGACGATGACAATAGCATTATTTTAATGATTTGACTCAATTATGTTAGGTTATACCCTGTCTGTAAAGGGTCAAAACATCAATTTGACACAATTTTCTCTCTCTCCTTCAAGCCTTTCTTTGGGTTGTAACAGCTGGATTTGGCCCCATCGTTGGCCCGTCATACATCCTCTCTGTCACTGTCTAGACGCATTAAATTATCCCCAGATGTCTGTTTTCATTATGTATTTAAATACAGTTCAATTTATCAGTCCAATTATCATCAGTATTGTAAGGATGGTCTAATAGTTAACTTGTGGCTTATAGGTTTATACAATGTGTATTTGTGTCAGATCATAATACATTTAGTGATGATAGTCTTCCCATTTGGAAATGAGGCAGGAGTAACTTTGCTAACACCTTATTTTACATGTCCGTTAATTTTAAACTAATTTTTAGGACATTTAACAGAGGAGATGGTGCAGTTTGGTACAAATTATAAGAAAAAACAGAGTTAACTAAAAGTGTTAAGTTGGTTTGTTTGGTAAGTGCCCACTCTATATTTGGATTCATATGTAGTTGTTAATTTGCAGAAAGTCTAAATAAATTAGACTCTTAACAATTGAAAGAAAATACGTAGTTTTTCAATGTGTAGTTCTGTGTGTCAAACTACACAAGGATTAGCAGTTACAGCAGCTTTTTGCATTATTATACATACATATGAACATATTATTTCTGCATACATATGAAACCAAATATATTGAATTTGCACTTACCAACTAAACCAACTTAACACTTTATTTCCATTTTTCTTATAATTTGTTCCAAATTGCACCAACCTTTCTGCAAAATGTCCTAAAAATGAACCATTACACACCTGTGGATTAGTATAGAATTAAGTAACCTATGAAATAAAGGGATTACCATAACTTTAATATACACCTTTAACCTGTAACTCCAATCAGTTTAAATAACAAGAAACTGCATCATTAATGCTCTTAACCAGTACCTATTATAAAATTTCATAACCTCTTTAGATATAAAGTGGCTTAACATGATTAGATTTACTGCTGAAGATATTTGGGAGGTCTGTAAGCCTCCTTTGACCCCGCTATAATGACTTCTTGTCTTTCTCCACCATCTCATCCCTCACGTCATCAGTTGAGTTATTCATAATTACTGGTTTATTCAAAAAGGTCAAAGGTAAAAACAATTACACAGTATATTTTTTTCTCTGAGAAAAACTGTTTAATCTACCGATATGATGGTCCATTAGAAAATGCTCTTAAAGAGAATGTGATCCTATCATTTGTCTTCTTAGGTTTTAATTTAAGGTTAATTGCACTGTGACTTCAATCGTGGTCGACTGTTGACACCAGATTCTTATCGTGGTAATAAATCTGGTTTATCTGAAATGCAGCTCAGCTTGTGGGTTTCTAGATGCTTTTATGAGACCGAAGGCAAAGCCGTTGAAGAGACGACACAACACTGTTGCAAAATCATGACTTGAGGGCGTCCACACCGGATATTCTTGGCTCCTCTTATGGGGAATATCAGGGTCTAGGCGCCCTATACTGGAATGTGGATCAAAAGGATCCCACATCCACGGCCATCCCGGAATGTTGGGAATGAGGGGAATGAAATGAGTATTTGAGCCAGGATGACTAAAAGTATTTGTAGAGATCTGCAGGGAGTTTAAAGAAGAGCTAGTTTTAAAAAAAAAAAAAAAAATGCTGTGTAGGTTGTACAAGAGTAATCACACACGCCATTCATCCTTAACTGGTGAGAAGCTTCAAAAGAAGAACACAGTGTCCTTCAGAGGTGATGTCAAAACGATCTGATGAACAGATATGAAGCTATAAATGTGATGTTGATAGTAAAACGGAGCTTGCCCTGTTTTGTTCCTGATGCTCAGGTGCTCTTGTCAGATTGAACAAATTTTACAAGAGAACATCGAGTCATCTGAGTCAAACGGGTCAGTCAAAATGTCCATCTGAGCTTCACCTACAGGCTTTACAAAGAGGTGCATTGGTAAGCTGCCAAAAGTTGTCACAAACTATTTGCCTGATGAAGGTCTAGAAACCGAAACGTCTCACATAAATGTATCATTGCAAGTTAGACAGTGTGCATCCATTCATCCCTCTCCTGTGCACTAAGGTTATCATAGTTAACTAAACCTAAACTAAAACTAAAACTATATTTTGTACATACAAAACTAACTAAAATAAAATAAAAATATACAGAAAAATATCTTTAGTTTTTAAATTTGGTCAAATTTCACAACACAACAAGCATGAGGAAGCATTGGTGCGTATGTTTATTGAGACTGGACTGACTGTGAGTCAGTTGCCTTCACAAAGTGTTGTGTTTGTATTGAAAAACTTATTCTGAGCTTTTTAAATCTTTCCTCTGACAAAAACTCCCTTACTCTGACAAATTATAATGAAAAAAACTAAAATTAATAATAAAATCAAAACTAAAACTAAACAGATGTGAAGTGTTATTCTGTTAGTTGCCAAAACTGACAAATTGTTATCATACTGATACACAGAGACATTAATTATATTAAGGATTTATCAGAGTTTGAAGAAAGAAAAAAGAGGGATGTCATCATTAATCAAATGATTAACAGGAATTAGCATAAGACTGAATATAGCAGGAATATACATTTTCCTTTAGAAAAACAATCTCACCTCAAGGTCCACTTACTTGCTTGTTCAGATGCTTTTGACTGTATCACAAGGTCTTCATCAGCACATTTAGGTGGCTCAGTGGTCATTGAACTGTGGATGTTCAGATTTTCATGATCCTGTGCACATCTACAATAGCACTTGTCATCCATGTTGATGCTTTCAATCGTGTCACATGGTGTTTATAACTCAGTTCGATATTGAGTAGAGATTGTTTGTTTATTTGTTTGTTTGTTTCTTCAACTGAAGAAGAAACTGTCAGGCTGAGTGCATTTTCCTGGCTCAAATGTGACTTTTATGGGATTAGAGATCACAGGATCTCTAGGCCACTTGATCACTCACATTATGAGAAAACCCTCTTGAATGGAAGAGAAGTAAGGATGAAAAGAATGTTTAATAGTCTCATTATGGAGTTGGTGACATAGTATCATTATCTGACAGAAAACAGTGCAGACTAGATCCAGTACAGGACGTATGTGTCTAAAAGCAGGACAAGGTCGCTCCCTGGTGGCTGTGAAGACAGGTTCGCCTACTGACCGTGTTGCCCTCACTCTGGTAGTTTGATGTAATTAATACAATAAATGTCTTCACTGGACTGGTGAAGAAGCTGTTGGAGACAAGAGGGCGACACTAACAAAGCAGAATCAAAAGAAATCGATGATATTGGCGTTTTAAAAAAGAAACTTCTGGTAAGAAGCAGGGACGTTTCCGCGTCCGTTGTCAAGGCAACAAGTACACGTATCTGAGATGGGGAGCAAAAGTAAGACGAGTCACTTTGTTTTAATTTCCTGTGACCAAACCAGAACTAGAAGCTTATTGGCTGTTGGTGAGCAGACCTGCCGCTGATTGGCCTGTAAACGCCTACAAACCTGCCGTTTGTTTGTGAATAACATCTCAACAGTAGCTAAAACATGGCAGGAGAGAAAATATGCGCGTTTGAGCAAAGTTTTTCCTTCAGTCCTCTTCCCTCCAAGAGGTTTTCTTTCCTGCAGGGCAAAGACACTTTAGCCCTGCTAATGAAATGGTGACGTACGAAATTTAACTTTTACAAGTTAATTAAATGCCATTTCTTTCCGTCAGTTAGCTCCAGTGAAGCTCCTCGCTGTAACGTTATATGGGCCTCTAATTAAATGAATGTGTGTGTGTACATTTCAGGTCCATGCTTGGGAGGATTTCAGCTCAGACTTTCAGCTTTGACCAGAGTTTTTACCCTTACAGCAGTGAAAAGTTTGCACTGGTAAGACCCACCATAGTAAGTTAGGTTACTAACTACTTACTACTAAGGTTTAAACCCACTTTCAGATTTGTGAAATCTTTATTTTATCCATGAAAACAGAAAAAAGGCGATTTTACAGCTTTTTGACCAGGTCCAGATCAAAAACCACTATACTTAGACCTGTCAAACCTGAGCTAGATTAAAAAGGAGACTCCAGAGACGATTTGTGAACGCTTTATTCTATTTGTGAAAACAGAAAAAATTGTGATATCAGTGATATATCTCCATCCAAACCACATTAGATCAGTTCCAGATCAAGAATCACTATACTTAGACTCGTCAAATCTGGACTAGATTAATAAATAGACTCCAGAGACTCATTAAAACAGTTTCATATTTGTGGAAACCTTAACTCTATTTGTGAAAACTGAAAAAATGGCGATTTCAGTGATATTTTTCCATCCAGACCTCATTAGACCAGGTCCAGATCAAAAACTACTATACTTAGACTTGTCAAATCTTAATAATTTAGTCCAGATTTGACAGGCCTAAGTATAGCAGTTTTTGATCTGGACCTAGTCTGATGTGACTAATATGAAGCGCATCAATTTCATGAAAGTAAATATTTAATGTTTAACCATTCTGTGGTACCTTTTCAATTGTTAAATCACATTTGATATCCACATAACGTCACTTTCCATGCAGTGTTTCTTTAGAGACCCAGATGTGGTTTCCAGTCTGAGAAAGATGGAGACAGGAGCCTGGGTGCCTCTCGGTATGTTATGTCCCCCAGAAAGCCTTTCATCACTGATAGTAGGAAATTGATCTCATCTGCTGGCCAATATTTGCAGTCAGATCTCTGTCTGTGGAATGTTTTTGATTACTATGTGTGTTTTGTAGAAAGGCCAGTGGTGTCTGTTGATGTGGAGGTGGTGCCGTGCACTAAGGTCTCCATGGAGCTATTTGACCCAATCTACTCTTGTGGTGTCCTGAGGCCTTCTGGACATGTAGTTAAATGCTTCCATGATGTCCACCCTGACTATGATGAGCTCAGACAGGTGAATCTGTCTTTCTTCTTTCTGTCTGTCTGTCTCTCTGACATTGGGTCAGACCAAGTCTTTCTCTGTTTCTCCAGATGCTGCAGGAAGAGGACTCTGAGCACTACTATGTGATTGAGAGAGCTGAGCAAGGGGAGTTTCTGTTTCGCCTCTTCAAACACCTGTGTCTCGGGGGAGAGCTTTGTCAATATGAAGACACCATTGATCCTTATATCAACACCACAAAGCACATTTACAAAGACCTGATCAGGTTACTCGACTTTATACTGTCCAACTTTAAAAAATAAGGTTCACCTACATCTCCTTATACACACACTTGTCTTTGCTGCATAAATCATGATCTAATAAAGACGTTGTAACTCTATCCTTTATTCTGTAGTGTTCAGAAGGATCCAGAGACAAAGAAGATCAGTGTTGTCTCCACAGTGCTCAAAGTCTCTGCCCATGTGAGTGACTAGTTTAGTGTCTGAGTCAGCTCTACATATACAAAGAAGGCTACGTGTTTCTCTTGTAAAACTTTTCTTCTGATTGACTTTTATTTATATTAAAAGCTGTTGTACAATACCTGATAAATGCTGATAAATACCCTGATAAATGGTCATTATCACTATTTATGCACTATTCACAATTTAAACTGGTACTGCTCTCAAAAAATATTTGGGGGGGTTTAGTTATCGTTATAATGCAATTACTGATTTAACCTGATGTATTACACGCTGACTTTTGAGCATGAAAGTTCATTCTTGATCTTGGAAACTGTAGATTGATAAAAAAGGACTTTACTTTTTGCTTTTAACAACTTTTAACAGCATCTTTAGGTGTGTCGTGTGTAGACCCAACCACCAGATCACAGTCAGGAATTAAGTTGTAACATTATAATAGTTACAGTGCTAACTTGAATTGCATATTTTATAGCTCTACTTCAGAGCAATATCACACTGTACTATTTATCCCCTGTAGGACGAGTCTGGGCAATGTTACCCTGGGAGACGGGAGGAGGAGCAGACGTTTGCCTACATGATTGTCGACCCCTTCAAACGACATGTGACTTTGTTCTACCACAGTTACGGCGTTGGAAACTTCATGCTTTGACAGTGGAGACTTGGAGAGTCTTGTTGCCTGAGTCAGTCTCCTGCTGTATAAACTAACACAAGAGCTCGGTCTTGCACCTCAACACAAAGAAGTAGTTCACTCTGCAGTCAATAGCTTTCCTGCCTCACTAGTGTGAGAAATGTGAGTAGAATCAGTCAAACGCAGAGCATGCTGGAAAGCAGGTGCATTGTACAAAATGGATTTCCAGATGCAGTAACAAAGTGGGAGGAATAACTATTTTGTCATGTTAAAGTATGCCAATAAAATGTTTGAAAATAGACTCGTATAAATGACTCCACACCTGTCATATGGATCACCCTGAGCCTATAGTTGGTTCTCTCACTCTCCACCAATAATGTGATGAGTTCATTGGCAGCCTGCCTTAACTGAATGTCAGTAAGCTAAAGTAAGCAATTAAATAGTTGAACATCCCATTTTTTTTATTCTTCAATTTAATTATTACTTTTAATTCTACCATATTATTGACAATTGACTTAACTCTTTTTTAGTATTTTAAAAACATAACTTTTTAGATAATTATGTATTTTAAATTTTTCCACCTGATTTCAACTTAAAGGTCCAGTGTGTAGAATTTAGTGGCATCTGGAGAAATTGAATATAATGTCCAGAAGTGTGTTTTAATGAGTGTATAATCACCTGAAATTAGGAATCATTGTGTTTTTGCTATCTTAGAATGAGCCCATAATAGCTACAGAGGGAGCAGGTCCTCTTCCACAGAGGCCACCATATTGTACCACCATGTTTCTACAGTAACCCAGAATGGATAAACCAAACACTGGCTCTGGAGAGGGCCTTTAGGATTTTGTTTTGCAGCCACCATACGTTCTCCTACATGCTTAGAAGGGGAGAAGAGGGGTATTCATTTGGTTGCAATCTGCGACCTCACCACTAGATGTCACTAAATCCTACACAGTGCACCTTTAAATAGACATCTGTTAATCTGGAAATACAAAACATTACACAAAAGAGAACAAAGACAACATACAGTCCAAAGAGCTTTATTGAAACAAATAAATTAATAAGTTAGTCAAGTGAGCTAATATTATTCTCAGCAGATACACTTTAGTGCATCTCTTTCAAAGATCAAATAGAAGGTGTGCACTAGATTAGAAAATAAGAACTTTGATAAGCGCCATATTTCATCAACAAGTAGCTACATCAATTGGAATTGGAAGACTTAGGTTTTGTTTATTGCTTTGATCAGTTTGTGTTTCATTTTAACAATTCCAACACCTAAGAGAGCAGTTAAAGGGCAACGAGCTGGAATGTCAAATGGCAGCAAGTCAGTGAATGATGGATGGTGGGAAGTCATGAGGAAGAGCAGGGTGAAAAAGAGAAAGAGAACATGCAGATTGAGTCATGCATAGCATTCACTTAGACATTCAGTTACTGGTTCTCATACTTGGTTTCCTTGACTAGCGCCCCCTAGTGGCCTCAGAGGTAGTTGTGTGGAAGCCATTCTGATGTATGTGACATGCTTATGAAAGGAAACATGCCTGCAGAATTTCCTGTGACATTACAAATGTCCATGCCTCCAGCCCTCCAGATCTGACAGGTGTTAGCACAGTAAGGGTATTGATGCAACGAGGTCCGCTTAGAGTTACAATGATATGCTAAAAATACAGTAATAGTCTCAGAAAATATCAAAGGTTGCAATAGTCATAAAAGATTTACATGTCTAGAACAATTTTGATGGTGTTTCTTTGTTCGATCAAGGTTTTGCAAAAAAAAAAAAAAAGCATGGCTATCATCATGTGATACCAATATTAAACACTGTTTTCGTCAAAGCAGCATAAATAATATCTGAGACAGAGTCGTCATATAACGCCGTCGCACCAGATCAGTTACAGAACAAGGACGTAGAAGGCACGGGTCATTTCCTTTCATGTCTTGACTCAAGACTTAGCAGGAGAGATCCTTAAGTTTTTTTTTTTTCTCTAACACTGGGGGCCACCAATAACAACAACATGCAATACAGTGGTCTCACATTATTTATGAAGCTCAACATTCCAGGTGACAATGAAGTGACAGCACTCTTCAGTCTAATAATGCCTCTAATAAGTAGGCATCTTATTATTATTTTTAGGCCAAAGAATAAAGCTACCTAGCATTTCTCTATGAAATGAAAGCAAAAACTGTATGATGCCAACAGCAAGCTCTCAAGTGCCATTTTTTTAACTTATGGCAGCAAGAGCATCAGATCATAAATAGATCTACTGTAAATAGACAAAGCAATGAAGTACATTCACTGTTTGAAGTCTTGGCTTGAATGGAAAAGTGAAGCACCTGAGTCAACTGGCTTTAATGGACCAAATAAATCAACGTCTCATTACTAGACAGGACAGATGTTTTTACTGGCCAAATACAGTATGGTGAATGATTTCTTAGATGAAGCTGGCAGCAATTATTATCTGATGACATTAAAAAAATATACATATGAGCTCTGCAAGTTGTGTGTGTCTGAACCTGATCGGCTGTATGTGTAGTTACAGTTGTGTCATCCATGATTCAACTTGAAGAAAATGCTACATTTAAAGATCATATCTAGCTGAATTATAATATATTAACTTAAATCCTACATTCACTTTAACAATCAAAATCATTTTTTTTTTAAAAAAACATAGAAATTTGCGGATATATGTTACACAAAATCAAGTGCATGAATTACAGTAAAGAAATCAAAACAAGATAGAATTATACATGACAAAAAACGTGTTATATTTATCAAGTGCCAAAGTATTTAAGTAAAGGAATTGCTCTCATTGTGTATGTGTGTGTGTTCATCTGTGTGTGTGTGTGTGTGTGTGTGTTCATCTGTGTGTGTGTGCGTGTGTGTGTGCACTCTCCAGTTTTGTCCACTTGCACAGAGCTTTTACTGTGCATGAAACATCTCCAAGAAAGAATCAGAAGAGGGAAGAACAGCAGAGAGTAAAGTTGACAGGCAATGACAGGAACACCTTTGGGTGGCGACTTGTGCCCAAACTTACTGTCTGTCTCTTACTGTGTTCTGTTTTTAACGTACCTAAGACACGTGCATTCATGAGGATAATGGCCTAGAATCCATGCGTTAGACCAGAACACCTCGCAGGTGAAAAACGGCACCAAACTGGCCAAAGAGTTTCTACATTGTCTCCACAGCTGCTGTGCATGTAGCATCTGATGACTGGGAGTGAGAATTATCATCCTGTAAGAAACCAGCTGACATGGTAAACCTGACCTGTGGCTAGATGCGAGTGATGAGGAGCAGTGCAGAAAATGTGAGAAAATTGACATTTTTTCTACAGAACTGGTCTGAGGAACATGCATGTCTGGAGGGTGGGCTGCAAGACAGAGAGGTTTAAATGGCATGTGAAAAACACAGTTAGGTTACTGAAATACTCAAGGAGGTAAAGTAGCCTTTGAAATATTGCAAATGAGGGATTTTGGACCCATGAAAGGACATTTTGGCTCTATTTAATCCTAAATAAGTATGAACATTCCTCACTTGAATGCCAGCCAAAAAGGGAATAATGTCTTGTTTTGGTATTTTGGGTTTTTTTTTTTTTTTGCAAGTGGGCTTGTTGAAGACAGAACTTTTCAGAGAAGGAATGGAGATCAAAACAAACAACAACATACAGTACACATCAGTCACTCCAACACATTCCTCCAGCTCTGTTTTCATGTGACACGTCCAGGCAATTAAAGCAGGATTTACAAGTAAAAGGCCCTAGTTTAGGAGGGCATATGTACCGTAGAAGTTTGGTGCTTTGGCGAGGTGGCTGTCAGCCCAGTCTGCACATCCAGGTCCCAGAGAGCAGATTACATCAGTGCTTGTTTGTTTTCCTGGTGACGTGAATGCATAATTGCAGGTGGGACCCATTACATTCATCACAGTATCAAGAATTGTGATGTCATCTAAACAGTGACTGGCAAGTTACTGAACAAATGACACTTGCAGCACTGTGTATGTCAACTGAGTGAGCAAACTCTCAGAGGCAGTTGATTCAAGCAGCCAAGAGAAAAAAGAAATAAGGATGGGGGGAAAAAAAGACAAGATTTCTCCAAAGATTTAAAAAACTTAAAAAGTCTGATTATCTACAGTTGAAGCTTTAAAGTAGGCGTAGATATATATATATATATATATGTACAGCATGAGGTGGTGAGTGGGTGAAAGTGGTTCAGTAGTCAAGTAATAATTATCTCCATCCTCATTTAGCGGGTTGAGAGGCGTGTGTGGTGAGCAGCTTTGGCTGAGGCTCCTTGTCAGGTGGAGCCATCTGGTGGGTATGTCTGTATCAGCTCTGGAGACATTCACTTGAGGAAAAAGAGGTGAGGATGCAGATTTGAGATGGGAGTGGAGGAGGGTGGAGTTGCCAGAAATCATCGCAGACAGAAATGAAATGTAGTGAAGAGAGGAAACAGACATTTAGATCGAGCTGCTCGGAGTGAAGACTCAGCCGAAGGAAGACGTAATGTAAAGGGGTTGCGTCTGTGCTTGAACAGCCCCCCCCCCAGCTCACTGTCATTCTAAGTTGCCACTCTCAGACTGGGAGATGTTGAGCGTGTTTACGGAGGGGAAGAGGTCTCTTTGGTCCGTGGGGCTGTGGTAGTCAGATGTCAGGTCCGGGTCCAGAAGGGAGGAAAGGGTGAAGTGGGACGAGCCTTTCTTTAGGCACTGGGAGTAGAAGTTGAGCAGGAGGTCCAGCTTGTTCTCTATGGACTGTACCTAAACCAACACACACAAGTGTCAAGATTTGTTTTTCTCCACACTTTGTATTAATTGAGAGCCCTCATATCCATATTTCCTCTGTTCTTCTTCTATTTCTTTCACATTTCTTTTCTGATAAGATGAAACAGGTTCCTGGAGTTTTCTGTCCCTATTCTAAGATAAATAAGTGTCTACTACAATAGTAGCTACTAAAATTCAAACACTTGGTCAATTGTTGTTATTCAAAGACGTCATATCTCTTGATTCTCTTTTAGGCAGTACAGAAGAAAGACTGATGAAAGTAAAAACCCATTGAGTTACTAGAACAGAGAACATGAACTTAGCTCTTCATTGCTTTAAGTCGATTTCACTTCCTGCACTAATTTATGGCAGCTTCTTTTAGATCTACTGGAGTACTTTTGCTTTCCAAAAGAGTGAGTGAAAACACTGCATTAAGTTTTTTGTGATTAATTCACACCATTATACGAAGTAAGTTCTGCACTCACTTTTCCTTTATCCATTGTTACATAAATGCAATACAAACTAAACTACCCATCCGTTACCTGTTTCTCCACCTTGACTACACGTCCCATCATGCTTAGCTCATCCAGTGGGTCCAGTTCTGGCGGCGTCTTCTCTCCCTTTTCAGGGCGCACCTTCTTATCGGGCTGAACGGTCCCTCGCCCAATGATCTGGTCCACCCTGTAACACAAAAACCAGATTACAATTAATATCATAATAATAATTTTGCACAAGCTTAATAAAGGCACAGTAGAAAGTGAAGACAATACGATATACAATAAAGACAAAGAGAAAAAAATAAGCATGGCATGAATACACAACATACAATACATCCCCTGCCCACACCGATACGTTTTACTGTATATGTGAAACCTACCGCATCTGCAGGCTCTTGATGCGGCCCAGCATATCCAGGTGTCCAGCAGAGTACTGCTCTATGACGTCCTTCACATCATACGGACGTAATGTCTCCTTAAACTTCCTTTTGGCCACAAGGAACTTCAAGATCCTACACACACAAAAAGACAGTTAACGCCACCTTTAAAAAGCCTCACACTGCACTTCCACATACTGTATATGGATGTACAGTAAACCTTCGGAAAAATGCAGGGGTGAGACAGCTATCAAAGGGATGCAGGCCACCCTGAGAATAATAAGATTAATTACAGTCAGAGTGACCTTATCATTCACAAACAGCCCCATAAAGAGAGCAGAGTCGCAGAGGGAGCCACCCCCCTACCAAACCATTTGCTTATCAGTGTTTGCTGTTTCAGCAATTAGCACAAATCCGTAGATAGTAATGTTTAACACACACACACCTCTATCAGAACTCCCTCCTGTTTCTGCTCTTTTGTCAGTATGACAGCCATGTTGGTGCCACTGGACCAAAGCTGCTCCCACTCCCAGTGCACATAGCTCATCATCGCCACCCACTTCCCACTGACTGTGGGGGAATCACACCGAGGAATGTTGACCCAGCACTACTGTACCCGGCCAACGCATCCCTGACAACATCCTCTGCCCCAGAGTCGCTCTGGTTGGACGTCATGCTTGAGGGAGTAGAGGATGTGCAAGAGATAATGGGAAGGGAGTGCAGGAAAGTTTAAGCGTGTGAGTGTGTGTGTGTGTGTGAGTGTGTGTGTGTGTGTGTGCAAGTGCTTGGCTCTCTATGTTGGGTGGGTCAGTCAATTCCATTCTTATCACTTATGCGATAGGCAGCCCAGAGGTGCTGGCTCCGCAAAAGGACCGGAAACATCAAATGTAAGCGAGAAAAAAAAATATACACACTCAAGCTGTCATCTCACCCCTGTGATGGATTGCGCTACAAGTCAAGCTGGGAGAGACGGAAGAATGAGGGAGGGAGGAAGAGCAAGGACAGTTTTTTTTTTTTTTTGATGAGGAAATCCTATCTCTCACACCCAGACCACTAAGTCCACTATAATACTCCACTTGCCTTCACAGGACGAAGAAAAGAAATCACATCAAAGGTCTGGGGAAGCGGAAGATCAGAAATGCTCAGCTGTTCCAAGAAAACATCACACAGACATATCTATGTACACAACCATACACACGTGCACAATAAAATATAATGCCACAAATGCATGCATGAGAATAGCTACACACACTCACGCACGCTAACACTACTACACACATGTGGGCTAAGCAGGGGCAGGTGAAATCTGAACTTGTGAGAAGGGTCAGTTTCCGAAATAACCACCGTAACCTTTGTTGAGGTCTGCAGCGCTTGCATTTACCGCAGCCATATACAGTGCACAGTTTTGTGCAGTGACCACCCCTGCGACAAAGAAGAGGAGAAGGTGCGAATGAAGGAGAGAAGGAGGTGGTCTACAGCTGGTGCCGTAGCAGTCGTCAGCGCACTCTTCCCCCTCACGCAGCACTCTGTTTCTTGATGACTCCTGCGTTTGGGGTATTTTTGCAGGCGGTCTTTTCTTATTTTGCAGGTAGATGCAGATTTTTTTATGAGGGTGGGTCTCAGGTGTGGGTAAAGAAAAGGTTGGGGAAACGGGGGGGGGGGGACTTTTGATGTGGATCCTCCAAGGGTTTCTTCAAAATGCTGACTCTCTTCCTCAGTCGATAAAATAGTTTTCATAATACATGGTCAGGTTTGAGTGTGGCCCCCTCTCTCCCCTCAGAAAACTTCCAGCAACTGTGCAACAGTCCCTGGCAGTGGTACAGTACAGCTGGCACAGCTCAATGAAAGATATTATACCTTCCTATTGTTAGGAAGTTGAGACGTAAAAACACAGCAATGATTGGAGGGACAGGAAGTGTCATCTGTGCCCCAAAATTCTTGCATAGCTAGTGCAAATATTTTTGCAATTCAGCAAAGATGGATTCCTGGAAGTCTCCAATTGCAAGGTTTTATCTGTGACTTAAAGATGACTAATGCTGACACAAATAGGTGGGCCAAGTAGGATGGGCCAATGCAGAGGCACAAATGATTCTTTGCCGGATATGATTACCTACTGGCGAAGTGAACAAAATCTAACAAACAGGCTACAGCAGGTGGGTTCAGTTATTCTTACAGAGAAATATACTGCATAAACATTATGAGTTTAAAAATATTACAGCTGAAACGCTACAAAAACTGATGACAATGACTCATTATTTAATAAAATAGGAGCTTCACCCAAAGACTGCAAACAAGCAGACATTTTGTGTTCTGTGTCGTATTGGATTTGTGCATGAGAGTCACAGTAGAGGAAGCACAGAGAGATATCAGGCCTTGTTTCCTCATCCTCCTACCCCTTCTCTCTTCTTTTTCATCCTCTTGAACCCTCTACTAGTCCCTCCATACATAAACAGAACACCATACATTTATTCAGGCACTGATAAACCACATACATCTCTAAAGTGAAGTCTCAGCACTAAGGCCTGCTGCGAAATTATGTTTCACAGACATCAATCATGAGATGCTGCATGTGTGTGTGTGTGTGTGTGTGTGTGTGTGTGTGTGTGTGTTAACACAGTGAAGCACCTGCTGTTTACACACCTGCACTATCTATAGACACTCCCTCTCGCCTATTGTCTGCAGCACAGAGCAGCTGAGGTCAGAGCTATCTGCTGAGTCAAGTGCAAACCTGAGGAGAGATCATATAATACCCTATCAGTGGCACAACAATATCAAACAATAATAGATCAGACAATAATAGTCGATCATCAACTGTGCCCAGAGAGTCATTGGAGCCCAGCTGCCACCTCTCGAAGATCCCGCTGTCTCCATAAAGCCACCACCATCTGCAGTGACCCGACACACCCCTGCCACCACCTCTTCAATCTCCTGCCCTCTGGACAGCGATATAGGTGCATCAGTGCCCGCACTGCTAGATTAAGGAACCATTTCTTTCCCAGAGCAATAAATCTTAAACACCATAGAGTTAGGACTATAAGGCTGCTACCTTACCTGCACTGCACTGACATGTTTGCACATCATATACTGTGTTGCCACTTTAAAGTCACAACTCACCTCAAATCACAACCATTGCTCAGTGTTACATCCAGAGACACCTAAGACTGTGACACTTCATTTTCCATGCCTAAATATCCTTTTTACTTATATTTATATTTGATATTTTAATATTTTCATATTTATGTTTTAATCCTATGTAGTTTGGTACAGCACACTAAATGTTCTTGACAAAAGTGTTCATATTCATATCACTCTGCATCAATAGAACGGAAACCTGCTGTACATCTACCATAAAGAAAGCTTCAGTTTAAATTTTAACAAACTGCCGGGTTCAGACAGGTCACTCGTTTTATCAAGAATGACAATAATCTCATGTTGCAAACAAGATATAGTGTATGACTCATAATCATATTGGATCATTCAAAATTATTATGAAGATTATGGCACCACGATTGGCTCAAACCTTACTATGATGTCACAAATCATGCTCATAGGCACCACACCTTAAACTCAGATTTTTGATGAGCGCAGAGAAACTTTCCCCTTTCAGCAAATAAATGTGAAAACAGACTGCACATACGTCATTCTGCACAGAGAAGCTCAAACTTAAGTTTCTTGAATTTTTTGGGACCGTTTTGAATAGTCATTAACATTAACCCTGAACACGCTCTGTATTTTCCACACACATCCCCACTTCATTTAAGAGCTTCACAAAATTTTCCACCAGGTATGTAGTAAGCAGACCTGGAAACAGAAGTATATATGGAACCACAGAAACAGCTTCACGCTACCATGACAAATGGTGTGAGAGTACAGCGCTGACATACGGGACGTCATTATTATCCGCTCTCATCAAACCCCCCCGGAGACCAGCTTGGTCCCAACACCAGATGTTTGTTGGTCATTGTTGTTTTTTTCTGCCACCATCAGTGAAAAACCGTGTGTGTGTGTGTGTGTGTGTGGTGTGGGTGGTGCACATATGCCCCTATATGTCCCTATATGTCTGCATTCAAGGTTTTGTTGGTAGCCCTGTGGGATATTTGCAAATTTAAACACAGAGTGTTATGTATAATGATTAATGATTAATTACTATAACTATGGAATAATTTGCCAACAGAGCAGTTCCTACACACACACACACACATACACACTTTTTGTCCTTAGATTATGAGTGCAGCTAACTAGTTTTTTTGCTTTTTATCATCACTGTTGTCTGTAAAGCTGAAGAAGGCCGTATCTGTTCATTCAAACGTCTAAGCACATATTACTACAGTAACATTACATCAAAGTGTGTAATCCATGACTTACAGGAAGAGATGACACAAGCACAGCAATCAATATCAACATCAGCAGCCCTCTCAATCAACTGTTATTACAGTTGTCCCTGTCTAAACTGTACAGTATCGTCTCTGTAAAGTCGTACTGTACAGTGATCCTCCATCTGTACCATATTTGTGCGTGTGTTTGTAATCTCTAATAGGCCATCGTATCACGCCACCTCACACATGACCGGCCTGAATGAGCTGGGCTTGCTGAGCGACAAGGTCACATGGGGAAACTAACCATGCCTGCAGGAGGGCTCAGTTACGTCTCCTAAGTGGACATTTCTCCTCAGTCAGCTGAATGTGCACACGCCAGCGCCTAAATGGAGGAGCAGCATGTTCATCTATTAATGCAGGCTGTAAATACCATGAGAAGCAGCTATGGTCCAGATACACATGCATCTGACCAATGTGACCTTGTTCTTTCAGTGACCAGCTTAAAGGTTGTGATCTGCCAGGTGAAGCCTACTAAGCATACCTGGAATCACTTTTTACTGCTGAAAAGTTCTTGGCTAAAGGTTTTCACATCTAAATATAGTTTAAAGAAGGAGTTTAAAGAAGGAGTGTGTCCAGATTTCCACGGAGGGAATCAAATATTCTCAAATATTGTTGATGGCAGGACTCACCTGACAGCTCGGATAAGTGTCTTCACTGCTGGGATTACCTCCTCCATGGCCACGTCACAATACGGTTTGTCTTCCACGCTGTCCTCCCCAAGCCCCTCCACTGGACCCAGGTAGAAGGAAGATATTCAGAGGCATTATTACACAGAAATGACCAATGAGAATATGATTGAAAAGTGTTCAGATCAGGGTGTTACTGCTACCTACCATCTGCAGGAGGACGTGGTTTAAGGCGAAGGGAAGTACGGAAGCGCGTGCGGTCATTAAAGCTCCAGCTCTTCTGGACCTTTCCCGGGCTGGTGGCCTCTGGGACGTTCTCCTGGCTGGGAGAGTGACGGACACCGGAGCCAGGGGGCAGCGGTGACGCCTTGTTCCGAATGGTTTGGGATGATCGGGAATTGTTCATCCTGATCCGATCCCGGAAGCCTATTTTACTGCTAACAGTGAAGATAAAAAAGTCAAATATCTGTGGGCACAACATGCTTTTTCGGATCATGATAGGAACTGTGTTTTTCCTCATTGATCACAATGTCCATGCCATTGACCTTAATGGGAAACTAAGCTGTGTTATCCTGGGAGCTTTGGGAAGCAGCAGAGGGGCAGCCTGAGCTTGTTAGAAAAGATTATGTTAGTAATTGTGAAGTAACACAAAAAAAGTGACCTCTGACTTTCATAACAATCATCACAGAGGCTCTTCAACAAACAGATAAAACATGGACATAACAGACATTCACATTTCGTCTCAATGAAGGACAGACTAGCTGATTTACCATGGAGACAGACTGACCATAGGGACCACTCAGTATAGCTAAAAACTGATTCTGCCCTGAGGATTTGCTCATTTAATGTGCCTATCATAGCACCTGATTCAGCAAAATCAGACTGAAACCTGATTCAAGTCTTGCAGTAGTGCTGGGACGGCGGAAAATATTCCACCTACCATCAGAATAAAGACACGCTTCCTTAATCCCTTCAACAGAGTGAATAGGCATCAAAATATCGGCTTCAAAGCGCAGCCGCACGAGAGGTGTCTCATTAAGTACTCTATACCACTCTCCACAAACCAAAGGCCAGGCCGAATGTGAGGTCATCTATTTACAGGAGGAAAGCTATTTAACGGCCGCTCTCTCTCCAACAGATTGACTCTTAACGCTCTCGTTATAGCATGCTCTTGACACCGCTTCTTCTCTGTAGCCACTTGCATGTTAGACACTATCACGGATCCATAAGGCAATGCAAAAGTCATGCACCACAGAGCAATTCCAGCCGAGTCGTTCACTCCCACATTCTTACGATGATATACTCTTTGTTGTGCGTGTGCCACAGCCGGCCATTTAAATTAAAATTTAAATAGTTAGGGGATGTTAGTGGAAGCATTTCATACGAGCAAGCTAAAATGCTTCAAGTAGATTGAAGGAAAATGGGGAGGATAGAGTGAAAGACCTTTTCATGCCGTTGGTGAAAGGAAGTAAATGATTTGGATGCATTCAGGACCATAAATTTCACTGAATCCTTCCAAAACATTGAAAGAAAATTGCGTGCAAACTGAAACATTTTAGCACTTAAAAACCTTTTAAGTAATATACCACAAACATACTGATTTGGTACACAGGTCTTCAATATATGACTAATCTGAGACAAGAAAGCATGCTGAATCATTTAAACCTTCTTCTCTCCAAGAAGAGACAACCAAACAACTGAATGGAAAACATTAAGCAGGTCAAGAGTGGGGCAAATCCCTACTACAAATCCTACTTCAACTGTTCCGATTTGGGATTAGACAAGATTTTTTTTTACTGTGTGAATATTTCATTTCCTTGTTTCATCAGAGACGTTTGATGAAACATGTTGGAAAGAAAGAAAACACACACATTCAGAAACCATCAAGGTGTTTTCAACACATGGTTTATCATGATCTTCAAGCCAAAGCAGGCAAAAAATAACCTTACAGTAGTTTCTACAAGCTGGAGAAACTTCCTCTCAGGGAAAAAGGAGCACAAAATTTCTTCACAGTAAAGGATGCACTCAAGTATTTGTGGACCGGAGTACAGTGCCCTTTCAAAGTATTTAATTGGTAACAATCCATGGTTGAAAATAAGAGAAATATGGCATCTGCCATGTCAAACTCACAACCTGTAAGTGGTGTGACACTTTAACAATAACTCAAAACATTTAGCAAACTGCTGCACCGGTCCATAAATGTTTGCGTGTGTCAGGCAAGGTGAGCAGGATGTGCGTATAAAAGGAGGTGTTATTATTGGTGACGTTCTAGCGTGCCCCGTGCACAGGCTTGTTGCCGTGGATACCTCTGCTTGCGGCCAGCGTGAATCCGGAAGAGACCCCGCTTTTTAGAAAGGAGCTGACTGGGGAGACACACAAGGCAGAGGGAGAGAGGGTGAGGGGAAGAGAGGAGTGGAAGAAGGTGGGGGTGGGTGAAGGAGGACGAGAAGTTCTGGGACACAACCTGGGTACATGGTGAAGCCGTGAGGATAAAACGTAGCAAAGGAAAAACCGGGGAGAGAAGGTGAGGTGGAGGGGTGAGGTGTGGTATCTCAATAGTTCAAATAGCCTCTTCCTTTCCTGCTCTTGTTACCTTGCCTTAAACTGGGAAATGTACTCTGAGAGGCAATTTTGGATTATGGAGACACACTCAGTGAGGATTGAGGAATTGGGTTTGTACCAGTAGGTGGGGAAGGATCATGCAAAGGTAGTAGGTAATGGTTAACCTGAGTATATTCATCAAGACAGCCCATTAATCATCATGGTGTGACAGCAGCTCCTAAAATCCAAGACATTTCTACCAGCAAAACTTGTTTGATTCAGATACACTGATGTCTCATCTAATGCATGCAGAAGTCTGGAATATATCATTTACTTAAAGGGTAATCCTTTTTTTTTTCAAACTAGACCCTATTTTACCATCATTTAGGGTCTAAGTGACTAATGGGGACAACAATTTTTGGAATTGGTCCAGTATTGAGTGAGATCGCTTCAGCCGACAGCCATGAAACAGGCTGCAACGTAATCTTTGGGGGCAATTGCGCCCATAAAAGTGCGTCCACTAAAAGTGCTTGTTTTTGCTACTGACAGGCTTAGATTGTTATGTGCTTTGTGTTTTGTTAAGTGTCTGACAACAAAAGTAAACACAGGAACTAGCCGTCTGCAGCAGCATAATGGCTAACTAATTTGAGCCAGAGTACACAGAGAGAAGATAAAACAAAAGGAGGAAAAACTAAGAATGTAGGCAGAAAGGCAACAGGACCGTCAGGAAAGACAACGTACAGTAACGGTTACCTCAGATAAACTGAGGTTTATCAGTGCAGTCACTGCTCTCTTCTCCTGACGAGTAAAGAGAAAAACTTTTTCTGCAGAGTTGGAACTGCTGCTGCCAGACTTGGAAAATCTAGTGTCCACAGATGAGAGTAATCCCACCTGTGTAACTACTACAAATGGATTCCTCCACAGAATCAAATGGATGAAAAGAGCAAGGCTGGCTGGATCGGACGTTCAATTCTACATGGTAAAAAAAATGTGATTTCAACATGTAATCATGTGAGGAATTACAGTATATAAGTCTCTATAGTCCAGCGGTAGTCAATAAAAACTGCATAGTGTGGATCTTGTCATTTTATCCTTGCAATTTGGAAACTTGCAGACATGAACTAATTTATTTCATCTACTAATTTACTAATTGTCCAGCATGAACAGACTCTGAGCTATCTACAGCCTCAGACGTAAACAAATCGACATGCGAACTGCCCCGGATGTAGTTCCATATGCAATTAGCCATAATGCTGCTACAGACAGCTAGTTCCTGTGTTTATTTTCATTATCAGACACTTATAATAACAATCTGAGCCTGTCAGAGGAAAAAAGAAGCACTTTTATTGGACATACATTGGCACAATTGCCCCCAAGGATTACACTGCAGCCCATTTCACAGCTGCCGGCTGAAGCGATCATACTCAATACTGGAACAATTCCACAAATTTCTTTCCCCATTAGTCACTTAAACCCCAAATGATGGGAAAATCAAAATGGGTCCAGGTTGAAAAATACCAGAATTACCCTTTAATTAGTCCTTTATTTCCTTGGCTATTGTTTAAAGTTTAGGCTACAAAAGTTAACAAATTGTATGTAGCAAGTCCATCTAACTGCTCTTAAATCAACAAGCACAGCTCATGACTTGAAGAACAAACCTGCATGGAACTTCTGCCTTCCTGAGAACAGATGAAGGATGAAGGATGGAGGGCATGGAAACGACACAATGGAAACAAAGAGAAAGAAAGAAAGAAAGAAAGAAGAGGAAACCAGTGAGTGAACAACGGGAGGTGGCGGAGATGGCAAGAGCATGAGCTAAGCAGACAAAGATGCAGAGAAGCAGGGGGGCCCGCAACACAGTGGTCTCAGATCAGCATTAGTGAAATATCGTTAGACACGACACATCCATGCAGAAAGCTCCAGAAGCAGTCAGCCTTGATTGTTGTTTGTGTTTACCTGTTGAATGTGTTGTTCTATAAGTCCATGTTGTTGCTGTTTGACTGTGTATGGGGTGTATGAGCATGACTGTAGGTTTGGCCACCTGTCTGAGTGTACTGTGGGATTGTGAGAGGGTGCGTACCTGTCCCCCGACAGGTAGGGGGAGCTGTAGGGCCGCAGCCCAGACAGCAGCGTGTGGTAGGAGTTGTGGAGAACCTTCTTGTTGTTACGCTGTCGCTGGAGGTGACTGAACAGTAGCGTCAGTTCTCTGACACCCACGTGCACAAATAAACAAAAAACAAATGACAAATGAACAAAAAAAACAACAAATGATGAAAAACTCACAAAAAGGCCAAATCATTGGTCCGAACGCTCAAAAGAAGAGGGATACTTGAGAGAGATAAGATGTAAATGTAGATGAAAATTCAAATTAAGTTAACATTTTTACTTGATATAAATGTAAGCATGTTTCTATTTATGTTTCTCATCTTCCCCTCCTTTTAAGCAAATCAAAATTAGTCAAATTAATACATAAATGCAAAATATAAGAAACCACTGCGCAGAAGAAAAGTAATGAAAATGTAATTGAATAGTGGTGGCAGAAGGATTTGAACGGGCTGGACCCAAATTTAATTTAAAAGAATAATTTAAAATTTGAATAGAGAGGAAATCAACACTATTCCATTTGATTGAAACCACCACTGCACAAATTCAACTGAAGAGGGTTCTTTATGGACCAAAAGTAACAGGTGCGATGTGCGTTGTTTGTTCACAATGGTACGAATGTATGAGCAGGGGTAAAACGAAATATCACTGACTGCTGTAGACTACTCACAGTTCACAATCTAATCGTGTGATGCAACTCTCAAATCTCTGTCTGCATCAATTACAACACTTCAAACAAATGACCAAAGGCAAACACAGATTTCTGATGGTCGAATCCACTCAGTGCTGAACATGTAGACTGATGAGAGCACCTACCTGAAAGAAGGCAGCATGCTGTCGTAGAAGTACCATGTAGCTGTTAGATAAGAGTGCTTGGCATCTGTAGAGTAGAGACGCCATGCAGCCTAAAGAAAGACACAAAACAGAAATACAAAGTGAAAGATTGCACCTCACTATGCAAGTAAGAGTGATTTATTAAAGGACGACTCCACCTGTGTTCCTTTCTGGGTTTCTCAAATGAAAAAATGCCCACTCAGCCGTTAGCAAAATGCCATGACGTGGGTTAGAGCCAGAGCGCTAATGCCCCGCCACCACACACACACACACACACACACACACACACACACACACATTTCGCTGTCTTCCTAACATTCTCGCTGTAAGTTAGAGCACAAAAAGTTGTCCAGATATACTACGAGCAATGTCGCAGTGCTGAGAATGCATGATGTTAATAAATGCACTGGACAGAGCGAAGGGACAGGCAGCTGCTGTGGAAGAGAGAGCTGGGCGCAGAGCCGGGAGCAGAGCCGGAGCTTCAGGACAAATAACACCCGCAAGTCACACCAGATTCTGCTCAGATCCGGAGCCTTTTACTGGCGGGAGGAGCTCAGAGTTTATTTTTTAAACTTTGAGTAGCAGCAACAGTGAGTGCTCCGTCTGTGTGTGTTTCTGTGTGTCTGTTAACATGTTTAGCAGAGCAGCAGCAGCAGTGAGTGCTCCGTCTGTGTGTGTCTGTGTGTCTGTTAACACGTTTAGCAGAGCAGCAGCAGCAGCAGTGAGTGCTCCGTCTGTGTGTGTCTGTGTGTCTGTTAACATGTTTAGCAGAGCAGCAGCTGCAGTGAGTGCTCCGTCTGTGTGTGTCTGTGTGTCTGTTAACACGTTTAGCAGAGCAGCAGCAGCAGCAGTGAGTGCTCCGTCTGTGTGTGTCTGTGTGTCTGTTAACACGTTTAGCAGAGCAGCAGCTGCAGTGAGTGCTCCGTCTATCTCTGTGGCTACTGGCTAGGTGAGCTAGGGGGTTTGAATTCTTGAATTTGAATACATATAGAACACTAATGTGAAGCTACAGAATGATATAAAAACCTCAAAACTCAAAAAAATAATGTACCAGCCCTTTAAACACCATATGAAAATGAATCCCACTTACCTGTATCAGGTTGGCGGCGGGCATCCTTCGCTTCTCAAAGTGCTTCTGTCGGTGCTGCTCCTGAACCTTCAAGGCAAAGCCTGATCCCAAAATTCCCTGAGGGTCAGAGGCCATATTAAAGTCGCACATGCAACTCTGAGTAGGCTGACAGCAGCCACAAACAGGGCTGTGTGTAAATATAAGAGACTTACAGCAGGCAGGGCAAAGAAGGAGACTCCCAGAAGAGCGAAGCCAGCAGCTAGGAGCCGTCCTTGCCAGGTACGAGGGGTCTTATCACCATAGCCGATAGTCGTTAGAGTAATCTACAGACAATCACACATTCATATATAATAAAAAAATGATAAATCTGTCAAAATCTCAATCTGTATAGATAAAGTGCAAGCACTGGCACAGCGCACTGTATTTGTTTTTATAGGCCGGTTTCAAAGAGGACATTTTGATTTGTCGTAATAGGAAAAGCACAGGTGATATCAATAACATTAATGATGTCTCTGTTCTATTCAAGTGTCACAATAAGTCATGACAGTGTGACAGTGTTTATTATTTACACCTGTGCTTTTCCTACTGTGACATGTCAAATGTCTTCTGTGAAAAATGTATCCAAAAAGATCAAACAAGACAAGACAAAAAGGAATCTTTACTTTCAAACACAGTGATTTGTGGGTCCAGGATCATTTCTACATTTGAACCAAAACCCCTTCATTTTTGAAGTTTTTCATAGAGAATACACCACATCCTGCAAAAGATTCCACATCAAACTACAACCCAGTTACAACTGTCATCTATGTAATTCTATTTTTTTAGGAAAATGTCCTCATATGTTTTGGGTGATGTCCTGGAGGAGTGTTAGCTCTGTGACCCTTTAACGATGACTCTCATCTCAATCAACAGTTGATACAAGGGAAAAAGAAAATAATCTTAAATTATTCCTGACATCTGATCAGTTTGAATAAATAATCTGCTGAACATAGCAACTCTGGAATGTACGAAAGCAACAGAATAATGCTCAGTCCACTACAGAAAATCTACTACAGTGGACATAACAAACTTTATATCTCAAAGGAACTGAAAAGCACATGCATTTGTCAAAGCTGATAATGTACTAATGATCAATGTTATTGTTGTTTAAACATACAGATCCCAGGTGGTTTCATGTTTTTGGGGGGGGTTTTTTGAATTACCTTTAAAACTTTGCATGATTTAACTTTTTTTATGAAATCTGCAGTCTTTAACATTGACTTATTGGTAGACTTGTCTTAAGAGGAGTGGGATGACAACTATCAAAATTCAAAAGATTGTTTTTACCAGTTGGCTTCATATAGATGGTGGTGAAGAATCGTATTATATGTAAAAAAGATTTCATGGATTAGCAAGTCTCACATGTAAGATCTGAAGGGGATCACCTGTGTTCTTGCTATTTAAGAGGCATCTGTGCTGCATTGTTGTGACGCATCATTTTTCTGAGCTACATGTTAGCTTATCTCTCTTTTTATTGATTAAAAAAATAATAATTCTGCATGAAAAAGGATTGTTTCTTCATCTACAAAGATCCTGTGTTTGTGTACATCATGCAGTACTCACAGTCCCCCACCAGAGGGAGTCTGCATAGGTGTTGAAATCTGAGTTTATGTCTTTCTCTGCCAGGTAGACGAGGAAGGAGGCAAAGATCAGGACCAGGAAACCTATGTACCAGGCTGTAATCAACTCCTGAGAAAGAGAGGGAGGGAGAGGGAGAGAGGAGGTAACAGTCAAGTGTCAGCAGCAGCAGCATCATAATCCCTGCTGTCATTACCGTATCACTATCATCATTATTGGCTAAAATCCCATCATCATCACATTTGGCTTCCACTTTGACTTTGCTTAGACAGCTGATGCATCAATTAATCATCATCACCTCATGTGTAACTGTGTTCTGTAGCTGATTGGTGAGTGTTGGGTGTTTAATCAGCATAAAAACTAACAACTAATTGCCAAAAATGAGCAGCTAAAGGGGAGTTTGGTGTTTGAAGAGCAGTGAATGTAGACTCACCAGCACTCAGCAGACTCATCGTTTATTCCTCAACATCTGGAGTTATTAAGTTATTCATCCCACTGGTAACCATCATGACCATTATCACCAGCCTTTTAATAACACTCTCCAGCCCTCAGACTCCTTCCTGCTCTTAAAATAATCCATAATACTGTACATGTACTTTCAATTTTCTGTGTCTGTACAACTTACAAATGTCTTAAATGTAAATCATCATCAGATAAAGTGTGTCTTTGTACTTGAGCAGTTTTGAGATCAGTACTATTAGCATTCCCACCTTGCTGTGAGCATAAACCACTGAGCCCAGTAGTTTCCAGGTGCCTCCTCGTCGATCCATACGAACCATGCGTAAGATTTGCAGGAAGCGCATGCTACGCAGGGCCGAGGTGGCGAAGATGTTGCCCTGTGTTCCTGCGGCGATTACTGCCAGCGATGCCACAAATACTATGAAGTCTACAGAGAAGATCAGAGAGACAGAGGAAGAGGTGAGGACAAGTTAGTTATGAAATGATAATCAAGACACACAGCATAAGTATATATGTGCTTATATACTGTTCACAAACAAACACACCCACCTATGACACAGAAGGGTTTCCTGGCAAATCTCAGTCGTCCCTGCCATCCACGGTATCTGCAGCAACAGCCGGCTGCCCAGATCCTGATGAAGTACTCCAACCCGAACACCACAATCATCACAAACTCCTGCAAACAAGATATAGACACAAAGAGATCAGAAGCAGGAAAAGATCATTTCATTGTTTTGTTCTTAATGTCATTCAAACTTAGCCGTTGCATGTGTATCATTTTCTCAAATGTGTCCTCTACACAAGATTTCCAAGTTATCCATTTTATTTAAAGCATCATATTTATGTTTATGTACTCTACATTTTACAACTCAGGCTGTAGCGGATTCAAGACTTAATTTAAGGATGCATCTGTGTGCATCCTGTCAGTGCTGAATGGGAGAGGGGACGTATGCTGTGCGAGATGCTCTGTGGTGACAATACATATGCATATATTACTGTGGTGGAAAGGACAGAGTGAATATGGCAACATAAAAAGTAAAAAAGCTTACAGTATGTCATGTGTGATGGACATTGAAGCTGGGAAGTCAATTTTCCAATATTTACGATAGCACATGAACACACCTCCCCACACTGCGGACTACCACACATAATTTCTCAGACTGTTGGAAACACTGATGTGAATAGTATTTACACTTTATTTACACTATCCTTTCCTTTATTAGTTACATCTTACCTTGCGAGGCAGCTGGATTCGCAAAATCTGGCGAGAATCCATCTCGTCAGGCTTCAAGTTATGCGCTTGTGTCTAATCATCGTCCTATGAGGATATTCGGGTGATCTTGCGAATCCAGCTGCCTCGCAAGGTAAGATGGTGATAGATGAATGGTTCATCCAGTGACCTGCCAAGTATTTTTTGAAAGCGCCTGCTCTTTTCCAACTAGTTTCTAAGGACGACTTCTCGGATGGTTCTGTGTAACAAACCATCTGACGTCTCAGGTTAAGTTAAACCTGTGCAATAACATCACTGTAATTGAGAATTTATTTTGATTGCCATAAACAAACAAACAAAATGTACTTGCTGATAATAAAAAAATGAAAGTTGTGCTCTACTAGCGTATTAATATGTCACTCTATACATCTTTATCTCTTTCTTACTTTCTTGTTTCTGGACTGTACGGGTAGTTTAAGGTGCACTGAAGCAATCTGTCATTAGAGCATATGTTCATGTAAGTAGAGTCCACTAATGGCTGATTGCCTGCTAATGGCTGTGTGATTGATCGAAAGAGTGAACAGAGAGAATGTGAAAGTCAAGAGTCTGACCATTAAATAACACATAAAGATGAGCAAGGTGGGAAGACAGAGTGAGAGGAGGTGAAAGGGGGGTTAAGAGAGGACGAGTCAGGTTAAGAAGGAGAAAACGAGTGTCCATTACCCTTCACTAAAGCAGCTGGAGAACAGAGGAAGAGTGGAGATTATGGGATAGCTATTAGGATTAGTGGATTGTGTATGTGATTTCCTGCGCAGTCAACAACACCTGAATCCTCCCACCTGCTTACATGGCTGTCTGTGCGTCCGGCAGCAAACAAAATAACACGTATGCAAGCACATACGGATACACTGCAGTAAGTGAGACGGTGTACGTAAAAGGAGTATCAAACGCAAATGGATGCTGAAGTAGTCAGTGTGTGTGTGTGTGTGTGTGTGTGTGTGATGGAAGGGTCTTACCAGGATGAAGAGGCCTTGGTTGGCAAACTTGTGGTGGTCGGGGATGGTGGAGAACACGGACAACACCAAGCAGCTGAACACCAGCAGAAAACTGAAACACATACATCCCGCACAGGTCAGTAAACAAAATTCAAAACACACACATTAGAAATAAGACCACTCTTGGGTTATATTAATCCCATCAGAGAAAAACAATTGCACTAAATAAAACTCATTGATTTATGCTTTGTTCACTCTCTGCGTGATTAACCAGCAGGGAAACGTTTGTTGATCCGTAACACAATACAAGCACAGCATGACGAGTCATATGCGGTCAGAAACACGAGAATCAGAGCAATGGATACACAAACTGTATGTCTTAATAAACATATATAAGAAATAACAGTATTTATATACATTATTTGTTAGTTTCAAAAAAGTATTTACTGTATTAGGTGTTATGTCAGCTGCGTAGTGTGCCATTCAACATATTTTCATCATTTTGTTTGTTTAAAAACGATGTATACTGATTAGATAGAAAGATCTACTGATTTGACCTGCCAAGGTCATTTGCTGCTGTCAGTAAAAGTGTTATTTTTTATATTTTTATCTTCACTCATACTTTTTTTTAATGAAGGTATTATTCTTTAAATGTTTACATGTTCAGTAGAAATGATGTGGTTTTGGGGCTGAGAGGAGGTTGGTTTTGGTCTTTTTCATGTTATCTGTTGACTAACAACAATTTTTTATCTTCAGCCTTATCCTTCAAGTGCTAGAAGTACAATATTAATATCATTGTCAGAACACTGACATTCAGTTTACCGGAGGAATCTTAAAGTAAAATGTTAAAATCCACAGTTGAAACGTGTGCTGTACGATGTCCCACATATTTCAGAGGAAGAACGAGATGCTGCAGTTCTGCTGGGACAGAAATTACTGTCCTGTAAAAGTAATGGCCACTTCAGTTTGAGAACTACCACTAAATTCTGTTAAATTTTTGTATAAATACTTCAGCTCTTCTGCGACACTGGAGAATTGAGAGGTCTCCACTTGACAATCTTCATCATTAACTCTGGCTCAAGACGAGAAAAACATCAATGTACATTTTCTTTTCTGCAGACTTGAAGGTTTTGAAGAAAAAAGCACCGTCCAACATCTCTTCAAATTACTAAAACTGTTACCACATACTGTAAGTGTCACACACAGCTGTTACATCTATGATGTGAGTTCCTCCTTTAGGAAAATGAAAGACAGAGTGTTCCCTGGTCAAATCTTTTTGGGAACAGGTTGTTAACTACCTGTCAAATAGAAAATATTTCTTGGTGCTAAAAATGATTTTCCTCAGTTAAGATGATGCCTTAACTTTAACCTCAAAGTAAAAACATTTATGTTTGGAATGGTTTGCTCCTGAAAGGAAATATGTGGCATTTATGCGGCAACAGCCACTGTCTGTCCCACTTAACCAGTGGAAAAAGTTATTGTTAGACGTCGTTTCAGTGGAACTGTTGGCAGCGAGAATAAAAAGAGTATTTGCCAGAGAGTAGAGGCGGAATTGTGTTGTAAATTAGGTTAGGTTAAACTTTAAATATGGTCTGTAATACCATTTTTGTATTTTCTTCATCTGTCAAGCATCGTGTGATGTCAGGCCAGAAAATAATTAAGGGGAATGTGGTAAGATAAATTTAAAAATTTAAAATTTAAAAAATTTTTAAAAAATCCATATTTTACTATTGATGTAAATACTGTATCACATGTTGGGTACGGTAAGTTTATTTAATCAGATATTTGAATTGAGATCAAATATTACAGACAACCACACAAGCAGCATTCAAGAAACAACATAATAAAGCAAATAAAAGAGCTAATAAAAACTCATAAAAAACATCAAATATTGTAAATAGTGTAATACATTTAGTTTTATTTTCTATGGTACATAAAGTAGATACAGTTCTCCTGGGTTTATTCTGCATTTCCTATATTTTTGTATCACAGCGTGACCTTATAGTTGTATCTACAATGCCTTGTAACTTAAATCACGGAAGAAGAAAGAACCATGTAATTTATGCCCAAGTTTTTAGGGCAGGAATTATACCACAGCCAAACGGCCAGTGCTGTGGATGCCCCGGAGTGTGGCTGTAATACCCCTTCTAAAATTAACTACCCACATGGCCAGTTTGGCATGCCCTGTTTTGAACTCGTTGTTGTGCCCTTAAAAGAAAGTTGCCAATTTCCTTGCAGATTCCTCATTTCATTAGCTAACAATGAATGTTATGTGAAAAGCACAAGCAGCTAAACACTGTACAGTGTAAGTATCAATACACGTTGTGTTTTAAAGTTTACCAGGATATTGCTGCATAGTGTTAGCTAACTATGAGTATACGTCTGATGTGTTGCTACATTTTCAATGCAATGCAATATTCACACACACACACACACACACACACACACACACACACACACACACACACACACACACACACACACACACACACACATCCACTTCTCTGTAAGCAAACAGTCACTTCTTGGTTAAGACAGATCTGGAGAGTCTGAGAAGTTTCTCATCAGTGTTTAATGTTAATGTGTAAAAAAGTGTTTTTGCTAATGCTAATAGTTGCATGTGTGTTTAAACTTGCTCAGATTAATTTTGATCACCCTTTTCCCAGTTATAGACTGGATCATTATTATTTTAACAATTAATATAATGAATTGTTCACATTCTAAAACTCAATCAGGCAGCATTTTGTGGACATTCAGTGTACAATTTTAATAAACTCAGTACTCTTTTTCAATGCACTGACTAGTAATTGTTGATTGTATACTGTTTTGTCTTCATACAATGTAATTATCACTTATTGTTATTGCACCATTGGTTTTGGCCTTGATTTTGGCTGCAATGCCCCAATAAATGTGTTTTCATCAAAGGCCAAAGTGGCCTTGCCCTAAGAATTCCAGGCCTGATAAGAGTGAAAACACTTATTTTCAATAATTCATAAATAAATCAGCATTCACACTGGGTTATCAACACTGAGACACAGTGTTGGCAGTGCAGGGTGACAGTATATACTTTTTTTCTTACTATACAAAAAGTTGTGTGTGACACATTTACAGCACCTCAGTGACATGACCACAGCACCTGAACAATCTGTGCCATGCAAAGTAAAAAAATAAAATAAGTGTTGAGAGAGAGATAGTGTTGCAGACAAACACAAACCACCACTGCCAACGTTGTGTGCCATGTGAATCCAGAGCAGCGAGGCAGGATTAGCCAGGTGGCAGCTGCTGGTCCAGCTGGTCTAGATGTCAGAGCCCAAAGTTAGGGAACACTTGTTGGACGCTAAACCAATTCTCATGCCCTCACACAATGGTGCCCTTTCTCTTTTATTAGTAATGCGATCAACAAGTCTTTCACTGGGCTAATGTGTGTGAGATGAAATACATTTTATGTGCTCACATTAAAAAGCTGCTTTAAAAATTGGGTGTAAAGCAGCAGTGGACAGCTGCTGTACAGATCCACATGTAACCTATACAAAATGTATAAAGGTTATACATCATTAATGCCACAGACAGATTTCCATGGGAATAAAGATTTATTCCCACGGAAATAAGGAACAAAACAACAAACTCACAAATAAAATAATCCATTTATCAGCAATCATTCAGCAGAAGAGGAAACATTGAAGACACATTTCCTGTTAGACTAAAAGCCTCTGCATCTTATTGGTTGATATCAGTATGTTAGTCTGGTATCAGTCTTTACATCATACATCATACATGTCCAGTTAGCTTGACACATTGATTAGACGCTGATAACTACAGGATATTAGAGATAAGTGACCAATAATACTTGAAGGACATTTCTCGTAATGCAGATATCTCATTCTATATTAATAAGTCTGAATCTGTCATCTATTTTCTTCACCTCACTATAAAAACACTTTATCATAACATGTGTGAGGAGTCACTGAATGAGCAACTGCTCCAACTGTTTTTGTTTTCGTCTGCCTGCCCGGCCACAGTTTCCGGATGGTAAGACACTCCAAATAGAAAGCAAGATAAAGTAGATCTTAGACAGCTAGGAAGACACTGGACACCAAGCGTGAATAAACAGAGACCCCCAAATTACTGTATATTTCCCAGCCCAGTGATGCATGCACGGACCAGAATTTGTGCTTCATCCACGGCGGAGTTACTTCAGATGACTCTCTGCTAACAATGCATTTTGGTCGTTCATCAACTGAGTAATGTGCTGACTAAACCGTCTGTCTTTTTCCCCTCAATTAACTCAAAGAGCTGTGTGTATTTCCATAAAGAGGAGATTAGTTGGGGCAGTATCTCAGGTGGTTTCTTTCATTGACTTGTGCTTTATGACAGGAAGCGAGTTACAGCACAGATAGCCGGATCGACAGCTTGGCTTTTACAAAATGCAGACACAACATTCCCGTAGAAACAAGTTATGAAAGCAACTCTGCATTTACCTGAAAATAATACTATCCCTTACATGCTGTACAGTAATTTCAAAACATTGCAACGAGTTACTGCCAACACAGCTCTCCAGATCTGTTTATGCAGCCAGTTAGCATAATCACAAAGTAGATTTCTGCAGGGTGTCATGTAACAAACCCCTCAAACCTCATTTCATTCAGACCACAAGCCACAGACAGACCTCAAATCACAACACCAGCCAAAACTCACGTTTGGCTGCAAAATACCACTTATGCCATGAATTCCTGCAAGTGTCCCGTGTTATTCAAAAAACAAGTGACACTGAGTGTGTACCAAAGATGATCTTCATATAGTACTTCAAGGATAAGGCTGGTAAAATTGTACATTTTGTTATTTGTTATGAAAAGACTACAACTAACAATGTCTTTGTCCAGCACTTAATACTTCTCCAACCAGTCTGTCTGTGGCTCTCAGCCTCAAGCCAATTTGTTTCTATTGAAGACATAAATCTTTAAAAATGGGTCACAACTTGATTGTTCCACTTTTATTAGCCATAATACAGATGTGGCTGTACAGATGGCAGTGTTGGTAGGATGGTCTACCACTTTGATCCCGACTAAAAATATCTCAACAACTATTGGATGGGTTACCGTGAAACTTTCTACAAACATTCATGGTGCCCAGTGGATGAATCCTAGTGACTTTGGTGACCCCCTGACTCTTCTTCTAGCACCACCATTGGCTCAAAGTTTTCACTTAAATTGTGAAATATCTCAACATCTGGATCAGCACATTACATACATTTATGGTTCTGAGATGATGTATCCTACTGACTCTATAGTGATGTTCTGATTTATCCTCTAGTGCCACCAACAGGATGGATGGATGGATTGCTCTAAAAGATAGTACAGACATTCATGTTTCCCACAAGATGAATTGTGATCACCTTGGTTCATCCTCTGACTTTTAAATTGTCCAATATCACCTAAACTACTAACATTCCCATCAGCCTCAGCTGTACTTTGTTACTAAAAATCTTCTATGCACAGGATTTAAGTAACGTTAATGTCTGTTTAAGCAGACATCTGTAGTGACTTTTAAAGTAGAGGGTCACTTTTTTGCTGATTCATTTATTATTTATGAATGGAAATCCACAAATGTCGTGACCTTTTTTCTTCAGTGTTCAGCTAAACCTCCTCATACAGCGTTAAGTGACACCTCAGCTCGTATCTGCTTTGTCGTCCCAAATAAATTAATAAATATACAGTTTGGACACACTTTTTCATTGAAGAGAATGGGATGGCATGTCAAAACTTTTGACTGGTACATATATATATATATATATATATATATATATATATATATACACACACACACACACACACACACACACATACATATATACATACATACATATATATATATATATAAACAAACACATGAAACAGATAAGGAGACATTGGGGCCGTATGTGATGCATGGGGAGAGGGAGTCACATTTCTACTTAGGGCACACTTTCAGCCGCAGCTCCATCACCGCCCGCCATCCATCCGAGTACCACCATCCAACATCGTTCAGGGAAATGTCAGTTAAGCATCAGTCAAAATCACCAAATCAGCAGTGTTGGTCTCGGGAGAACATCGAAAGAAGATCTGCTCAGATTACTTGCTGCTTTACTCTCGTCTCCGCAAAATATCTTCATACTGAAATATTTCAAGACATCACATAGGATTCATCTTTTAGGATTTATAGAGGAGACAAAGTAAATATCAGAAAGAATATAACCCTTATGGCCAAAACAATGGGAAAATAACTGAGTATTTGTTTAGGAGTAAATATTACAACAAAGGATAGTGTCCCATCCAGTACATGCTTGGACAAGTGCCCGTCAGGGGTGAGAGGAGGATAAAGAGTGCCTGACTTATCATAGGCATTATAAATGGGCTTATTAATGTATAGATGCACCACATGTCGTGTGACGAATCAAACAGACTCTCATGATATAATAAAAAAATAATTTATGAAAGTCAGCCACTCAGGGGGTTTACTGTAAGGCTGTCTACATTAGTAATTGCTCCAGAACTTTTACAAAGAATAATGCATGCACTGCTATATACAGAGAATATCTGACTTTTCTCCAAAAGCTGGCAGAGTGTAATTTGTCTCGTGGACACTGTGGAGAATCAAGAAAAATGCAGGCACAGTAAGATATAAAAAGAAAGAAAGAATGAATGAAAGAAAGAAAGAAAGAAAGAAAGAAAGAAAGAAAGAAAGAAAGAAAGAGAAAGAAAAAGAAAGAACACAACTCTTTGCATGTTCATCTAAATAATTCTTATTCATTCACGTCCCAGGTATCTGCCCCCTGAAACTCTAACCGATCACTGTTACACACCACAACCCCTCTGTATGTATAAAGTGCATACAATCTGGCTCACGGCCTGTAAAGCTCCAGAGAGCCATTGGGCTGCTGGGTGGGAGGGGGCAGAAAACAAATAAATGTACAGCAGCAACAGGGCAACCAGATTGCTTTTAATGGAAGCTAGGCAGGGTGCTTTTACTGCTGTTTTCCTGTAAGCATACATAAGTGAAAAGGGAGATCTCACATTACTTTGACTCAACTGTGAAAATATTTTTGTGTGATAAATAGGTATTACCAGTGCTAATAAACATATATGGAATTGTGTATTTACTGCATTAGACTGTGTGTGTGCCTGTGTGTGTGTTTCTGTATTGGTTTATGAGGTTTCCACTCTGTGCCAGCCAGTGTGCCTGGCAGAGAGAAGTGGATCTGGACTGTGGGAGAATGCGCCTTTGATTCAATCATCACTGGATGATAAAGCAGCTATCAGTTACACCCAACAAACGAGGCGGAGGGAGAGGAGGGGATCAGGGCAGGGTGATGAAGAAGACTGAGAGGGAAGATGCAGAGGAAAAGGCATGAACAACATAAACTGAGGTTAAGAGATGTAAAGATAGATGATTCTTGTGAAGAGAAAGAAAAGAGAGGCCTGGAGGCATGCTGGGAAAAGAGGAAAAAGTGAAACTAGGCAGAAAAAGCGCAGGTAAGGGATGAACATTAACTGAAAGGGCCCTGGGATCATGTCACTCTGTGTGAAGCTTGGACACAAATGTGCATACCGGTGCATGTAAGGTGTAAATGCACGTGTAATGTGTGTGTGTGTGTGCGGCGCCAGCCCAAATCGATGAAGCTCTGACGACGGCTTTCAAGCATTGACCTGCAAGCCGTGCACGCGAGCAGGTGCACAAACACGCAAACAAAAAGACAAAACACACACAAACACACGCACAGGGTCCAGTTATTGAGCACACCTTCCACAAGGACATACACAGGTAAACATAAAGACCTGCTCGAACAAACGGAATAAGCTCAATTAGACCATGAGATTTATATATAGAAGCAGCTGACAGACATGTATGTCGCCTCAAATGTCACCTTGGAAATGTAGCCCTTCACCTTTACAGTGTTTACAAAGTGTGAGTACAGCACACGCAATGCTAAAAGCAGCTAATTGCTAATAAAAAAAGCACTAAATGGAGGGACTGTCCGGAGGGGAGTAAGGCAGCAAAAAGGTGAGATACTGGAGAGTGAGAGGGAGGAGTGAGAGTGTCATCACCAGAGGAAGAGGAGGGAGGGAGAGGAGAAAAAGAGGAGAAAGGTGGAAACAGTAGAACGATATTAATAGCATTTCATTCTCCTTAAATAGCGACTGCGGGTAAAACGTGTGCGGGTAGGCTGCGGAGCAGAGCTCCGAACAGGCCCGTTAGTTAGACCCCTCCTCCTTCTTCTGGGCAAACTTTTCAAAGCAGGAACAAAAAACCAACACACAAACAAATAAGAGATGAAAAGTGCTTTTTAACAAGGAAAAAGCTGACTGAGCAATTCAGAGGCTGTAGTACTGGCACATACCCCAGGAAGGGGGTGTGTGTGTGTGTGGGGGGGGGGGGGCTGACATAAGAGTGTTGTGTAAAAACGAGAGGAATGTTTTTGTTTTCCTCTGAATGCCACAACCTTCAAGAATATTATGTGAGAAGATCAATTATTTACATAACTGAGTGAAACGGTGCTGGTCACACTGCTCGCAAAGGTGCAACCTTGGTAGTTTGCATCACGAGCGGCGCTACCTGACACTTCCACACAAATAATATGCTTTATTACATACACAGGCTCTCCACATGTAAAAAAGGGCTGCACGCTCTCCATTGCAGACACGCACCTTCTGTACAGCCAGGCCAACTCACATACACACACATCCACTGCCATGCTGTTCCACTGTCTACAAATGACGCATTTCAAACAGAGTGCCAATTAGACTGATACATTTTCCTTGCTGGAGAATGTCACTCCCAGTTACAGCAGTCATGAAAGTATCTGTCATCAACACACACACACACACACACACACACACAAAGTGCCTGCACTCTTTCTCAGTTAATGTTACATCACATCATAACTGAGTCCTTTGTTCCCTGCTTTTGATTCATTGAAACTACTATTTTAGTTGCATAAAATATCAGGTAAACAGAAGGCTTCTTCCTTTTACTGGACGTTTGTTCCCAGCTCTTACTCACACATAAACGCCTCGGACTCTGTTCACTTTCATATAAGTGTGTGTCACACTGAGTAAATAGATGACTTGGATTAAGGCTGCAGTGCTCCTGGAGTCATCTCACCACTTGTGAGGAGTTCAGTGATTTATCAGCGCCTTCACCCAATACAAAGACACATTTCAGTGACTCTTTTTCAGAGAATGAGGTTAATTCCAAGTGACATTTCCAATACTGATATTTTAATGGTTTTTCCAGCCTTTTCTAGTTCCAAGGTATGAATCCAAATGCAATCATTTTGGAATAATTAGACCACAAACAGGAGAGAAAACACTTGAGCACAAACTCCCCTGTTAAACATTCCCATTCTTGGTTACGCTGTTTAAAATATCCAACTTAACATGTCATTTTCTCGACCATAAGGTTCAGAAAAAAAGGTGTCAAATTTTCCAGTGCGGTGAGATAAGTGTAACAGTAGCAGAAAAAAATGTCAGATGACACATTGTACAACTTAATACATGTCAACCATACTGAAACCTAGAGCAGCATTGTTTTGCCTTGTTGCTTAGAACAATGTCCAGCTAACAGAGGTATGCTCATATACTCATATGCACTGTGTTTGTATACATTTTGGTGAAACTCTAATGTACACAATGTGTACTGTAGACTACACCCCATGTTGCTAAAACCTACAAATCCATCAACAAAAATACAGAGGACGTGACTTTGGTGTCTGTGGTCGCATTTACGGCCATCACTGCAGTTTCACTTGTGGGAATCTTTTTGAAATAAGTAACAATTATCTTGGAATTCAGGTCATCAGTCCATGAGTATCAGGGAAAGCTGATATTCATTGCAAACAAGATACATTATCCTTCACTTGTTTCGAGAAAAAAAAAAAAACACTGAGGGCCGCAAATGACATGACAGAACTTATCAAAATGTATTTGCAGGGTAAAAGAATATAATTTGATTGTCTACACAATAATAGCAACACCTCCACAATATAGAGGAATGTGATCCAGTACAAAAGTACTACTAACACCACAATTATTTGTCCTGCTGTTATACAGGTGTTGCTGTTACTGTCTCTACACTCCTCTCTCTTCGTCTGCCTCATGAGTTGTCAAAAGCCTTCTTCCCCACTCATCATTGGCCTTGATTCATCAAAAAATGAAAATAATTAAACAGCATTTCAATGTTTTTTGACATGCTTATCCTCCAATTTTGTATCTGTGCAGATACACAGAATTATTGTACAACCCATCTTGGGATTTTGATTGATTTTTTTTTTTTACCTTCATGCACCGGCAACACACATATGGTGCAATGATTCATGTACCATATTCATTATAGTGAGTGCAGTAATTGACACTGGTGGTTTCTTGTGCCTCACTGACATGACTCTATGCCAATATGTGGTCCGGATGGTTAGCAAGTGAAGAAATATGTCCAGTGTGGTCACATATCTAACCAGTAAATGGAGTGAAATGAAACTGTAACCACAGAAGACGGATAAATTCATGATGGCTGCACAAGCCTGTGTGTATGTGTGTGTCTGTATTGTCTGTCGAGAACAGAATTAATAGTAATTGCACACAATTTTCTTTGTGATTGGTGGTGCTTTGACCTGGTGGGATGGGGTTTATGACATCAGCACAATTCAGTGTGAAATTGTTAAAATAAATTATAGAAAATGTACGTGATTACAGGGGAAAAAAAGGTTGGGAAAACGAAACCATGTGTGATTTACACACACAATATTGACATCAGTTGTCTACTAAGCTGGAAGAAATGGTGACCATCATAAAAACCTGGGTGAGCTTATAATTAGACGTAAGCACTGACCCATGTGCTCAAGCTCACACTCCGCTCCACTCTGATTCCTGCTCTTTGCTGCTTATGGACTTGTTGTCAGTGAAGTGTACCATACAGAGTCAGAGATGTGAGAGTGGTTGAGGCAAAGTGCTGAGAGAGCTCTGACATTTAGCTGTGGTATTGTTAGCTCCAGCTAGCCAATTAGCACAGAGTCTACAAACCCTTTAGTAGGTGTATGGGCTGCCACTTTACACACCATTGTGCTTGTGTGACGCTGATATTTCACCATTGAATGAAATTTTCACAGCTTGGATCAGCAGTCCTGGAGGTTGGGGAGGGTCTTTGTTGATTCTAAAGACGGAAAAAGGGAGGCCGAAAATCTAAGCACTTCTTCTACATGTTTTTCTAACTGTATCAAAGTATTTTGCACAAAAACCCTTCAAAGACGCACCAGCAGCAGTTAGGATGCAACCATGTGACTTCTCAGAGGTTTATTGGATGTGAGCCTTCCACCACCCAAAACACACATGTACCCTACACCCCATTACCCCCCTCCTTGACCAGGGCTAGGAGTGAATTTCAGGCCAATCATCATTACTCTGTGACAGGTCTAATTTTGTTACCATGGCAGCGGGGATCTCCAGTGATGGATCACAGAGGGTTGGGGGCAGCTTTAGAGGATTGAGAAACAACAAAAAGAAAGCGGCGGCTGTAACATTTGAACTCAGGGTAATGGGATTGGCCCGGCACTTGAGTCGAGGGGTGTGAGCCAGGGTCATACACAACCCCGGTGGTCAGCGGATCTCGAGAAGCCGACAGGATTTACAGAGGATATAATGTTGTAGTAATGCGAAGGCCACCGTTACTAATACCGAGGTTTGAGATCATTTAAAACACTGTGCGAAAATGACCTATGATCCCATCTGAATAGAGCGGTCCTGCTGTTTGTGCAACACGTGTTGAAGGGCATATATTTTGTGATAATTCTCAAAATTCAATAGTGTTTTTGAAAGCAAACAATAGAGACCGGCAATAATGGATTTTTGAGGCTGTTACCAATGTCGATATTTGAGAGTTAAAAATCATTTACTGGCCACCTAAATTCTAAATGACTGCATCATCTTTGGCTTTTCTTTAGTGCAACTTCTTGTTACTTTCTAAAAAATCTATTTACCTTTTTTTTTTTGATAGAGTACAGTTGAGAATCTGACAGGAAATGTGAGGTGAGAGAGAGGAGTTGAAATGCAACAAAGGTCCAAAGCCGGATCGGAACCGGAAATGGCACATCCACATGGCACACATCCCAGACGCCCGGACACCCAAATTTCTTGTTACTTTTATATATATACATACATATATATACATATATATATATATATCTTGAAGTGAATCTCTGCTGATATGTTGTCCAGCCAGTTTATCAGTCCAGCTCTAGTTTGACAGCTGTCATTTATTGACATGGATGGACTTCCTCACAAACTGATCTGTGCCTTCTCCATCACATCTTTTTCCTGCACCCAACTGCCAAACAAACATTAACTATTTATACATACACATACCCATTGTGCTAACTGGAAAAAAAACATTATTTTAATGGCGTGTAGAGCCCAACAGTAATTTAACAAACAGCATACACACACACAGGCGTAAAACAAACACAGAAACTCTCAAACGCACAAACACACTTGTTCTTTATGTTCTCTGACCAGAGCCGTGCAAGTGTTAAAGTCAACACAGGTACTTTGTTAAAACACAGATCCCTAAAAAACAGCAAACTTTCGCTGCAGCACCACTGCTCTGTTGTCGGATGGTTACCATGGCAGCGACCTCATGACCCTGAGGCTGGAGTTTCTTTTTGATGGAGATTCCTCTGTTGGCATGGGACAGATACGCAGTAGCTGGCGGGGTGTTCCACACTGAGGTCTCGCTATCTGTCCCCTGACATTATCTCTGCTGTTATTTAAGTGAAACACTGGTACTGAGGTCACATCACATGATGGGGCTGCACTGTGTTACTCCTCAGTCCAGCCTGAGTGCTGCTCTGCCTCCCTGTCAGACTACATGTTTGTGTGTCTGTCTTTGTGTAACTGTCAGTGTCTTTATGTTCAATTTTAAGACAGAGTCCAGAGCCATGTGCAGCAGATTACATCACCACCCAGTGAAGCCCTGCATACACCACCATCTTCCACACAAACACACCACACACTCGCATTTCCGTTGCCATTTTCCATAACTGCTCCCGGAGCTGCAGCTACAGTATGGCCACAGACGAAATTTAGTGTTGGGGAGCTGTTTGTTTGTTTTTTTTGCTTCTTGCACATTGAGCAAGACAGTGGATGAAAGGGCACAGATAACGTGGTGTATTTTCTTGTAGGATAAAGGGTACAAATCTGTAAAAACTGTTGACCCTTGTTCGCTTACTGAATGTATTACAGGAAGCATGTTGTCAACGCCTGGACTCTGTTTGCCTTCTGTTTGCCGGAATTTTCGGTCATAAATATCTCATCCATGTACAGTGTGGTGTTATTTTTTTCCTTCTGTCACACACATATCCCCCTGTGGGCTACTAAAAACATGAAGCAGGATGAAGCGCGTTCGTTAAGTTTACGCATTCTGTCCACTTTCCAAGTCCCTCCTCCATGTTGGATATTCAAAAATAACTCCCACACGAGACTGCAGACGTCAACATTTGGTTTAAACTTATTATGTTCTGCTCCCTGTCATTATATTCTGACCCTCTTCCTTTCTTTCCCACTCTTACTCTAACTCACTTCCTTACTCCTCTGTTTCTTGCCTCTCATCCTCCTCTCTTTAGTGTAGCTGAAGCAGAGCCAGGATCAGATTGGGCCACTTGTGGGCCTCTCAGCCACACCCGCTCCCTCTTTAACTCATTACAACCAATTAGGTGACAGGCGAGGGAGTGGAAGGGCAGATGAGAGCGGAGAGATAATACTGTTCTGAATTATTCATTCGTCTACTGAATCTCACCCTGCTCTCTCACCGCCCAGACCTCTTAGTTCTCCTCTTGGTTGCTATTCTCTGTCTGCTGTCACTTCAATCTCTTTCTTGTCATATTTCTTCTGTCTAAATGCAGTATCCATATTATGCTAATGGAACCAGTTGGTGCACACTATATGATGTCGACATGTGTTGCTGTTTAGACTATGTCCACACTAAGGCTCAGACAGACTTTTGCCCTGAGTGATAAAACAGGTCAAATATTACCAGACAGCAGTGGAACATCATCCAGCAAGGCCCTGCGGTGACCAATCAAATACATGCAAGCTAACATCCACTGTAGATTGCTTGTGAACCATGTGAACAAGGTATTTCTATTTTGTCATTGCAACAAAGGATAAAATAATTATCACTGTGATGATTTTCCAAAGTTCTTACAATCAGTTTTATTTATTTTATTCTATACTTTTATTAATTTTCCCCTTGATCCTCATAACCATGTCTGTATTTTTATTTGATTGTATTTCTCAGTCTCTGTAAAGCACTTTGGTCAACCTTTGTTGTTTTTGAATGTGCTCCATAAATAAATTGACTTGACTTCCTAATATTAACTACTGTTTATTGTTTTTGCATCTCATAAGCCTTTAAATTCAAGGATCTTTTACTCAGACTGGACTTCCTAAATTGTATTTAATCATCTTCCTGCTACCAGAAGCAACAAAGCCCCACCACTGCAACCCCTGGCATTTTTTTTTTTTTTGACACAGGGCTGTTTTCGGTCTAAATGAAGATTAAGCTAGCTACGTTTTAAAGCACGTAAAAGCAAGGGTTTTTCATGACAGGAAATTGAGCTTTTCAAAAATATGCTCCACAGTGGTTAAATCTGAAAATGCTGGCCTTGCTGAACAAGCTTTCTGGTCAGCCACTATATGGCATTAAAGTCAGTTAACCAACTTCTAACCCTCACTCATTTTAAATGTCACACAGACGGATGTTTTCATTAACTGTATTATTTTGCCAGACTCATTCACAATGATTATAAAAGGAGATCTTGTTTACCCAATTAACTGGTTATTTCTATGACCACTGATTCAATTACAATTTTATGCTCATTCAATTGTTTGACAAGAGAGACAGAAAAAGATGTAAATGAAACTAGTAGATGTGAAGTTTGTCTGTATTAAAACACACTGTGAAGTATGTGATGTATGTGACAACAAACTGAAAACACTTGCTGTGTTTGGACCCATGTCATTTTTAGATTTAGACAGCTTAGTGTGGACATAAGGTCAGCTATGTCTGCTACTGTATATGTATTCCGTACTACTCCACTTGGTTTTATTGGCCCTGTCTGAAGTGCACTCTGGACACAGGACACAGCTCAGACGTCACAGGACACCACAGGGTCTGGCAGCTGGGGACCAAAATGACCGATTGAGCTCTGATAAGTAGCACAGAGTGAAAGAGAGAGAGTGCTAAGAAGAGGCAGAGGGAGAGAGAGCGAGAGAGAGAGAGAGAGAGAGAGAGAGAGAGAGAGAGAGAGAATAGTACAGTAATAGATGTATAAGAGGGAGGAGGAGAAAGGAGAAGTAGTAATGACCACAAGGCATATCAGTCAGACAGAGAGAGAGAGAGAGAGAGAGAGAGAGAGAGAGATAATGAGAAAAAATAGTGGACAAGAGACAGAAAGAGGTGGCTGAATAATAGATTGGACAGATGGGGGGACAGTGAGACGAGGAGAGCCAGAATGGAAAAGGGAGAGAGATGAGGTATCGTCTGTGAGGTCTCATCACACACTTGCTGACATTGCTTTAATCTCAGGGCCAAGAGGAGACCAGAGGGCCCACCGACACATGCACGCACACACACACACACACACACACACATTTGCAGAGTGAACATGGTTGCTGGTATGTAGGGACATATTTACAGTTTGTGTGTATGGAGCATCGTTAGCGGCTGTGTTATTACAAAGGAAATAAACAAATTAAAAAGTCAGGCAGGACTCCTGCATGACATCAAAACAGGCAAATATGAGGACAGTTTGATGTGGCAGGTTTATGTTTATGTTTGTATTTCACACTTGGCCTTAATACATTTCTGTAGTTTCTACACCAGAACATATTTTAACATAGGTTAAAACCTCTTCTTCATCAATAACCCTTCATTATATTTAATCTCTGTTGTAAAAAAGGACTGAATTAATGTAATGTGACACCAGAGCAGCAACAGAAGCAGCAGTAGACAAAGCAGAAGACGGGGGGCAGGAAGACTTCTGGACAAAGTTTCTCTCCCTCCTCCTCCGCTCATATTGAAGCCTGTTGACATGGAATCACGTCAAGAGATGAGCAACCAAGAGAGAGAGTGAATGACAGAGAGGATCAAAATATGAGGAGAAACAGGGGGAGAAGCAGTCCAAAAGAAAAAAAAAGACAACCGAATGCAACTAAGAGAGAGAGAGAGCATAGAGTGCTGATAGAAACAGACAGAGATACAAGAGCAGAGAAGCATATGACAGCAACAGGAGCTGCAAACGTAACCATCACACAGGAATAGAGGAAATGACACTGAGATTTAGTGACGCAATTGTGCAAATAAGACATTTTAGAGCAGGAGGGGACAGAACGCAGGAAAAAACAATCTCATGAGAGTGGCAGGCAGCCTGCGTAATTACGGCTGCGTCGTTAACATTTGATTATTGTTTATGCTCTGCCCACAATGCCACTGGCCAGGCATACACACACACGCAATTTCCATAAACCTACACATGCATGAATGCACACACATCTCGCAAATGTGCACACGCCAATCAAGACCTTTTTTGACAGTATGAACACTCAGCCGCATGAGCAATGACACGTACACACACACACGCAGACACACACATATACACACTGCAAAGCGCTTTCTGCAGGCCAGGCAGACCTTATAAATACTGTCCTACATTGTGATTTTGTTTGAGCTCCGTCTCCATGGTGCTGCTTCCTCACATGTTTATAGTGACTGCCGTTATAAATTAAAATGATCTTAACAACACTTAGGCCAGGCTGTGCATGCGGGTGCAACAAGGCAGGGACAACAGGAGAAAGACACAAAGACCTGGGGTAGTCCAGGATATAGAGAGACAAGGGACAGAGAGTGAGAAGAGAGAGTGGAAGAGAAAACAGGGTTCGCTCTAAAAGGTGAGTAAAATGTAAAGCAGCCCTTGCTAAAGGTAGAATGAAAAACCTGCAAGTGTTTTAATGGAGGCAGTTTGTGTGCGTGCATGTGTGTCATTATATCCATGTAAACACATCAGGTATGCCTGCACAGTCATGCAGCCTCCTCAACCTGGAATATACTGTATATCTAAGGCATTCACTGAAACCCGCAAGGCACGTGCCTGATGGGGTAAAGTTACAAACACGTGGACAGAAAATAAAATCCAATACCTGAAAAATAAGCAGTCGGAGAGACACAGTCTGATATACAGAGACTGTTTGAGGTTTAACACATCAGAGAGGCTGGCCCATCTTATGTGCAACATAGATGATCAGTCCTCACAGTTTGAATATGCACTTTTGCTTTGTTACTTACATTTAAAAGGCTGATCTGAGCTGAGTTTACAATTCACTGCCTCTTTGTAGCCAAAATCCAATAAATAACCTGCAATAGGACAATATATACTCTGAGGTTATATACATTTGTCTAATGTCACAGATTTTGCCCTTTATCATCTCTGAGTGTAATTGAGGCAATTGTGGGCAATGATGTAAATCAATGACAGGGACTGCTTAATTGGATTTTATATGATTTTTTGAATCAATGTGATAAAGTACCTTGGTATGCCAGGTATTTCCATAAGTTTTTAAAGTTTCTCAATTAATTTTCCAGGAAATTTACAATATCACAATGTATATCCATATGACGATACAAAATACATGATGATAGAGGATTTTATCCATATGACCCTAATTCGATTGACAATAAATAATTGGAGTTACGTAACACTTCATTTAAAGGGGACGTATCATGTATGTTTCCAAGTTTATATGAATATTTGAGGGCTCTGATGGAATATCATTGTGTAATTTTCAGTTAAAAAAACTCCTTAGTTATCTTATACTGGCTCTTTATGCAGCGCCTCAGTTCAGCCTCTGTCTGAAACAGGCCGTTTTAGCTCCTGTCTCTTTAAGGCCCCCCTCCTGATGAGCCCACTCCAGCTTCCAGAAGCTGCATCTCAGCCGACTTCCAGCAGGTCAGGAGGCTACGTCAGCAAACAGTAATAGTAGGATTTCACTTCATTTTCTTGTTCTTTACTCAAAATGTAAACTTATCAAATACATCCGTACATCGCCATCATGAGGAGGAAGTAGAGAAAACATTGCAAACAAAGTGTTTAGAGCAGGCTGAAGCCCTGTCTTTTGACTTTCAGGGAGCATGTTCACCTCAAGTTTTGGACCTTTGACCATGTTTAAAATAAACATCTAACATCATATGAATAACAGAAAATCACAAAAATCATATGTCCCCTTTAAAACATATAATTAGTCTCTGCCCTCTTTAAAAAGGGCAATTCCTGTAGATCAGATTTAGATTACTATCTTGCACCAGTTGCTCAACTTTTCACCTTTGAATTCATCATCACTCTTCCTTGAATCCCTCAGAGTCGTTGTCATGTAGACCAGTTAATGAGATAAGAGCGAGCGGCCTTTCCCACATTTGTATAAACTAGCAAGTTAATTCCTTATCAGCGGTTAGCTGCAGAGTTAGTTTTCACATTATTCAGCATCTGCAGATAATCAGCGGCATGCAGGTGCAGCCACCCATTAGGGCCAGGCCTTAAGTGTGCTGCTGAGAGATAATGGCAGGGCTAAAGCTATTGATTTATTTTCAGCATGCCTTATGGTCTTCGCAGCTGCTGGTGACACACAGACCCAGCTCTAAACATTCTTCAACACTCTAACTCACAAGACCTTGATGAACAGACAGCTCCATGACCACCACATTCACTGAAGTCCTGGATCATGATTTTTTGTAAAAAATAAAAAAATATATAAATAAAAGGTGGCTGTGGATCACGGAGGTTCAGTAAGCAACTGATTGTGTCAACACTAACATACTGAGTTGCCAGGGATTGTAAGTGTACAGAAGGGGACAGGGTGCCCAAGTTGCAGACAGTTCAGTTCAGTTCAGCATTTAATACTGGCATATTCACTGCCAGCAACTGCGCTTTCCAATGGCATGTGACACAATACATTTACAGTTAAAAGAGAGTCAGACATTACTGGCACGGCCGTCTATCGTCACTAAAGTCCTAATTGGCCTGTTTTACATAACTGGTGGGTTACTGGGTTTTGACAGTCCGGTGTAACATTGAGTTAAAGCAGGGCAGAGTGAGAACAAAAGCAGTGGCAGCAGAGGAAAGCATTTCAAGAGAAAGCTCCCAGAGCAGGCAGAGAGGTGTCAAATGAATTTTTTCAGTGAGACAGAGAGAAGATAATGTTGATCACTCAACACAAATCAGGATTGAATGTTTTAACATCAGTAATATCAAACCTAATTTCAACATGCATCTGGTTGTATCTGCATCTGTGTGTATAAATCCACCTTCTGCCAGGACTTTAGGACTTTTCTATTTAAAGAAACAAAATGATCTGTTTTAGAAAACAGGCTCTGACAGTTTCAGTAATTATTCTATAAAAATAAATCAAGCAATACAATGTAATGTATTCATTTTCAATATGGAAACCTTCAAACTGAAGTTATCACACCTCCTCAGCATCACTGCATACGCCAAAATGTGTCTGCAGCTTGGAAAATATGTCTCTTGAGAACACTGGGGATACACGGGCAAAAATCCCAGAAAATTAACAAAATCCCCCACCTATAGGATTTTGTTTAACTGAATGACTGCTACAAGAAGCTGACATAACAATTTGTCAGTATTTGCAGCTCCTGTAGTAGTATGTCTACTTGAGCAGACTCGCCACCTCTGAAGAAATCGCTGCTGCTGTATATCGCAGAGATATAGAGAGATGAAATAATAATATATAGAGGGGAGCTGGAAGACTGCCTCTAGATTTTCCTGGCTGTGAAAGCAGACCTGAAGTGTTTAGAGGTTCTTGACTCGTCAAAATAAACTCTTGGCATTTCCCTTCGACCCTGCCGGCCAAATGCCACAGGATTCCTGGCCCGCTCCAGCGACAATAACATTACATAAACACAGATTACTGCAGATTAGGGGGTGTCAACACCCCTGCTGATCACCTATCTGCAGGATAATGAAGCAGGACCATTGTCTGTGGCTCAAGGTCTCCATGAGTGTGTCTGTATGTGTTTGTGTGTGTGTGTGTGTGCGTGAGGTTGCATGTATGCTGAATTTCACCTTAAGCTTTTTTTTTTTTCATGTTTACTGTCAAGTAAATAAATAACAATAGTTTACTTTCCCACCCAATGGTGATAATGTGTGTGCATGTCTTGTTCCTGGCTGAAAGTGAGCACACAAAGCAGGGCTGGATATCGGGAGAAACTTGATTCCTGAATGGCCATCCCAGGACAGACAGTTCCCTCCCCAGGGAGACACATTTTGCCCCAAAAGGAGAAATTAATACAGCAACTAACCTCAACTCTCCCCTCTCTTCAACTCACTACTATTCTTCTCTCTCTGGCATATGCACAAAAATCTCTCGTCCTCCTATAAGCCCTTCCTTCCTTTGAAAGACGATCAGGCTAAGAACGCCTTTTCTTTACATTTTAAGCTACTGTTTCTGTGCATACTGTATGTGCCTGACATAACCTCCCATCTTTTTCTCTCCCTGTTGAGTGGGTCTAAAGAGACTACCTTTCAAACCAAGTCCCTGTTAGCAAGCATCTGCCCTGCTGAAGTGTCCTTGAGCAAGACAGGATAGCTCTACAGCTCTGGGGCTGGAAAGCAGACAGAGAATTTTCCTTGGGATCAACAGAGTATCAAATTATCATCATTATCATTCATCTATAGCAACCGAAATCAAGCTCTCTCTTGCTCTCCTTCCTCTTCCCTCTGCTTTTCCTCTGTGTCACACAACAGCATTAGCAAGTAGCAGATGCTCTACAGATAAATAAAGCCACGGTTCTGGTGTGAGCCAGCGGGGGCAAGCAAGGAGGTTTAAGCAGGTGTAGACAGGCCACCGAAAGAGACAGAGTCAGGACACATGACATGAGACCTTCAGCCGGACTGTGACACATACAAAGGCCAGGTGTAAGAGACGGGTGGACAGGGGGTTCATGAGTAGAGTTAAAGGAATCAACAATCAGGATAATGTAACAGTGAGATATGACTATTGTAATTTAATAAAGTAGGTTAAATATTCACCCACTTGCCAGATTAGTGGATACGTTCAGCCAGAAAGAGAATTTCCATTTAGGGAATAATTAATAAAATAAATAAATCTCTTATTATTTAGACATTCCATCTGCAAAGTCAACTCTCTGGCCTTTAAAGAATGTGCGCTTTTAAAATTAAACTGAATAGCAATGATGCTTTAGGCATATGTTCAAGGGGCGAATTAAAGGACCAGTGTGTAGGATTTAGTGGTATATAGCGGTGAGGTTGTAGATTGCAATCAAATGGCCCTCTCTAGAGCCAGTGTTTGGTTTGTCCATTCTGGGCTCCTGTAAAAACATGGTGGTGCAACATGGCATGCTCCGTGGAAGAGGACCCGCTCCCTATGTAGATATAAAGGGCTCATTGTAAGGTAACGATAACACAATGATTCTTATTTTCAGGTGATTATACTCTAATTAAAACGTACTTATGAATATCATATTCTATTTCTGCTGATTGATCTCCCTAAATCTTACACACTGGTCCTTTAAGCTACAGATCTCTGAAATGACTTCCAATATGCTTTTGCCCCCCCTTTAAATATTGTATCTTATCACCATTGAACTGCTGCCCCCTCGGGAAGCACAGCAATACCATATAAAGATAACTTGACTCAATCCTGACCTCATGCCTGTTTCCAAAACTGTGTCTTTAAAGTCCTCAAAAACACAAGTCAGCCAGAGTCCTACAAAACAATCTTCTCTGAGTTCCTGCCCAATCCAGTTACTCTGGCCTTAATCTCATTAGCAGCTCGACTGGATGTTAGTTCCTCCCTCACTCAAATCAAAGGAAATGCCAAAGATACTCCATCACAGAAACATTACTGGAGCGGTGGTGTTAGTGTGTCTTTACAGTAGACTCTAAATACTATTTGAAGACGTTCTTTGAAGATATATTGAAGAGCTTTTAAGGCAGAAATTCGTAACAACTCAGCAATTGTTGAAAACAATTTAAGGTAGTCTAACTCCTAAAACCAAAGTCAGCACAGCTCTTGCAAATATACCCAAATCTCTTTTCAGTTTTTGGACTTTTTCTCTAATCTTTGATTTTTGGTGAAATATTGATCATTTGAACATTTATTGAAATGAAACCATGTGAGAAGTTTAGAGGGAAAAATCACTATTTGGTGGAGCTGTTAACAACTAATAGACATCTGAAATGTGACCCCGACTACACACTGCCTTTTGTCAGACGTCAAAAGCCAAAAAAGTTGGAAACCACTAGTTTCATCTTTAACAATGTGTTGTATTTTAAAAGCTTGTTATATTATTCATTGTGTCAAATCTTCATCTGAAAAGTAACTTCAGATGTCAAAGAAATGTAGTGGAGAAGAAAGTACAGTATTTCTCTCTGAAATGTAGTGGAGTGGAAATATAAAGTAGCGGAAGTAAGTAGTGGAACGCCCTATCTGACGAGATGAAGAGCTGCAGTTCCATCAGTAAGTTTAAAACCAAATTAAAAAGTCTGCTAAAAGCTACTCAGCTCTGTAACCACTGACTCTAAATTTTATCTCATGAACAAAAATAACCTTACTTTTAATTTGACAAGCTTACATTAGTAATTTCTAGTTGACATTGTGGGTGTATGTGGTGCTCTATTGAGTGTAGCTTTGCATTTTGTTTTATGTGTCGTGTTTGTTTTTTGCTTTGTACTGTTTGTTATTGTGCTGTTACATGTTTTAATTGTGACCTGCCGAAGGGACTGCAGATGAAAATTAGCTATAAGCTAACTCTGGTACAGTCCATCAAATGGTAACATTTATGTTTAACACTGCACATGGTCCCAATAAATAAGACAAAAATAAAACAGCAATCAAGTAAAGTACCTAAAAATTGTACTTAAATACAGTACTCAAGTAAATGTACGTAGTTACTTTTCACTACTGGTAACTTGTGCGTATGTGTCAGCATTATAATTTATTTATGTGTATTTATTTATTTATTTATGTTTTATTATTATTTGCTGCTTTTCTGTCTTCTTCTGATGTTTAATATCTTTGTAAATTGAACATCTTTGCATTTTGGACAGTTGGTTGGACGAAACTATACATTCAAAGACATGACCTTGGGCTCTGGGAACATACTGTATGTTAGGAATTTTTCACCATTTCATGGCGTGTTATTTAATAAACAATTAATGAATTATTAAGAAAAATAATCAACAGATTGAATGAATATAATCAGCTCTATTTATCCTCAACACTGTTCTCAGGGAAGCGAATCCTCATACTCTTTTACAGAAAGAGTCTTTTTCAGAAAAGAGTCCAGCCAATCAGACCTGGGTCGGAGAAAGACAGATAGAGCGGTAGTGAGGGAGGGGAAGTCAATTAGACAGAGGAGTACGGTAAATGAGGGATGATATTCCCACTCAAGAGGGAAGAGAAGAAGGGAATGATGGGGGAGAGAGAGAGAGAGTGAAGGAAAAGCATTTGGGTCATAAAAGATTCTTAATGGAGCAGAATTTACACAACCTGCTGAGGTGAACAGATAAAAAAAAAACAGCAGCGGTAAATGAACAACAAGCATCCAATCTGCGGTCCTGAGCAGGTTAAAACCCCACACAAAGTGCCGAGTGGCTTTCTCCCTTCACCATTTTATGGTGCTACTTCCCCACCCCACTCTTCTTTCTCTTCTACTTAGTCATCAATAAAAACACATTCATGTGCTGACTAAAAAGGCAAGCAACAAAACAAAAAGCTATTTTCTGACACTACTCAGACCATAAATAATAAAAAAAAAAAAGGTCCAACACCAAATGCGTCAGTGGTTTTTGGAGGATGCCAGAGGGGGAAAATTTTAGTGGATTTTGTGTCGCGTGGTTGAAAACACGGAGAAGCAGACCGGACTGTTTCCATGACCCAGGTGAGAAAGCAGATTAGCAGGTTCAAACTAGGTTCTGAGGGAAGGAAAAATGCAAGAACAGACAGTATAGAGGAAACACATTCAATCAACAACCTGTCCGACCTAAACGAGTTTAATAATGTCAGAAAGGCAATTTACCTTTAATGAAAAGCTTGCAAAATGAATTCTGTGTACAGCACTGTTAGCATAAAAGATGAGTGGAGAATGAAGTATCGCCATATAGAAATTTCAAAGCCTCTTTGACCAAACTATAAGCGGGCAGGTTAAGGAGAGCATAAGGCTGCGAGTCCTGTTGTGGGTATCTCCCTCCACATCTATAAATAATGTTGCTTTAGGCTCAAGCTTTCATAAACAGACACCATCACCGGTGCCCGTGCCATAAAAGGTTAAAGTGAAAGGATTCCTACACACAAAGGAGACTGAAGGGTTTATATGGCAAAGATTTATCTGGCATGAGAAATGTACTTTGGAAGCTGCTGTTTCAATTCAGAAATCAAAGGGAGGGAGAAAGAAGACTAATGATAACTGAGTAATTTCTTTAAAAGCATTAACAATGCATTATTAAAAGCTGTAATTGATTTGAAAGCACTAAAGCGTTCTCTTTGACATTAAATGATTGCACGGCGATGTTGTGTATAACTGTATTTGTTTAAGTTTACTTCCAACATCAAAGCAGCGGAGGCCAGCATATCCTGACTGTTAGTCCCGTACCGGTAAAGCTCCAAGAGCATTTTATAGTTCACTTTCTGTTATGCAACTCGATAAGGTGTCCTTTGTTAGATCATCTCTTCCTGGCAAACTCCAGTTTGTAACGCAGGCTTTCTGTTATAAATCTGTAGTCTCCAAGATGAGATAACCCTGATGACATTACTACGGCATCACCAGGACTTGACAAAGCTCCTCCAGAGCCACAGATATTATACAGCAGTTTTCACAGCCTGAGTCGGAATAATAATGACTATTAAATTAGTGTTAGATTCATACAGTCGCCCTTTAACTACAGCAGACAGCTACATGATATTCTGGAAAACAAAGTTGCTAAATTCTCAATTAGCCTGCCCGGAGGTTTAATATAAAGCACCTCATAAAACAACTACTTGATACTGGTGCTGATGATACTGTAAGAATCTAACTAATCTAACTCCACATTACTCCCATTTATAATTATGCCCCATGTCTCTGCTCCTGCTTTGTAAGACATCAATAATACATGGCCGGTATATTTTCACCCTCCTTAGGACCAATCAATCACTCTGGCTGGTCAGTACTCGTCTTGACTGCTTTTCCTGTCCATCCACATGCATTATTACTGTATATTCAGGCTGGGGTCCAGCGGAATGCTGTACCAAGCCAGAGACTAAGATGGCAGCCGAAGCCAAGATCAAGACTTTCAACTGTGTTGGTATTAGTTGGCACCAGGTCATGTGACCTGATCGGAGACAAGTAACCCAATTTTAGACTATGAGTTCCACAGCCCCAAAGGACCCCTGCTGGGATGAATTATTATGTTCTATATGTGATGGTCTATATGTGGCACTGACAAGTATATGGTGGAAATGGATGAGGGGTCAAAGTTGAGGGGAAACACTGAAACTGATCCTTCTGACTGTTGTCGGTCATCTGCCAAGCTCATGGGGCTTGTGGTTTTCACACAGACGCTCCGCATGCATAAACACACACTCACAGATGACAGAACTATAAGTAGAGCTGAAACGATCAGTTGATTTATCAATTAGTCAAATGACAGAAAATGAATCTGCAACTATTTTGATAATGGATTAATCATTTTATCATTATCAGGCAAAAATGCCAGTTATTCACGGCTTTTCACCGTTTCACATCATTGTACACTTAATCTTTGGGTTTTAAACTGTCATTCAGACAAAAAAAAACATTTGAAGATATTTTCACAGTTTTTATAGACTAAATTATTCAGTTAATCAAAAAAATGATTAATAGATTACTCAGTAATAAAAAATAATCATTAGTAGCAGCCCTACACAATAGCTCCTCAAAAACACACACAGACACTGTTTACACCTGATTCATACTTAAGTTCTTGAAGTGCAACACGAAATGTTTTTTCATGAGGTATAAGTCTCAACTATGCAGATTCTTGAAACCGTTCACACTTTCTAACAAGCTAAACGTTCTTGCAGGGCCGCTGCTGTTTGTACAAACTTGAAGGACTGCAATTGTCAGTGCTTAACCGGCTCAAAGAAGCAGATAAGCCCTCCTGCTAGCACTGCAGATTTTAAAGCAGGTGAAACAAAGAAACAGGACTCAAAATGACAAAGAGGTCTTGAGCTTTTACTGTGAGTGAGTGAAGGGACAAGAGACACTTAACATTTCAAACCGGCCACCCACCATTTAAATCAGAGCCTTAGCGAACGCAAGAACCGGTGTCTAAGCAACCGATCGGGTTGGCGAGCAGAGGAATTCTTTGTAGCTGGCCGTTTTTCACAGATATGATTAACTTTACGGGGAAACTATTGTCTCTTTTAACAAGTCTCTGTGTCCTCACCCCTCCCTGTTTTCTTGGTAGTGTAGAAAACAAGGCTTTTGGTTGAGACTGTTCATGTTTCTACTAACTAACACCAGAGGAGAGGAGAGAAGAGGAGAGGGAAGTATTGGGGAGGGGAGGGGAGGAGAGGAGAGGAGAGGAGAGGAGAGGAGAGGAGAGGAGAGGAGAGGAGAGGAGAGGAGAGGAGAAGAAAGGAGAGGAGAGGAGAGGAGAGGAGAGAAGAGGAACTAAATGCAAGCTCTGAATTAGCATACAGCTGTTACACTTGCAGCAGAGAGTGTTTGAAGAAGTGTCTCATCCACAGGAAACATTAAAATGTGAAACAGTTCACAGTATTGTAACCTGAGCCGTTCAGGAGGCAGGATGTTAAAGTTACCCTAAGACCTTTATCTAAGAAGGAAATCTGTCTCTGTGGGGATGCATCTTCTGTGCAGCTGTGGCAGCAACGCCGAGGGTTAAGCGTGGGGGTGTGGTGGGACTTAAGTGGGTGACCGTGGAGAGACATTACAGTAGAGAGCTACTTCACCCCTTTTCCATACACACTCCAACACACACCTGCAAAGAGAGGCTCTCTAGAAGCAACGCATCTGCTCCAGCGTCCCCAGTTACAATCCAGGACTAATTAAAGGATCACAGGAAGTTAGCGGCAGCCATACACAGCAGTGTATGGCTCAATGTAATTACAACAGATCAACGCCGCTTTAATTGAGCTTCAATGTACAATGAATTTACCTCACACATGCTACAGTTCTCAGCGTGGTGAGCGACTTACATGTAATTAATCAAAACAAATGCACAGCTCAGGGTGATACAGTATCAAGGGAATGATGCACTCAGCTAGACATATGTGCACCTGACGTATTTCATATCAACGAGCAAGCACAAAAGTCTAGCTAAGGTTTTAGTGTCAGGTATATTCTGCCAGCTTTGGAGACAGCGGCATAGAACAATCCATCACAGGAGCTTCTCACTTCAAAAGTCAGTCCAGCTCCATCTTTGAGGCCGTGGTATCTGAAACGTGATCTGGCCACCTCCGAGCGCCTGCTCTGCCGTCCTAACAGAGAAATAACAACAATGGCAGAGCTGCCATCCACGCCTGCCATCCAGTAATGTCAGGGAGAATGCCACCAGCAGCTACCCTGCAAAGGCCACATAGCTCTTAATGAGGAACACAGTACATGACGTGTAGTTCTGTGTGTGCTGAGTGTTCGTGTCGAGGGAATAGAAAAGAAAGAAGTGAAAGAGGTGAAGGACAAAGTGAGACTACAGTTGCATGCTGGTCTGTCACGATAATTATGTTATCGACTTATTGTATGATAACATAATTATCGGCATTATCATGTCTGTATATCGACTTATCGTACGATATATGACCTTGATCATTTTTGCTGTCCTCGATATTACCCATTGTGTTTACATGCTTGTTTGTTTACATAAGAATGTCACCAACATGATACCAGAATAAACATCATAACTTATTGTTTGTGGTCTATCTATTTGAGACAAATGATCTGTCTACTTATTTTAGCAGGTTGTTTCCGGAAGGTTTCAGCATTTTGATAAAATCCACTTTTCTCTCCTGCTGTTAAAATTAAAGAAGGGGAAGGCGGCGCGTGAGTCTGAAGGGCAGATCACCTACACTCTGCATTAGCGGCTGATAGGCTAGTCATGTCACATTGGCTAAGTAAGTAGTCACCGCCATTGCTCGCTGTGCATGTCCCGAGGGGGAATACAGTGCAAGTGCAAGTGAGCGGCGCCGCTTATATGGCATTAATTGTGAATAATTTTAACGCAAGCGTAAAGCCCAGGCTCTGATCCCCCCGCCCATGTTGCCCCGGTCCCTCCCCGCCACCATTACTGCCCGGCCACTTCCATGTTTACGATGTCGGAGGGAGGGAGCCGTGTGCAATCCCGACTAACCTTGCATGTCATGGGAAAGATTTTTTTCACATTCCAATCCCAATGTCGGAATATTCTGAAAAAAAGTTCATTGCTCTTTAAAAGGATGTACATGCATTATTATGCTATTATATTATCATTATATCAGTGGCATAAAATTGTCTTAAAATGGCAATAATATCGTTTATCGCAATTATTTCTGGGACAATATATTGTCCAACAAAAGAAGTTATTGTGACAGGCCTAGTGCCGACGGTATATGATGAGAATGCATATGAGAGTTGCGGCTCTACAGTGGGATTTCCCTCTGATATAAACACATGATGGCATTGGCAGAGAGACAGCTGTACTTGTCTAAACAACGACACAGAAAGCCAAGGAGCTCCCACACATAATGCTCTGTCTACTATGTACCAGACACAGACACAGCTGCAAGACTGCTGCTGCACAACTGTCCCGGCCTTCACATAAAAGAAACTGAAATACGCACTGAGTGAACTTTGACTTTTAATGGGACACAAAGGCCTGCAATGTGCACCATGCTTTTTGTGAACTAAATTTGAATCTCTGACAGGTTCACAATCAACCCACTAACAATTCTGTTCAGTTTTACTGTGTTGAGAGCCGTGTTTTATACCCTGGTGATTGCTGTATGTTTCAAATATAACTCCTAAGCTGTTGGTCTGTCAGAGGGGAGCACACACTGCTTCTAGTGAGCTCATACTTTTCCAGGGTTTACATGTTGTTTATGTTATAAAGTATATGGCACAAGGTACTTTGAAGCCCTGACAAAGTACTTTCTGCAGTGGGGAAGAGTTGCATTAGTTTGAGCTCTGTTTGGTGCATGTGTTTAATTGGTAAGATTTTGCTGACAAGTCATGGGCATCTATGCATCATTTACCTGTCAGAAAAATCTTGCAACAAGAAGTCCAGTCAGAATAAAGTTACTTTAACCACACGTATAATTAATCAGTGATGTCTTCTTTTTAATTTACTACCATTAAAAACCTACAGCCTCTATTATTCTAACTCATTAGTCAAGCATGCCAGTTCATAAAAAAAGCAAAAACTTACTGAATAGTATTTCAAAAGTGTGACTATCAGCAAGCATCAAAACTGTTTACAGGGGGACTTTGGTTTAAAAAATGACAATTACCCCCTGTGGATTTGGATAAATTCAATTTAATATCCAACGTCCTCTCGATGATTTAATCAGACAGAGACAAGGGGAAATTGAACAGTGGACCCCGTGTTGAGATGATGTATGGCATATGGCCGAGCTAATTGCCGCATAAGCAACTCTGCTTGGTTAATTGGAAAATTCATCAAAGGACTGCCGGCGTATAGTGATCAAAACACGAGTGGAAACAAGTCAGAGTAGCCTGTCTAGTAGCATGTGGCTGCGCGCTCTAACTTTACGAGGCTTTAAAAACTTATTAAAACAAAACAGAAAATAGCAGAATGCTGAGTTTTTGCTCAATTTTGTGTCACTTAGGCTACAGATAAAAACAACAATGATGTTAAACTTACATGAATGCATGGTAGATGAATGCCCATCCTCTTGGTCTTTCCAGCACGTTGTACAGGCAGTTTTGCAACTTTCTGAAGCGTTTGCTTGTGGCGGACGCGTTGGCCCGGGGTCCGGGCGGCCCGGGCAGCGGGGTGCCCAGCAGCCCTGTGCGGTGAGACGGGTGTCCGCGCTCCGGAGTGGACGGCTCGCTTCTCTCCGTGTGGACAGCGGTGAGAGCCACGAACTCTACCCGCCTGTCGTCGTTCGGAGCAGGGGGCACCAGCATTCTGATGCCGCCGTTGTTTGACGGACTTCCTAACATCTTCAGGCCGACGCGATTTAACTACATATGATTTGACACTTTTCACTGGGTCATCCGCAGGAGCGCAGAGCAAAGTTGTGACCGAGTCATAGTCCGGTTTGTCTCGGCTATAAAGTGGACTTAAACCAGTCAACTTCTAAAACACATGAGTAAATGTCATCCCTGCTATTTTTTCCGGTCTCGGTTTGGTTTGTTAAGATGTAAAAGTTATCTGTAAATCAAGACACGGTCGCCAAAGAAACGATGTACAATAATTGGCCAAGTGCGTCGCGTTGAAACGTGACCTTCAGCGATCATTGTTAAGAGTCAGATATGAGAGGTAATCAGCTGGGTGCAGAGAAGTAATTACACATGCACCAACTCCAAGAAAACAATGAAGTTGAGCTGCTAACGACCTGCCATCACTTTGAAGAAATGATAGCACAAACTGGCCCCTATTAAGCATTAAATCTATTACCATAAATACACTTTAAGCGTGCAGTTATAAACCACTAAACAAGGCTACAAAGCAAGCGAGCGCAATGTGGATCCACGTTATCTAAACCAACTATATCCAACTATAGTAAGCAGCATTCTTTCATTAAGTTCGTCTTAGCTGTTTCTACAGTTTTAAACTGGCAGACTGAGACTCGCAACAGCCGCTAACATCAGCCTGCTCTCCCCTCCGTGTGCGTCTCTCTGGTCCAGCGCTCCGCTCCGGCAGGCGGGGTGGAGCGCGCAGAAGTGAAGACCATCAGTATGATGTCAAGAATCGCCAGCGACCAACTCTAAAACTCTGTACAAAGGCCAGGAATAAAAAAAACGCCTGCTGATGTTTGCATCTGGTTTGTAAAAGCTTGCAAAGACGGAAAAACCCCTCTGTGGCGAGCTGACGTGCAGAAACAGAAGCGCTGGCGAGAGGCGAGGACTCTGCGCACGGGATGGGTATGAGCATGGGATGCACGCAGTGGCGGGGAGAGAGAGACCGGACAGTGGTTTTCTTGTTTATGAGTCTGTTCCGGAAGAATGAAATATCTCTGGTCGATCTACTAAGTTTGATAGGAGCTGCTGATGATGCATATGTGCCTAAATGCTGTATAATCATTATGAAATGATCCAAGGAGAAGTTTATCAAATTGCACCGGATACTTTCTCTGAGTCATTAGGGAAACCCAAACATGCTTTTTTTTTCAATGACCAGAGCGTGAGATAACAACTTTCCTTTGCTCTGAAATGAAAAGGCCACTTGTGTTTATTGTGGGAGGGGGCTTAAATCCATGGCTACAGGAGTGAAGGACAGGTGCTGGGGGACACAGCGACACTAACCACAGCCTCCTCAGTAGACAGAGCTTTCTAAATCTATGACTGTGACACACACTGGCCTGCGGTTATGACATAAATACTGAGGGTTATGGAGCACAGTGCCCCTGTAGAGAGATCACCTGTCCGAGGGCCTCCGGGGAATGCATTGTGAGAGGTGGTCCCCAAACTCCTGCTGGCCTCACTGTATCATCTAACCACCAGATGTGACATCAGCAAAATGCCAGGCTAACTAACAATGATCTATTTCTTTGAACATACAATATCTGTGTTCAGCTAAAACAGAAGCACCAGGTCATCTGTTAACTTGGATGTGCTGGAAGTTAAATTCCACAGGAGTGGAGAGGTTCTGCAAAACAAAGACGAACAAACCTGCAGAACCTCATCACTCACATCTCTAGTCCCCCACTGAAGTGCGCACTCCTCAGTGACAATATTACTAAATTACTATATTATTATATTATTAAAATGTATATTACTGCCTGCATCAAATAGAGAAACTGACTGTGTAGCGCTGACATGCATTTGGCATTATACAAGTTTTAAAGTGTTCCATAACAACAGCAGAGGGAGGTTACTCATGCTGACTATGTGCGCTCCTGCCCATTGTGGCTGCCGCAGTTTATGGAACATGCAGGTCTGTGGAATGACATGTGGGAATGTGGCTGGAGTCTCTCACAAGTCACAAATCTAGACATTATTCCCAGGGCTCACTCCTATTGCATAACTTAACATCACTAATCCTTAACTCTTTACTTAGTATCACATATATAGACTGATGGATGAGTGTTGGCTATGAAATGGAATGAACTGTTGACAGCTGTACTGTGTTAATACAGATGAATCAGTCTGAAATGTTATGTGACATTTTCCAAATGGATCTTGTGTCTTTAAAGAGCAGAATGCATGTTGCCAGATTTTAGCTTGTTTGCGTTTAGAAAGAGCAAGAGTTTAATAGACTTTATGGCTGCAGCTGACAATTATTTACATTATTCCTTAATCAAGTCAAGTATTTTTTCAATTTATCAATTAACCATTTAGTCTATAAAAGGTCAGAAAATTGGCAAAAAATGCCCATCAAAATTTCCCAAGGCCTAAGGCTAAACTGCTTGTTTTGTCTGACCAACAGTCCAAAAACAGTTTTATATCATGGTGAATATAGAAAGCAGCAATAACCTCACATTTGAGAAACTGGGACCTGGTGTTGACTTAAACAAATAATCGATTATCAGAATTGTTATGCAAGAGTCCTGGTTGCCATTCAACTTTTTAAAGACACAATCTGTAATCCGCTCTTATAGTTCAGTGTTTTGGCCTTAGCCTGGTTCCAGATATCTAAATTGCTGCCTACATTTCAACTTCAGTGTTTTCAATAACAAAATGGCAATTCAGTCTGATTATCAGGCTTCAAATGAGATCATTGGAACATTGGATTGGCTACCACTCCTAAACTGATTGATGGTTCTTTTAACACAGAGCCAGCAACTAAGTCCACCAGCATCACTTTCTGCTACTGTAACAAGTCTGTTGACTTCAGTGGTATTTGGAAATACAAACAGAATTACATTTGTGATCATGATCGGTTGTCAAGCGCATAAAATGGTAATATTTCATTTATAAATGTAATACTTTCAATTATAAGTGAATTTAGCTCTTTATATGGTGGAAAAATTAAGGATTAGGCCTTCCAGAAGGGCAAAGCTGAAATGTACACCTCCCACAGGTGTTGGCAAAGGTGTAACAGATATTTCTGTCCTCTTAAAAAATGAGTGTAGATATGAATGATAGAAAGGTAAAGGGCAGGGGAATCTAATTTGGGAAGAGGGTCATCTAACAGTAGAGTCCTGTGGACCCTAACCACCCTGCAATGAGAGGATGAAGTACAATCAAAACATCAACACAACGGCATCCTGTGGATCTCCCGCTACAACTCTCTCTCCGTTAGCCTGGTTTCCTTTCCTCCCCTGGCTTCCCTTGCCTTCCCTCCTCCCTCTCCGTCTCTCACCAATCCATACCGAGCCAGGGGGGCGACAAAGGAGGAAGGTGTCGATGGATAGGTCGGCCCTGCTCGTAGCCTCAGGGATTTACATCAAAGTTTCACAGAGGCAAAGCTGTGCAACCCCGCTCTCTGTTATAGTACCAGCCCTGCTGCAGTGTTACTTTCATCCAGTAATCAACACTTGCAGCTGGGCTGAGGATCCAACGTGGGCTCTGGGCTAAAGGCCACCCCATGACAACATACAACAGCTGAGCAAGGTCAGACTGTAAACTGTGAATGTGGAAAGACCATAAGGAGGAGCTCACCTCCATAGATCTCACACACTCATACAAACATTTAAAAACTCGTCAACAACTCTTGTACGAGGGTGGAATTACAGTCGGGGATGGCCCAGGGTGGACTACAGGGGCCCAGTGTTAAGAGGCGGCTGTTGTGTTCCCTTTACGCCCACTTCTCCCCTTTCTGTTGTTTTTCCACTGCACTCTTCACTCCAAGCATTCACTCACGCCCCACAGAGCCCGCTGAGCTCCGGGACTCGACAGCCACTCAGGGAATCTATGGGAACTTAAAAATACTCACATCAGCAATTGTGCACTATACAAAGTACAGCATAAACTCACTCCGTCCGACCCCCACCAACCTTTTATTTCCGCTTGGACGTTTGCTTACGCCACTTAATGGCTTTCTCAGACCGCACTCTTGTTTGCCTTTATTTAATCTCTTTTCTCCTCTCGTTTTTCATCTGGTTCGTCCTCTTTAACAAAAATTTTTCTTAATGGAAAAGATCAGAGGAACGTTGAGAGAGGACAAGCAGGAAGGGGGCAGATGAGTTGTTGACACAATGTCTGTTGTGTTGGGTTAATGTTGTTATGATACGTCTGGTTATAGTCTTTGGAGAGATGAAATGACATTGTATCAAACAGTATCAAACAGTGCCGTGTTTGGAGCAAGAACCCCCGCTGTACAACGCACTCCAACCATCACGTAGACACTGTAAAAACATCAGCTGACATGATGCAGTTTTCCTATGTGTGATGAATATGCATGTGTGACTGACTGAAGTGACTGAGGCAGGAAATTACAGTAGTTTGGGTAGAGACCTCACTCAGTGGCCCATTCATGACTAGTCAAAAGATCCTTTGTAACTTACTACCACTAGTTCTTTTACAGCAGTGAGTGAGCAGGCTCCTCCTAGAAGTAAGCAGCGTTTTAAAGACAACCATTTACTGTAGAGGGGTGGAGGGGACTGCAGTGTAGACACTACCTCACTTCCTTAGCCCATACAAACTGTGCTATAAAAAGATACACAATGAAGTAGAAATATTGAAAAAGTGGCTGGTTTTGAAACATACAGAAGGCAAAAGTCCCTGCCTCTTATTAACAGTCAGACTCAATCCAGTCCATGAAAGGTAAAAGGTTAAAGTCTGCAGGGTTAAAAGATTTGTCTCCAGTCTATTAAGTGAGGCTACAATAATTAATTCCTAATAAGTCCTAAAAGTCATTCTTCTGTATCTGAAACTGAAGTCTTTCTGAATGTGGAAGAGCTCAGAGCAGGAAGAACACTCAGCTGTTACAGTTCAAGTGTTGAACTAAAAGTTTCATTTGAGTGGTTTCTGCCTCATGGAAAAAATGTTTCTCAACTGTTCTGAATGGACCAAAACGATTTGGAAGGCGGTGTATTAAAAAGGACATTACTCAACTGTTGGACCCACCTTTGAGGCTCTGTCAGCAGCTAAAGAGCTGCTGACAGGGTGTCAGTGGAAGATATTTATCTTCATCATAATTAATAACTACTGAAATGTGGGCCTTTTTTTGGAGAGCATGTTAATCATAATGCAATAAAAGCTCAAGAATCTGTAAAGGTAGTTAGATCATTTTTGGGGCATTTTTGCCTTTATTTGATAGTTGATAGCATGGAGACATACAGATACGTATAAGGGTATGACATGCAATAAAGGCCCTGAGGTTCAAACCAGATTGTGAACTCTTTGGCCATGTGACATGCAATAAAAATAGGAAATAGTTCATTTTTAGTTTAAGTTTGACCAGCTTACGGGAATCCTTACATTCTGTGTCACAATGGCTTGAGTCCTCTAACTACATGTAAAAAAAACAATACCCAAAACCTCATTTGGACAATCAGACTTCTCTGTTAAAGGAACAAAACTATGGAACTGTCTACTCACTGAGTTAAAGATGCAACACAATTTTTTCAACGGAGATGTTAAAACATTGCTAAAAGAGACACAATATTGTTCTCGTATTTTTGTGGATGTGTTTTTTTTTTTCCTTTTCTTTTTTCCATTTTAACTTTTTTAAAAAGCCTTCTGTGGACAGGTGTTGTGAATTAGCGCTTCGCTACAAACATTAAATATAGTGCACCTGGTGCTTGTGCATAATTGTATGTTGCAGTTCCAATGCTATTCATGCGACTCAAATAAAATAAGCCTAACTTAAAATGTATTCAAACTTAACTATATTGTGCCTTTTACAACAAGAGCTGACAACAAAAAGTTTTTTCTTACCTGAAGCAAATGGTTTAATATCTTTATCAACAAACTCTGGGGCATTTAATACCATTTGAGGTTTGAATTGATGTACTGTGTTTTAATACTTTTAATGAGCCAGAAACTGGACAACCTGGTTGTGAATCTGTTTCACCTCCAGAGGTGCTGTTCTGTTGCTGACCCTGCACTCTGAGCTCCTTGTGAAGGGAGATAAGCAAGATAAGAGAATTTTGCTACAGGGATCATAGAAGTGTCACATTATTCTTACACAACACTGTAATGCCAGGACCTGGGAAAAGCTTGCATTATGGTTTGATGATGATTAAAAGAAAATATCCCAACACCTCAGACAAAGAGAAAAGAGGATCAAAAACAAACCTCATCTTAGTGACTCTTCACTGGTGTTATGTTGCTAACATGGTGAGACCAACTGGTGTTGTGGCCCTATCACAAGGTGCAGACCACGGCCAAAGTGGTCAGCCCCAATTCATCTGGCCATGGTTGCCTTGATCTGACCAGACGAGCCAGCCAAGAAAAATACCAGCAGACAATCCTTTTCACGCTTGACTTAAGCTCAAACATTCTCACAATCCTCGTTCTTCTTATTAGAAAGAGCCAAGCATGAGTCTGCACTCATTAATGCAGTTATTGTTCAGTGATTAAGTCGATTAAGAAAGGGCCCTCCGGTTTAAGTTATGTTTACTTGTGGCACTGACTACCGTGGCTTAACCAGACAATTGTGTAGCGAGGGGTCACTATGAGCATATATGTGGGGAAATTAATTTGTTTTCACACTGCTAGATAAGATACTTGCCATCTTTGAACTTTCAGCACTGACACAATGTTGAATGTGAGGTCTATTACTTGGGGCAAATTGGAACATTATGAACAGTGTGCATCTCTCTGCCTACCTAATTTTCTGTTCCACCATAATTACTTCTCTTCCTTTTAAGATTTAGGTCGGATAAGGAATGCAGTCTGATCTCACAGGAGCTGAGCAGTCTCCAGCCAAATAACTCGTGACTCTATTGTTAACCGCTTGCCCTTTCTGGCACATGAAGCTTTTCCAGCACTCAAGGAAGGTAGCAGAAATAAGATTAGTGGTGTTCATATAGTCTGGTTTGGGTGCAATGTGTAGATACTGATTGCACACTTTTGCCAGACAATTGTAGTGTTGTACACTTTTGATATGTCCATGCTGCTAAAACAAAGCTAGTGATGAAGAATGTTAAAGCTGTGCTTGGCAATAAATCAGGTGTTCTTATTATAACAGTGGAATTTACTGGATGAGTGCTGCCCTCCTATGGCCATTTGGAAAAACAACACAAGCACGAGCACTATCAATGTTTTCTTGTGTCCTTAGTTAAAATAAGTCCTGAGCATTAAAACACTTTTATCTTTGTCTTATGACATTGCTTTCATTTCACACCTGTAAGATCAGAGTACCTATAAAAGCAACAAAGGACATTATACTTTGGGCTGTGCTGTTGTGATGTGTCTACCTGTAAATACAGTAGGAGGTGACAGTCTTATCTCCTGGTGTGCTGTTGCATTTCTCACCTGTCTCCCTGTCTACTGTCCACACACCAGTAAGGTGCTTAACTCACCTAAAATAAAACAACAAAAAGAAGAAGATGAGCTACCAAGACACACTCAAAAAAAATACGATGTAAACAAGACTCTTAGACAAGTTATGGTTTTTATTTTTTCTCACAAACAAAGTTTGTTTACAAAAAGGAACATCAAAAATAAAATTGTACCTATCTATTGCATGTCATGCTGGCAGTTTGAACTACATGCAAAAACAACAATAAGAAGAACATTGATAATAATCATTACTGTACAAAAAATGATGAGATAGATATGAGGCCAAACATCATTTCAAAATCAAAAGAAAAACACTTGTATTGAAAAAAATGAGATATCTATAAAAAGGGTGTTTTTTTTTGTTTTGTTTTTTTTTTGCTCCAGACGGAGTCATGTGTTTGTACATGAGACTTAAACCAGGGCACAAGACTCCAGAACCACCCGAGTAGAGTGAAACTGCATAGAGACAGAGAAGAGCTTCCCCGCTCTCAAGACAGAGGGATGAAGAGAGTGTGTGAGTGAAAGGAACAAAATAGAAGAGTAAAGACGACTGTGTCACATACAGTTAACCTATACAGTTTGAAGCCCTTACAATGTTACGTCATGCTTCATCATCAAAGTGGAAAAAACAACACAACTACATGAATTTATCATTGAATCTTAAAACCTCTTCTGGCAATCCCTTAGATTGACTTGTTGTAAAAAGTGATATCTGAGGTATATGGCTTCATTTCATCCATCAACTACATGACAAACAACGAAGAGGGTATGATTCATGTCTTCCCATAAGGAAAGCAAGAGGTGAAGAGTCCCACGGCTTCCTCCGACCACAGATAAGCTGGCCAGAAGCAGGTCATGTAGACAGAGATGGACACTTTCCCAAATCATTTCCAAATGGAGAGCAGACAGGAAGGAATAAAACACACACTTTTTTTTCATATTTTAAAAGTTTGGACATGAGATGAAAGGAAGAGTAGACTGTTGTCAGGGACTGTGGCAGTGGGTGCACACTTTCGGCACAGATGTGGGGTTACAGATGTACAAAAACGTAAACTGTGACTATGCATTGATGCAATTTAACATGTTTTCATGAGCGAGTCAATCAGTATCCCTTTGGTTTTTGATCCAGTGTACTAAATTTGTTACAAAAAAAATGAGTGTTACAAGATTTCAGGTCCCTCGTCTAAATGAGCAGTGCTTAAAATCAAGATTATCAAGTGTCCTTTGACAGAGTCGGTTGCATGTGTCGGCATCACATGGGCTGGTGTGTGTGTTGTATGTATGTGTGTGTGTGTGTGTGTGTGTGTGTGAGTGTGTGTGTGTGAAGAAAAGGTTCCTGGTTGGGCTCAGTCAGTGCTGACCTGCGTGACCTGTGCGTCAGCTGTCTGGTTGGTGGACTGAATGAACATTGGTTGGGTCAGCTCCTGTCCTGCTGGCATCGTCACCTGCTGAATCTGATACAACTGCTGTAAAAACAGAAAGACAAAGAGGTTGAAGGTGTGGGTGTAGTCAGATGTGGAGTTACATTTGGAGTTTTTCTCATTTTCCTTCAAGGAGGTACCTGTGTGTACTAATTAAAATTATGCTAATAATGCTAACAAGCCAGAAATGAACAAACTTGAGTAAATCACATGCCTGAAAATAGAGCAATATTCAATACACATGGGAATCCCTCCTATGTTGCTCTTTCTGAGGGTTCTTTGTTTTTTCACCCCATTAAAGGGTTATTTTTGGGTTAGTTTTTTGAGTTTTTTCGTTTTTCGAATCAAGGGTCTACAATAGTGGGTGTTTTATGCTGTACAGATTGTAAAGCCCTTTGAGGCAAATTAGTACCATAATTTGTGATTTTGGTCTACATATATAAAAGTGACTTTGTATCTCAAAATGTGTCTGTCAAAGTTTAAGCTTTTACACATTACATATATATATTTTTTGCATTCATTACCTGTCCATCAGTAAACTGGTTGAACTGCTGCTGTCCTTGCTGTACCTCTGTCTGCGTGATCTGAAAACAAAACAAGTTATTAATTTACCGTACGTTTTCAACACATAACTAATTGAACCATGTGAATGCTCGGATATCAGGTTGATCGGTAGATTCTTTTAATTTCATTCACGGATTTTTTTTTTTTTTTTCTCTCATTGTGATCACCTGCTGGGTGTTGGCGAGAGTCTGAATCTGTCCTTGAACCACTTGTGCTCCGGAGACAGGCTGGGCTAAACGGATGTATTGTAGCTGGCCTGTGTTTAGTTGCACCTACACCCAACCGACACAGGGGGGAGACAAAGTTTGGTTTAAAGCAAATGTCATTTGAACGCAGAGGTCACAGCCATTTTCCTATTCTAGACAATAATCATTCACTTGCCTCTGGTGAATTGTTAACTTTCTAAAACGAATGTGTGATGACTCCCAATAAACAGTGAAGGATGAATAATTCACTAAAAACACAGTGTTAATTAAGTACCACGATGTCAACCACCATGACAGTAACAACATGCAGCGAGCACGCTACTATGGCATTTTGTCTGTTTCAACCTGGGGCTTTCTCTTCTTCCTCTCATTCCAATCTCTGACCTTACTTTCCACTGCTTGCTTTATCACCAAATGCTTCAGCTTCTTCCTCCTCTAATGCCCATCACTTCTATTTTCCAGCTTAACGCCATTTCTTACCGGAATTTGCTGGATCTCTCCTGTGTTGGTGATGATCTGCTGCATGACCTGCATGGTCTGGCCTTGGGCTTGAGCTGTCTGAGCTTGACCCTGGGCTGTAGCCTGGACAATCTGTACCTGCTGGCCCTCACCCACTTGCATGGCCACTGGAGCGCTCTGAGGGAGATTAAAGAAGAGACAGAAAGACAGAAATACAGAAATACAGAAAAAAAGAAAGAGGGACACAGAGACAGAAGTAACATATTAGTTGTTTAACAACAGCTAGTACAGGCATGTGGTTTATGATTGACACAAAGCAAAGACCCAGGAAATCACGAACTTTCCTGGAAAAGGATTGTAACCCAGCAGTATGAAGCTTCATTTTAACAGTGTTAAAAGATCATCATGCAGGCACAAAAGACACGAGGACATAAGGTGACAAAGCAGATTTCAAGACCTCTCATTCTCCTCTATCTGTCACACCATCCAGGAAAGGCCACCTGATCTGATGCTTTGGGCTCAGACTACAGGAGTTTCGGACCTCTTTATCCCCGATTCACCCCTCCCGACAATCGGAGGAGAAATCTAGTCTTCGACCTTGGTCCGTACTGATGTTCGGCCCAGATTGTCTGGTAATGTGAAGGGTTTGCAGATCCAATCTTAAACTTCCAGGACTGCTCGCAGACTCATCGGAGCAGCCCAGATAATTTCAAACATGTTTGATATTTAGGAGTTAAAATCTGGATGATTACATCACTACTTTCCGAGCGGGACCACAACAGCCAATGAGAGAGAGCTGACGGTGTTGCCAAGCAACAGTAAACATTCTAGCCCTTGAGGCTAACGTTAGCTAGCATACTACTGTTGACAGATATTACAACTGACATCTCACATCCAGTTTTTGCTGAAGAACAGACAACCCGTGATGACCACATCTCTCCAACCACTTTTTCATCCAGACTCATTTAATGTTCTGCTTTTGTTTTTTCTCACTGCAAAGCATTTTGTCTACATCTGCTTCCCCATGAGATCATGTGAGATCACGTGAGGTGGTGCATTGCTACATCTGGCACAATAACCTTAACATCCTTAATATCTTAATATCCTGTAGTGTGTGATGCGCCATTCTTTTCAAACCTCGTAATGTGTGCAGGTTTGAGATTAAAGAGAAGAACATCTGTGAAGTTTCTCCTTATGTGCGTGGAGCAACCTGATTTCAAAAATCGGTTGAAACTCTTACTTTACTAACTTTTAAAACTGTAGTCTGAGCCTGGCTTTACAGACCTCAGTCACCTGATCAGGCCGAAGCTTGTCACCTACAGGGCTGTGGCAACAAGCAGCGATACATATAAATGGACGTGTGCATGTGTGTTTACCGTGATGGGTGTGCCCTGTGATTGCACCTGCACTTGCTGTAACTGCTGCATGGTGGCACCTTGAAGCATCTGATGGCCGACAGAATAAACGACCAGGTGGTGGAGAATGAGAAAATGAGAGAAAGACACACAGTGAGAAAGCAGCGATTGCAACAACTTAACACATGAATATAAGCATGTGTGGAGTGTATGCGCAGAAAGCTTAAATGTTAGAGCGGCAAACTGTGACATATAAGCAGCAAATGACATTTAGGAGCATGTTTATCAGATATGCAAGTAAAATAGGGGAAATGATAAAGGGGCTGCGGTGAAATGACAAAAACATGTAATAACAATCATGGTGGTGTTTAGACAGGTTTAAAAAATGCATGTACGCCACAGTGACATTTATGGCAGCTTAAGTAATGTCAGCGGTGGTTTCATAAGAGAGTTGGTGACCTGAGAGGAAAAATGGCAGAATCAGTACAACAGTGACAACTAGTGACACTGAAAGCTCTGCACATGGACACAGATACAAAAAGAAAGTGTGTGAAATGAGCCCATCACCTTTCACTATTCTAACTTTCACTGTCTTTTCTTTTTATTTTTGTCTGTCTGTATTGTAAAGCATTTCCTGTTAGCACCTCACTCCACAGACCAAATCTCTTGCACCAAACATGACATGTGCTTGATGGGTAGTGGAAAGCTAAGCTTTATTTACATTAGTTAACACAGGAGTAAAAAAAAAGGAATTATAGAATCTGAATACTGAAAAGAGGGATCATGAGGATGCAAAGGTGCACTAGGATTAAGCTGGTAGACAACAAACCAGATACTTAAAAGGTACAAAAAGTACAATTACCAAGTTGCAATGACAGAGAGTTGTGGTGAAGCTTAGAAAATTCCAGCTTTTTATCTCAACAAACAAAAAACCTTCTTTGAAGATTTAAATGTAAACCTTTCACTTATTCCCGTAAGGCCCACCTTTTAAAGTGCTACCTTGTAAATAGCTTACAATGGAGTCTACATAAGGTGAGTGTCAAAGTGTGACCTCCCTGCTCTCTGCAGGGACTGCAGCAGTAGCAGCGCTAGTGAATCAGGCCAGGTCTAAACGAGTATGACAGCTCAGCTAAAGGCAGTCTGCTGAAGCAGCATGAAGCACCACAGCAACCCAGCAGCATAACTACATGACATGCAGAGACCAAGCTGGAGAGAGAGTGCTTTGGAGCAAAAGTAGTAGGAATGAGACAATTAGAGAGAGAGAGAGACAATTGAAAGGTTTCCCCAAATATATCTGTGAGCTTATTGGGTAGTGAAAGCATTATGATCCTGAGGGGGAATGTTCACCCCCTAATACTGTGTGCATGCGTGTGAGAGATTGAGTGTGTGTTTATATGCATGTGCGAGGGACTTGGATCACTTTATTAAACAGCTATTAATTCCCTGTTTTTGTTTCTCTCAGCTCATTTGTTTGTAGCTGAAGCACACTGCGCTAGTGAGAATGACAAACAGGAAAAAAGAAAAAAAGTGTGTCTAGCTTCAGATAGTTAATTCTTAAAGTTTTTTTTATTTTGTTGTTGTATTATTAACTTATAAGGCAACACATACTGTGTGTGCCTCATGCTTATATGAGCCAGGATCTCAGCCCAGATTCACACACTGTAAAGCTGATGATATGTGTTTATTTTGGAGTCAAGGATTTTGCAAGAAAAATAAAATGACACAAATTACATCAATCACTTCAGTTACAGTAAGTATTTTATGTGTCTATAAACATAATTTATATACTAAATAACATATATGGAAATATTCATCTAAACAAAGTGTTCAGATCACATGTTTCCTCAGCAGGGTTTCAGAGGAGTGTGTGCAAGTGTGTAGTTATGTGCACTGGGTGTGTTCTGAGGTTCAGTTATTCCTGCTGGTGGGAGAGCGGTCAGCTCCTAAATGTGAGCTAAGACTAATATCAATAAAGCCAGGTGTTACTACCTCAGTAACAAGCCTTTTATAGCAGGATTCCCGGGATCAGGTGCAGTCTAGAATGTGCTACTTAACATTATTTGGGAGACTGGTAATCCTTCACGTGATACACAGACACACATATACAATATCTTGTTCTTGGAAGTTCAGCAGAGGCGTCCTTGACTGGTTATTTGTGTGTTTTTGTGGGGGCAACTCAGCCTCTCAGCTGTAGTTGTAATTCACTTGGTTCTCCACACTGCCTGATATTCTCATATCTAGCTGTGCTTTCATTTTGTTGTTGCTTGTTTCAATTTTGGTGCGAGTCCACCGCACTCTGTGAAGTGCTTTGTGTCAAACTCTGAAACAGGTTGTTAGCAGTACCTGTCCTTGCTGTGGCTGTGCGATGATGATCTGTCCGGGCTGGATGGTCGTGGCTGTTTGTGCGCCAGGTTGCTGGCCCTGTTGTGTGCCCTGCACCTGTACGGCTCCGGGCTGCTGGGCCAAAGTGAAGTAGTACTGCACCGGCTCTGCTGGAGCTACTGACTGACGCATCTCCTCCTGAAAATGACACACACACACACACACATTGAAGGAGGCCTATCAGTCCATTACATCTCCATGAATTATTTTTGTAGGTGTAACGGTAGAGGAGGGCACATCTGATAAATAACTGATGGGCTGCGGCTGGGGAAGAGTAATGTAATCTGGACCTAAGATCCATTACAAGCATCATACAAGTCAATACCATAGACTTCAGGCCTGGAGGCTGGCTAGACTGAACGTGGTGTTAACTCTGATCAACCTGCACAATTTACACAAAAAACAGTACCAAACATTTATGATTCCAATGTATTGTAGGTGTACAAAAACTGAATAATGTGACAGTTATTGATTTATGTATGGAAATGCTTTCTCTGTTCGTCCTCTTCCAGGGTCAGCCACAGAAATGCAGCGTCAGAGCGTGTTGGGGATTCAGCTTACTCAGCGCTCTTCAGCAGGTTGGATGCTTGCTGGCACGAGTGCTTGAGTCCAGGTCTAACAATTATCACAATTTAAGTGTCAGTGAACACTGACCTGTGTCGTCCTGCGCCATAACTGACTAATGAGCAGGGCTTCATCTTGATGAGGTTTTTCCATCACCAGAAGCGTAAACACCCCTCTCCCAGCTCCATGACAACACAGCTGAGAGTGTAGGATGTTTACATGCCTGGAGACAGTCTACTTGACAACAAATTTAAATATCGCACGCCTCCATCTGGCATCTTTAATTTTCATACGGTATATCAAGTTCCAGCTTGAGCAAAACTTAAACATAATATTCTGTTTTCCTTCAGAAAAGACACTTGAATTTGTCTGAAATGTCCCGGGTACAGGACATATTCCAAACTACAGTGTCATCGCTGGGGTTACTGTTGGCTGTCAGAGGCAATAAGATGCTGCAAACATCCGACTGAAAGCCCTTGCTATCCAAACCCCAGCTTCCAGTCAAGGATGTTTACAGCACCTCCAGGTTGCCAACAAAGATGAAGACACAGATAATCAGCTCTGACGCCTAACTTTCATGTGTGAGACAAGACTCAGATCACCTTTGGATACACCAGCTGTTTGCCAGTCAGTGTTAGCGTGCTTCCCTACCTGTCGTTTAGGGGGCTTCAGGTCGTCGCGGGGCACAATGTCGATGAGGAAGTCAAACTGGTCAAACTTCGTTATCGCCATGGCAATGTCGTTCCTCTGTTAACATGACAAAGACACAAAAGGTCAAGTGATAAGGTCAGAGTTTGATTATGCTAATTCAATACATACAGCTACCTATATATAAACATGCCTCAAGGGCCTCAATGTCAGCTCCCCAGAAATAACTACTACTGTGGAGTTGAAATTAAGTTCCCAGTAGCACTGTAACAGGTATTTGCTTTGATAATTCAGCTCAAAGGAAGAGAGGATAAGTTTAGAGCTGAAACGAATAGTCAATTTTGAAAATCAGTTAACAATTTGAGTCACTTTTCAAGCAAAAAATGGCAAACATTCCAGCTTCTCAAGTGTGAGGATTTGTTGGTTTTCTTCTATTATTGTAAACTAAATGTCTTTGGGTTTTGGACTTTTGGTCGGACAACTTCATCATGTCACCTTGGACTGTGGGAAACTGTGATCTGCATTTTCACAATTTCCTGACATTTTATTGACAAAACTATAAAGAAATGGATTGGCAAATTAATCAAAGATGAAAATAATGAATTGCAGCTCTAGAAAGGTTACATGAAAGTTCAACAACTTTCTTTTTTTTTTTACCCAACAGTCACTTAAGGCACTTAAGGATTAATAAAAACCAAACACCCTAGCATCACAATCATAAACCTGTGTGTGAGACGGGTGGAAATTAACAGGAATGACGTTTTCCTGCCCTCATGATCACAGCTGCTATACCCCTTCCCATATCCACGGCAGTGTGCTGTCTCTGTGGAATTTTCCACAGGATATTGGCTGTCAGGACCCCCCATTGTGGCCCTCCCCGCACTAGAGGCTATTTATAGTCGCTTGATTAATATCTGGTAGCACCAGGTCACATCTACACTTGTTCTATTGATGAGCGTTGCTATGGTGAAACCAATTGGCGTGCCCTCTTCACAATAGGACTGAGAGCATGTGGAAACGGAGAGCACTGTCTTCCCTCACGTAGACACAAGTGAATCACACATTCATGAGTTGTCACGTGTATCTAATGCGTCATCTGTGGTGTAAAATGTAATTCTCATGTAAACTTTCACAGTAAATGGAGTTTCTATTTTAAGCATGCGGTGCAGAGATCCTCCAACTGAGAGTTTCATCTAAAAAAAATTGAACCCTGGGACAGAGATAAGCCAAAACAACAGCAAAGTGAACACACTTCCAAAGTAGGTCTTCAATTTAAGACTCCTCCGAGACTCGCTGCGATGAAAGCGATTACGCTGTCTTTTTTTCCAGCCTCTTTTTCTACCTGCGTTGGCATACACACGCATATCCATGGGCTGCTAATCTCTCAGAGGTATGTGAATGGATAAAGTGGACTTAAGGACTTTTATGTTCTACTCCACAGTTTTTCCCCTCTTGACATCCAGGTGAGACAAGCTCTAGTCTGATTTTCCCAACTGTTCCCATCAGCACTCTCATGTTCCCAGTTTCCTTCTTCCCCTCGCATCATTCCCAGAGTCCATCTTATTCAACTTTGGGACAGCAGAGCAGGCAAAATGGCACCGGAGGGAAAAGTGGGTCACCGGTGCCCGCATGGCTTTGCTTTCAAACAGAGGGATATTCCTCAAGGGGATGCTGGTATGGGGCCTCTGCTTGTATATGCACACAGACACAAGTACTTTGTGAATATAAAAGTAAAAATGATGCATGGGTGTGAGACTGGAGTTCGAAGAGTTGAAAAGAAAAATGTGGTAGAATAAAGATGTGTAAAGAAACAGGAGAGAGGCAGGGAAACACAAGTGTGATCTGATATGGAGGAACAGGTAAAGAAGGATATGAAGGAGTAAAAAGAAGACGACGAGAACAGAGGTCACGTAACTATGTGTGTGTCTGACCTGTAGTGTGCGTCTCTTGTTGTCCTCGGTGTGGATCCATGCTCTGAGGGTGAGCTCTGTGATGAATATCTGAGCTGCCTTGGCAAACAGGACCGGAGCCTCTGCGCTGATCATCTGTACGGTCGAGATGGAGTTACATTTGGTTAAATACGCCCACATGTTATATGCTACATAAATCAATCAGGACCTGACTAACAAATGGATGCATCAATCTCACAGGTGCTGCAAAATAAGCAATAAATTCATTCATTTGTTTAAACTCCAAAACATCACTCAAACAAAACTGTTTCACACCTCTTCAGTTGTAAAGTCACAGTTATGTCAGCCTTAAGTGGCAAATTGCATAGCTTGAAACCCTATTTCCTCATACTGAGTGGCACTGAACTCTCAGACCAGACCACACAATATAATTAGTTAAGTATACGGACATAAATGTGAAGCTTAAATGTACAAGACGGACTGAAATAATGCCACTCCGCTCACATGTGCACGCACACATGCAGTGAAAAGCTGCTGTGTCAGGGCTGCCAGAAGGGTCTTGTCTTCAGATATGTTAGTGATCTCCTGATCTCTTTACCACTTTAAGCTGCTGCTTAACTAAGGGGATAGCGCTCTTCACACGACACATTCGAGCCACACACATACATACACACACATGTTCCAAGGTTCTGTCTTTAGAGACCATGAACGAACAGTCCTGGCTGATAATCTCTTGTAATGAGGGAAAAATAATCACTCCCCCATGTGCCTTTACTGTCGAGTTGAATGCAACTGACAAATGTTAGCAGATTAGTTTCTTTGAATAAAGCTCGTGAATTAATATCAAGGTATATTTTAAGTGATTGGTAGCCCAATAAAATCAAATCCTTCTTTTACTTTACCCAGTTGTTCAACTTTAACCACAACTTGTCAAAATGAGGAATATGTTTAGAAAAGCAGCCAGAATCTCTGCAATGTGAAGCTACACAAGGTCAAATCAGCTCAACAGCTACTGCTAATGGCTACACTAAGTGGTATTAACAGCTACTTACTACACAATCTGTTTTGTAATTTTACTTAATGATGCTTGATTATTTCTCTATGCACAATGTTTTGATGTAAACCCATTTGATATAAATAATGGACTTCTTATCACCAGACATTGCTGAATGCATAAGAGCTGATAATATTATTTCCATTATATAATAATCTTTGCTGTTCAGTCCAACAGACCATTCATGGGCACTGAGTGGTCTGAGCACTCGTAGAAGGCACTTGCTTTTCCCAGACTTGCCTGATCTTATGTCTGTAGTTATTCAAAATAATGAGGAAGCCAAACACATTTGTAGTGCATTTCTCTCCTTTTCTCAATATAGTTTATCTACTGTATGTAGTTTCTATTATTTATCTAATATTATAGTTTCATTACTGTACACCCACCTCATAATAAATATTTTCTTCAAATGATGTGTCAATTATTTTGACTCTCCTCTTACCTTGACATCCTCATCCAGCTTCATGATTTTCTTGATTCGAGCCAGAGGCAACTCCTGCACACGGAAATCCTTCTGAAATGAACAGATGGGTGTTCGGTTGGTGGCAAAGAATAGTGCACAAAGGGATAGTGCACAAGACAAGATTTTCTTGTCTTGGGAGACAATATTAAACATTTGAATTTTAGTGTTCATTCTGTTGGTATGTGTGTGTGTGTGTCTGTTTCAATGAGCGTACCACAGTCAGGTTCCTGATTTCCTCCATGACACGAGGCCAGAAGGACTGGAGAGTTTGCTGGGCATCGCTGCCCCCGGCTCCAAACGCATCTGCAGACATCCTCTACTCTGCTGCACGGAGGGATGACAGGGGAGGAGGGAAGGGGAGGGATAGAAGCAAAAGGTTAAGTATTAGAAAACAAAAACAAAGACATGGTATGTTAAAATTCACAGACACTCAAAGCAGGTCATTCGCCAAGGACACAAGACACCAGGACACGGGATACAGTGTCAGTCCAAGCCAGGCCTGCGCTGCCCACAGCGCTTCCCGTGTGTCAGAACCACATATCCTATCATAGCCTATAATTATAATACAGTGAAATCTAAAATAAGGCCCTGGCAGGCTCTATTCTTGTCCTTGCGGGATGTTGACATACCCAAGATCGCACCACCAGACTGGCTGCATGCTGCCTAATTATGAATGGCTCTATCACCTTCTGCACATAGCTGCAGCTTCTTTGCCAACACAAGCATGTTATGTGCAAGTCAATATCTGCTGGTGACCCCGCACACTGAGGACAGTGCTGAAGCCACAGATCTAGGAGACATGTGTAATTTTGTGTCATAGAGAAACAATCTCCCAACAACACAGACACATGCTCGCAAACTAACCAAAAGTTGTAAACTGAAATAAAGCAAATGTTACACACATAAGCGCCAGAGCTTCTACAAGGGGTCTGACGGCTGGAAAGAGGATCCAGCAGGTTACTATGGCATGCCAGGAATCTGCTGGGGGAATATTGGGCTGCCTGTCTGAGCACGCAGAGCTTGGAGTGTCTGGATCGCACTCTTTCACTCTCCCGTTTTTCTCCCTACCTCAGTGAAAAGATTCGGCAGGGAGAGAAAAAAACAAGAAACATGGGGGGGTACAGAACAAGAGATGAGTGTGTGTGTGGAGCTACTCAGGAGAGACGGGGTGTGTTTGTGTGTGTTGCTGAGGGAGGGGTAGTGCCTTGTCCAGTTCAGCATTAATCCAGCGCTAAGACAAAGTGCCAAAGGCTTTAACAGGGGGTGGTAAGAGACAGACAGGGCCACAGTCACACTGCTGTGCAAACTAGCTATGTGGGTCAAACAAGACAGACAGAGGGAGACACACAGAGAAAGAGACACATGACAGTACAAAGAAAAAGAGTGTTAGGAGAGGGGGGGGGGGGGTCTCCTATCCTTTCTTTTCTCACTCTGGGCCAACAAGCATGAATGGCTGCAGCTCTGGTCCAGCTGACAGACCACTACAAAACAAAAGACAGCCTTTCAAACCCTACATCCAGTGTCCCCCCGCCTCTAGGTTCTGTTACAGTGGTGGTGTACCAGGGGATGGTTTTGACTTTGGGTCCATGTCAGCTCCTTTATTCATACCAGTTAAGTGCAGCTGTAAATATTTTACACTGATAAATCACTAATTCAGAATGTAGGCCCTTTACCGGATTGATTTTTGACAGGAAAGACTGCCTCACTGGCAGATGTGGAAGTTACTGAATAATACAGAAGAGGCACTGCTGCATCCCGTTCTGTCGTTGAGTTTTCGACAGAGTGTAGCCTAAATCAATGAGACAGAATGGCAGTGGGGGAGGAAAGGGGGGGCGGCTTTATATAAATCAATCAGGCCGCATGTAGCTATGGCATGCCAGGCTAGTGATTGACCTTGACAATGTCTCCCCTTCTCTGTCAGACGCTCCAGTGTCCAGTTGCATTTCAAGGTTGATTGAAATCCTGCAGTCACTAGAACAATCCCGGCATTCCACGTGGCAGGAATGACAGATGGGAATTGTAGTCTTTTTTTCCCCTCTGCCCGACGGGTGAACTCCCCTCTGCCGGTTCTTTCGTGGTCTCTGTGTAGTCTGCCACTAAGCTGAACAACGTGACCATGAACAGCACCGTGACCATGCAAATAGGGTGAACAAAATAAGAGCAATGAGAGCCATTTGTTTTTCCAGCTAAACAGCATTTTACCACTTGTATCAGCACTTGATCTTGTGATAATTTTTGAACAAGACAGCCTTGTGTATCTGTGTGTGCCAGCTTGTGTGGTTCCTGCTACTGGTGGCCTGTCAAGAAACAATAATTGAGCAATTCACTTAACAGCATTACAATCAACCATCAGACTAATTACCATGGTTACAACACTATGGCCCAGAGGAAACACAGAAGGATAAAGGAGTTAAAATAGCAAATGATTCGATTGACAAGTAGATAAGTGAAACACATGGGCCACCCCAGATCCTTCTTCTGCTCTCTCTCTTTCACACACACACACACACACTTCCCTTCTCGTAAACTCTTGCTTTTTCTTTCAAAACACTTGGAGAGCAAGAGCTGTTATTAAAAATCACACATACACCCCAACCCCCTCTTGGTGACCTTGTGACCTTCAATCTAAATACACAGCCGCACACCAACCGCAGCGGCAGGAGATGGAGGATGGGGGGGAGGGGTGGTGGGTGGTGGAGTCAATAAGTGAGAAGAAATGAGAAAGCAAGTGTGATGAGAGGCAGGCTGAGGCGTGAGAAGGGGGAAAAGAAACAAAAATGACATATGTGAGAAAAGAGAAGGGCTGAGTATCAATACGCCCTTGAGCCTTACTCCTCCAGCAAGTGTGTGAAACCTACAGTATACCAATATCACCATATTTCCAAGGGCTTGGTATCAATGGAAAGTTTGCGTGGGAGCACGCCGATGTCTGACACACGAGTGCATAACATAATCTTTTCTGCTGACTTTGTGCAACACACCTGCTATGGTCTGGGTCTAGTCATAGTCAAACAAAAACTCTGCACAAAGGAAATAAATCATGACACTCCCCGAAAGCTAATAAATGTCAGTATTATCAAAGCTGTAAAAGGTCTGGAGGTTGATGCAGACTTGAGAAAACCAGTGTCTAGATGGCTTATTTTATCTGCACTGATAAGTACAACTTGCTTCTGTATTTCAGGTTTCTAACCCAGAGTGAGCTTTGAAGAACTACTTAAATAAAAATCTATACTAAAGAATTTAGCTTGTCCAGTTCACTTCCTGTAGCATTATCGGTCACAGCATTGCAAGTCAATATTGATAAAGTATCTACAAATGTTATGAATGTGTTGTACTGTCATGTGTGCTTGTTTTCATGATAATTATTCTGTTGTACTGTGCAATGAACTCAAAAAGCTCATCGCTCCTGTGTTGCTCCAAGCTGCTACTGTATGCTATATTAGGGTACATTGTGTTGTTCTGCAGTGTACATCTCTCTTCTCCTCTTCCCTGCAGTTGTGCTGTCCTTCATCAGGTCATCGAGACAGGGAGATGACGGTGTTGGGTTTCCTTCAAACTGTGCTCTCTCTCTCTCTCCCTCTCTCTCTCTTTCTGCATGTCTTTGAGGATAAATGTGATGTCTGTGCTTTGTCACAGCACACAGCAACTTGCTCTTCCTCCTTGAAGCAGCTCAACATCTCTCTTCCTGTCTCTTCTCCAGTACTTCCCATCTCTCTCTGTCACTCGTGGTCGTGCGTTTCTCTCTTCCTCTGTCTTACTTACTTTCGGCTGATCCCCTCCTTCCAACTTCTCTGAGAAAGTCAATGCTGCTCCGCTTGCAGCAGCTGAATCAGCGCTAATGTTGTTCTGCCAGCCTGTTCCTGCACCTCTCCTCTCTCGTTCCCATCCCTCCCTCCCCCACCCCCCCTCTCCTATTGGCACGTCACATTAAGTGGCCACTCACAGCAGCATCAGCAACTCGCTCCAACTCTGACATCACACCACTTTACATGAGCCTTCGATTCCTGTCCAAATAAACCTGATAGCAGTGCAGAAGACCGGAAAAACAACAAGATAGTATCACTTAGCCGTATGCCTCTTCAATTGCTCTTTAAGATTACTAGAGGAGGACAGAAAAGACAAAGTGGCAGAGAAAAGTTTCAGCCTAAAACTGCACATTGTCTGAAGAGAGTGGAGTTGAGCGAATGGATTAATTTGTCTTTGGTTAAAGTGAAATGTTCTGCAGTTAATTGCCCCTTAATGACCTGACAGTTGGTGTAAATTGAGCTTCATTTTGCTGAGTGTAGTTGATGCATAATGAGGCAAGGCAGTCTGGGACAACCTGAAGGCCTATTTGAAGCAGAAGAGTGAACTTATCCCTGAGGAGTTTCAGTATCACATTGCCGCTGTGGTAAAGAAAAACTCATCTCATCCCAGATCTTTCCCCTGAAGCAGGACTGACGCCTTACATTGAGGCAGATGTGCTCTGAGAGAACTTGACCCACACAGAAATACAAGAAGCACATATTGTACCAAATGATTGTGAAAATGTTGGCAAGTATTAGAATTTGCATCTAGTGCGATTTTTTTTCCTCCCCTTGATCACAGAGAAACTTTGTCAGTGTAAACACATCAGTGTAGCCATTTAGTTAATGTGTCTGGTCGATTTGATTAATTTATTAGTGTGAAAAGCTGCGAGAAAGACGATTAACAATTAACACGTAAGCTGTGATTTAATGCAGTGACAACCCAGATCACGGCTTCAGTTTTACAGTTTTTACAGTACTGTAAATAATTTTATATTACATAGTTGTTAAGAATATAGTTCAGTTATTTCCAGATTGTGACACAATTTTAAAACCTTTTACAATTTTTTACAACTGCCTCTCCAGTCCCAGCGACTGTTAGCAATACATGTATATGGGCGAATTAACATAAACGATGTTAAGAAAGATAGAGGGAGAGTACAACAGAGAGGAAAAGAGAAGTACATAATTTCTTCCCGCACATCATGACCTTAAAGTAACCTTCCACGCAATTATGATTCATGCTTACTGATAGATCTGTTTCACTATAAATGATGAAATCAACCACAAGATATTTTTATACAATATTGTACCAACTATGGGATGAGTGCTGCCTTACTGACAATGTCTTTAGCAAGAGATTTCCACAAGCCCCTGTGTGATACTGTCAATGATGTAAAACGGGCAGTTTTTAGGAAGGTCACTAAAGGTTGAAGTCCGCTAGGTTTTAAAACTGGCTTCCTAAGCAGAAAAGGGAATGCAACTCTGTTTACACAACATACATTACCATAACCCTGAGTAAATAAGTAAACTTAATGTTTAACCTTTAGTGTTTAATATGACAGCTTCATTCTGATTTACTGTGCCCAAATAGATTAAATAAACACAGTTTGGGTAGTAAATGTTATACTTACAAACATTCATTTTAAATGATGGCCATAAGTCAAAGGGGGTGTATTTACAAAACCTGAACTATTAAAGCGTTCACCTTGATGAACCCAATCACAAATACCACACAGAAACAGACTGGCATAGTTACAGCATGCAGGGTAAATGATCTACTCAGGAAAAACAAAAAAACAAGAAGTTCCCAGCCAGGAATTACAGATTAACTACAGGGGCACGCACAACATTTTCACAGATGTTGGTACAAATGTTTTGTGATTAAAAAAGAACAGACGGGGTTATAATGATGGACACGCTCGCTGTGACCTGCAGTGCAACATCCCTTTGGCATGGTTGGACCAAACCGACCGACCAAACAGCCCTGCAAACTTTGCCCTTGGTTCTGCTTCAAGCCAACTCCAGGAAGTGCTAGTCACTGATCTCCCAAGGTCATTCAACAGAGGAGAGAGAGAAACCAGAGAGGGAGGAGGGAGAGAGAGAGAGAGAGAGAGAGAGAGAGGGAGAGAGAGAGGAGAGAGAGATGAAAGAGAGAGGGGGAGGGAGAGGGGGAGAATAGAGAAGGACAGGCTTTTCAACTTTCACTGCAGCACTTAAGTGACCCCAGTGGTTCAGGCTGTGTACTTTCTAAGAAGCTTAATAAAAACATCACATACTGCACATATTAGCTGTGTTCCGTATCCCGCTTTGAGTTTCGCTTCCTCTGCGTCCTCTCATCTCCCTCTACATGTTTCCTTCTCGTTGCTGACAGAGAGACTGCAGGAGCCAATCTCACATTCCTGTGACCTTCATCCAATGCTAGGCCCAGTCTCTGGCGTCAAAGTAGGCAGGGCTAAAGCTACCTGCATATTACACGCTGGAACACAGCTGACTCCCCCCTGGCTGCCCACACTTGTCTTTAGTGACAGTGTACACATGTAAAAAAAAAAAAAAAAAAAAAAAAACCACATGAGGGGGCACCTTAGTGATAAGCTGAAAGGCCTAGCTATGTGTAAGTGGTTTGTTTGGTTTACTTTTTTCCTCCCCTGGTGTGCCTATGGTACAGTGTGGGGCACAAATGATATTCAAATCTCATGCAGACAGCAGCCAACCCTGGGATTTGGCAGCAAGGGCTTCAACTTAGGAGTTATTTTTAGTCTCCCTCGCTCAATCTCTCGCACACTCTCTCTCTCTCTCTTTCCCCCAACGGGACTTTGTTTTGTCAAAGGCACCAATGGAAACTTTCAATTAGGGAGCAAGGGAGGGGAGAGAAAGGGAGTCAGAGGCAAGTGAGAGAGAAGAGGCGCCCTCCAAAGATTCCATCAGAAGAGATCAGATCAAACTATTAGCCTCCTCTGCCCCTGAAGCTGACAGGCTGACAGTCTGTCCCATCTGGGCGTCTGGCACTGCTGGGGCCGGGGGCCTGGGGGATCCTGAGGTCACTGCAACCAGCTGCACCTCTACCCCTGGGGACCCCTGACACCGACAGTGACAACAACACTGAGAGATATCCTCCCAGAGACCCCCCATATACAACAAATCTCCTTTCAACATGGATGCCATCTTTGCTGCTCAGCTCTGCGTCACTGTCTGGCGCTAACGTGTAAACAAGGACGTTGGGGGGGGGGGGGGGGGGGGGGGGGGAGCGGGGTCGGGACCAGCACACTGAGGCACTGCGGCCTCCAGGACATCAGCACCACAAAGAAAGTGAAGTGCATGTGAGCTCAGAGTCAGAGTCTGGAAGCGTTGCACTTCCATACAGTCGATAACCCGGCACAGAGTAAGTGTTTAAGTGCGTGTCTGTGTGAGTGGTGGTCCAAAGTCAATACACAACAAGTGACAGCCAAAGAAAAACAGACTTCACTATATATTGTTACTTTGAGGGTGAAAAAAATACACCAAACACACAATATTAACAACCATCACAGGTTTTTTACCACAGTCCACTCTGTAAAACCATCCAAGCTGTACTGATGTAACTGAACTGAAGGACATGGATGAGAGCAACACACACACACACAAGTACACGCAACATACAACTCCAATCTTCCAAGGAGAGTACTACAAGATAGGAAAGGGAGGGGGATTGGGGACGGCTGTAAAGGACAGACACTGTCATCACTGCAGAGCATGATGGAGAGAGAGAGACAACAGAAAGTGAACCAAGGCAAACTATTTTTTTCAAAAACTCAAAGCCTAACCAACTTGACAGGTCTTCTCTCCAAGTGTGTTTTCAGCGGTCAGACTTACCCCTGTGCCCTTCATGGTGAACGGTCTACCCTGTTGGAGCAGAGCAGAATAGAGGGAAACTGATAGCCCTGTTCAAGTCTCCTTGAGAGAAGCAGCTGCAGCAGGAAGAAGAGGCACAGAGGTTGACAGAAAAACTCTATCAAGCTCCTTCACTTCCTCCAGTCCCCTGATCGTATCAACAGACAAAAGGCACTTTAGCTCCACTGGATGGCTTTAAAAAGGCTCTCAGCCCGGCAAGCCCCCCCCCCCTTCTTCTACCCCTCCCCCTTCTCTCTCCCACTGCCCCGTCTCCTTCAGCAGCCCCCCAACGTCCTACTCCTGCCTAAACATAAAGCTCCGTGTCTCTTCTGTTTCTCTTCTGACCAAGTCCCCTCAACTAGCTGACCTTTTCTCTTTCTCTGTCTTTTTTCACTCACTAACCCCTCTCCCTCTCTCTAGCCAGTGACCCGTGCGTTTGTCTTTGAGCTGACCCCTGGCCCGGCGCAAAGAAGAGGGCGAGTGGGAATAAAAAGCCAGCACAGCAGAAGGCAACAGCGCAACAGCAGGCAAACAGTACAGCGGCACTCCCGACTCACAGACAAAAATCTCTAGCCTCCTTCCCCTTTAACATTCAAGAGTAATCAATCTAGCTTGCTACATGATACTAAAACCCCGCCTCACACCCGGCTCCCACCTCACTCTGACACTTGCAACCAATGAGAACACGGTGTCCTCCTATGCCATTGGATGTTGAACACACCAGTCAGCGCTGACACATCCCCCGCTCCTCCCCTTTCCTCCACCCAACCCCCTTTTACCGACAGCCAACTTCCTGCTCTAAGTTACCTTGAGCTGCAGGATAGGGGTCAGGGAAAAGAAAAGAGGAAGAGAGAGTAGAGAGGAGAATAGGTGAAAAAGAGCAAATAAAGTTGTGGAAAGCTCCTCAGGGAGTGTGTGAGGGTGTGCTAGTGGTGGCTTGCCTCGGCATTGTTTGTTCTCAGGCGGTCCCTGCCTCTCCTGCTGTTGGACGGATGAGAACGGTTCCACGGGCTGCTCTCTGACAACTGCTCTCTGCTTATTTACAATGTCAAACTAAATGTCTCCCTCCGCCCCGCCTCCGCTCTGTCGCTACAGGCTGACAGCACAGTGATGCAGGCAGCCACGCTGACCCTCACTGGCTAAAAGAAGTGCCAGAAAGGATGCCGCATGTTGCATCCACATGATTTAAAGTACAAAAGCATACTGGGCAGACTCGCTGTCTCATACGTGTGCACAGGCATACATGCACATCCACACACACATACACATTTTGCCCTTGCTTTCTCATTCATCCTTGCTCACAGTCACAGGTACACACTGCGCACATCTAGCCTCTAACCAGGCTACTTGTTATATTGAGATTCATTGTAATGTTATGCTAACTAAGGAACAAAATTGTCTACATGCGTGGTCACTCATTATCTGCATAAAATATGAACTTAGTTGAATTAGACTTTATTCAACAATTCTCATGACTCACAGAAACATTTAGCTATGCTGCTTACCGCAACCACAACATTAATCCAATGAAATCCTTATTATAGTGTCAATCAAATTTACACAAACACTAATTACTGCAAAACAGATCATCGCAGTGTCTTTGCACAAAACGAAGAAAAATCAGCTGACTCGTGAGCAGCCACCGGGGGGGAAAAAAAGAGTGCATTTAATTCTCGTCCTATTTGTGGATAAACAAGACTTAAGAGATATGAGTGAAAGTCTGTAAACAAAGACATTGTTGTCTTGACCCCAAAAAACGACGCTCACAGCAACTTCCACAATTAAAACGTCATCAAAAAACCACGTCAGCAATGTCATACAATGCCCTTCTTGTTAACTCGCCACTGGTTTAATGTGCATACCTCCAACACAGTAACCTTTACTTTAGAACACCAAGGCAGGACACGACTGCTCATGTGCACAACTCATGGTGTTAATGCACCACCAACTACATCAGTGGCTCCACATCGTGTATGCAAACTGATTAAGACCAAGTAAAGCCTAGACGATAAAGTGTTGAGAGGTGACAGAAGCTTTGTGTTATGGTAATTAAATTTTAGACAGAGTAGCCTTTAACTGATAACTTGTGCAAAGGATGGAGGTGCGACCTGAAGCTTATGCAGCATATTACTGCAAATCCTGACTGTAGTGAGGAACACAACCAGCTTAAGTGAGAGCGAAAGAGAGCAAACCTGCCCCATCAATGAAAAACCTAGAGGGGGAGGGGAACCGGAAGGATGGAGAAGGACAGAGAGGAGAGTTGTTACAGGATGGGAGGGGTAGAACAAGTGGAGAGAGAACAAGATAGAGACTCAAGAGAAACAAAGCTAAATGTTCCCTTTTCTATTTTTGTGAGGAGCATGGGGACTAGAGCAGGTACTACAGCCGTCCAGTTAATGATTTAAGTGGTGCTGCACAAAGATTAATCCATCCAGCATGGCTGCCGTTTCAGAGCAGTTCTCTGTAGGTACATTCTGGTTACCCAAAATGCCTCAGTAATGACACCTGGCAAGGTCACCGTACAAATGAGACCTTCCCATGACCCGTGCTGCCCGTAGCAGAGACATGTTTGCTCTCACTGACGTTGTTTAGAGATAAACATCCACCAGCCAGACTGCTGGTTTCATAAACACACAGCTTCCTGAGGGTAGCCAAGCCAAACCATGCATTCACCCACAAACATGCAAAAACACATGTACACCTGCATATGACATCTTTTACGCAGATTAAGTTTCCTACTGTATGAGTGACCTTCATTTTGTCATTTTAAATATAGTGTAATGGAAAAGTAGAGTAAATTAAGATGAGAACAATAATGAACCTCTTCTAGATTGATAAAGTTAAATAAACTGTAGGAATGGCACCTTGAAATTATTATATTCACCAGCATTGAGATAGTATCCTTTGTTATTCAACGTTATCTTTAATATGCAATAAGCACATTCCTCATAGATATTTACTTTCAAGTCAATGACTCAAAAAAAGGGCAAAAGCAGAAGTGCAGCTTCATGTTGGATGTTTTCTTTTGTTTTGATCTTGTGGCTGAGTTTCAATCATTTTATTATCTAAGCTTTAGGAGTTTTATCAAGAACAAGTGTTGCTAGCACTGACCCGAGTAAGAAAACAAAGACTCATATTCATATTTACACATTGATAGCACTGGGACTAAGTTAGAGTAACTTTGCTCTTGAGTTATCAGTTAATACGCTGTTGACCGTTAACGGTAAATAATGTTAGATGATACATTAACGTTATAAGCCAGTTAGGATGAACAAAGTGGCTAGCAGGAGATGATAGCATCGAAACAAATGTCCCAGTTGAGGTAACGTAGCAGGCAGAAGTCAGTTTTCAGTCAACAGAGTCTGGGCTCGCTGAAATAAACTAGCTATCATTATGCGAGCTATAGAGCTAAGTTGTGAGATATCAGCAGCTTAAACAATTAAAAGGCACATTCAGTGCTAGAAGCTAACGCTATCATGCTCATTGCTGACCGTGACTTTAATGCTAACGATAGTGAAGTTAATGTGAGCCTGTCGCAGATGAACACTGGTGACAGTTGCACAGCACAGGAGACCATCCGCAACGTGTCTTAATTTTCATCACCACTGGACAACGAGCCCTGCCATCAAATGAAAGTTAGTAAAGCTTTCCAAAGCTATGAAGAAGCAGTCTAACCAATAAAGACAACGTTTGGATCTGTCCTTCAGACCAATCAAACCTCGGACTAGATTCCACCAATCAAGGTTTTTAGGGGCTAAGTTCCTTCTGCAACTGACGCCATTCGGGGGTCCAGCAGGAATGGCCAGTCCGTTTGAAAACCACTCAGACAAGAGCCAATATGGCGGACACAGAACACCAGTTTCCTGACCGCCCGTGATCCCTTCAGCGGGCCACCAATAAGCGCCTCAGAGAGCGGGGAGGGAAATGGCGCCTGTGTTCATCTTCCAAAACAATCGTCTATTGGTCAAGAACAGCAAATGAAAAGAAGCGAAATAATTGTCCCCGCTTCCACCTAACGCGGACCACTTTCTCGTAAACGTTCATCATACATATGAATTTTTAATTTGTTACTCACTTTGTTTTACGGGGTCGAAGTGAAGTCCGGCTCAGCGTATTATTTATTTTATTTAGCTAGCAAGGGGAAACAAGATGGCTGCTATTCGAACCGGAAAGACTTTGACGCACGAACGTGATGACGTTGCAATGACGCTCCCTTAGCGATGACGTCTATTTTTTAGCGTTCTTCACTAAGTTGAAATGGAGAAGACGATCTATTAACTCCTAAAGTATTATAAATCACAGTGAAACATAAGTGAACTTCTAAAAACTACAGTAACTCAACTTTGAATATAACAGTTAAAGTCCCACCTCCATTCAAATATGTTTTTTTGTTTCTTGTCCCTACTGTTGAATGTTTGAACATCACTGTTCAGAATATATGCAGAGTTTGACATCAGAAGGCTGTTTTCACATTTATCTGCTGAAAATTTCCCTGAGCTCATTGAAACTCCAATTTCAAAGGGTGGACCTAAAAGCATGATTTGTGACAACACAAATAGTTTGGAAGCCAATCCTAGTCCAATATTTCAACTTTACAGTGAAATAAGAGACATCTTGTGTCCAATGGTTAAACTTCTGAAATGAAATATATTTATAGATTATTGATTTTTTAATGAAGAAGAAAGAGTAGATCCAATTTTAAGGATTTTAACAAAATAATTAATATTAGACACAAATTATTAGTTAAACTAAACTGTTTTATATACATCTTAAAACATGTCTAGAAGGGATTTTTAACACGAGCCAGGTGTTTATATGATAAGAAATGAACACTACTTCTGCTTTTTTTGTCTTTATTAACATAAAACTACTACAATTTCTTCTTCCACAAAATGATCATACACAAAATACTAAAATATTCATCTTACGGTTTGCAGAGTAAAAAAAACTGAGCTAGAGGGAGGACACTTCATAAAACAAGAACAAAATACAAGAAAGAAAAATGATATACAGTTCATTCAGACCCCTTCACTTTTTTCACATTGTGATCTTGCAGCCATATGTTAAAATCATTTAAATTCATTTTTCCCCTCATCTACATTTATACCTCATAATGACAAAGCAAAAACATGATTTTAGACATTTTTGAAGGTTTATTAAGAAGTAAAAACTGACACTGACATGAGTATTCAGACCCTTTACTCAGTACTTAGTTGAAGCACCTTTGGCAGCGATTACAGCCTGAAGTCTTCTTGGGTATGACACAACAAGCTTTGCACACCTGGATTTGGGGATTTTCTGTCATTCGTCTCTGCAGATCCTCTCAAGCTCTGTCAGGTTGGATGGGGACCGTTGGTGAACAGCCATTTTCAGGTCTCTCCAGAGATGTTTGATTGAGTTCAAGTCAGGGCTCTCACAGGACCACTCAAAGACATTCACAATTGTCCCTAAGCCACTCCTGCATTGTCTTGGCTGCGTGCTTAGGGTCATTGTCCTGTTAGAAGGGGAACCTTCAGCCCAGTCTGAGGTCCTGAGTGCTCTGGACCAGGTTTTCATTAGCAATATCTCTGTACTTTGCTCCATTCTGCTTTCCCTCAACTCTGACCAGTCTCCCAGTCCCTGCCACTGAAAAAAAAACCCAAAGCATGATGCTGCCACCACCAAGCTTCACTGCCGGGATGGTATTGGGCGGGTGATGAGCAGTGCCTGGTTTCCTCCAGACATGACACTTAGAACTGAGGCCAAACAGTTCAATCTTGGTTTCGGCAGACCAGAGAATCTTGTTTCTCACAGTCTGAGAGTCTTTTATTTGCATTTTTTGCAAACTAAGTGGGCTTTCCTGTGTCTTTCACTGAAGAGAGACTTCTGTCTGGCCACTTTGCCATAAACCCCAGATCAGTGGAGTGCGGCAGTTGTCCTTCTGGAAGTTTCTCCTATCACCACGCAGGATCTCTGGAGCTCAGCCAGAGTGACCATCAGGTTCTTGGTCACCTCTTACCAAGGCCTTTCTCCCCTGATTGCTCAGTTTGGCCAGGCAGCCAGCTCTAGGAAGAGTCTTGGATTGTTCTACAGTTTTTCATTTATGAATTATGGAGGCCACTGTGCTCTTGGGAACCTTCAATGCAGCAGAATTTTTTTGTAGCCTTCCTCAGATCTGTGTCTCAACACAATCTTATTTCTAAGCTTGGCAGGCAGTTCCTTCGAGCTCATGGCTTGGTTTTAGCTCTGATATGCATTATCAGCTGTGAGACCTTATATAGACAGGTGTGTGCCTTTCCAAATCATGTCCAATCAATTGAATTTACTACCAGTGGACTCCAATCAAGGTGTAGAAACATCTCAAAGATGATCAAGAGGAATGGGAGGAACCTGAGCTAAATTTCAAGTGCCATAGCAAAGGGTCTGAATATTTATGTCAGTGTGATATTTCAGTTTTTGCTTTTTAACAAATCTGCAAAAATTCTAACATTCTGTTTTCGCTTTGTCATTATGGGGTATTGAGTGGAGATCGCTGAGAGAAAAAGTGAATTTAAATGATTTTAGCATAAGGCTGCAACGCAACAAAATGTGAAAAAAATGAAGGGGTCTGAATATTTTCTGAACGCACTGTATACAGTATATAGTTCCTTAGTTCAACATGCTGTCATACATAAAGTACATTTCTTAATCACTTAATCTGAAAGTACAAAGTTGGTAGAGTAACTTATTCTCCAGATAGTGCATAAAGCTTCCCTACATTATTTGGAATGTTTGTAAGTATATAAAGATCATATAAAGATGAAAAAAAACAACAACAAAAAACCCCAGATATACCTTGTTTTTACAGCCTTCGGATTGGAGGAAAATTGAATTGACTTCTGCTAATAACAACAAGTAGCACTGATGCGACAGCTTCAGTATCCATTCAAATGATTTGATGTTCATTTAACTCAATTGGACCATGTTATTCACAAATGTCTCTGGTAACGGTCTTCATCATAAACATCAGTTAGGTTCATTTAAATTTAAGTTGAATTTAATCAAATGCGCTGTACAGTTCAAGACTAATATGGAAAAATCAATAATAATACTACTCTTGCTGCAGGTGATAATAGTAATATGAAGAATTGAAAGAGATGACAGCTGCAGTAGACAAATGTTTTAATGTTTACAAAAAAACTCACATTTTTAAGAATTACATTTTTCATAGATTTCTACTGCAAATAAAGTAAAAAACAAATGAAAAGAAGGAAATTTAACAGATATACAGTATATCTTTATCCTCTCTGTTGTTGTTGCACAGCTGTGGGCTGGGAGGAACAGCATTTTGTTTTCTTGTGTATACAGAAAAAGAAAAAAGAAAAAGACAAACTAAATCTTGAAATCAAATCATGTTTTCAGACCCAATATTCTATTAAAAGTATGAATATTTAATAATTATGAACTATGACTATTATAAATATGACTATTTCCTGGCCACAAGTTCCAGGAGGGTGGAGGTGATTTTGTCCAGGCTGTTGGAGTACTGAGAGCCCCTGTTCGTCCTGGGTCCTCGCTCCATGTGGAGGGGAGGTGTAAAAGAGTGGGAGTCAAATAGCTCCTCAGCATCAGGTCGGTAGTCACGAGGCTGCATGTGTTCTTGAAACCTTTCAGGATAACGTGCTGGCTCATCTGAACGCGTAGCATGTGGTGCCTGATACATCTCTGGCATCCCGAAAACTTCTGAAAGAAAAAAACATTAGGGAAACAACTTCAATGGATTTTCCAAGTGGAAAAAATGCAGGCTTATTTTGACAGAGGGAAACAGAATACGTAGCTTATTGTTCATCACATGATTCATTTATCATATCATAAAACAACAAGATGAACTTACACAACTGTGTACACTGCCTCCACAATTATTACACATGCACTTGACAGCCAATGGTACAATTATGAGACAAATCATTTCAAATCGGTTTTTACACAATATAAACAATTCTTCCATGCAATGCTTTTAATAAAGAATATTTTGTTATATTTGACCAAAGACCCAAACTCAGAACTTACAGAGGTGTCAGTGAACTTACCAATTAATGCCTGCTATGCAGCATATAGAAAATCATTTATTTATGTTTGATGTGGAGCACATTGACTGTAACTGCATGTTATACATCATACAATTTACCTTCGTAACGGCGTCTGTTTGAGCGTCTGGGTTCCCCGTGCACAGGATGGTGGTATTCTTGATGCCGCTCATCAGGTTTATGCTCATGCTGCTTCCGGGATCTTCTTCTGTGATCTTCTTCAACGTAGAGGTCTTCTGATTGTCTGATGTCTAAATCTTCTCTAAAGGTTCTCTTATACTGGTGTTGTGGAGAGAGCTGCATGTCCGGCGTTAAGCTGTTGTAATCTTTGGAGATGACTGCACGACTATGGCTATTTTGCTGTAACAACAAAAACACATATGTCTTTAATTCATTTCCACTACTTTGCAGAGAAAAAGAGAATTAAACAACATGTTGCATTACAAAGACTGGCCCTTTGCAGGGTGACACATACCACAATCTTCTCAGATTTTTTGGCCTTGAATTCTTTCAGAAGATTGCAAAGTTTGTTCTTAAGGAACTCAGCCTCTTCTGCATTCTCAATTTCAATGTTTTTCTATTAGGGAAAAGTGACATGGGAAAAATACATAGTTAAGATCACATATTCAATGAAGGGCTGCATGCACAAACACATCACTGCTATGCGAGTTGCAAATTCTAATACATAATCTTACCAGCATATCAAAAACCCCCCCAGGCTCAGAGCGTCCTCTTTGGTAGCTGTCGGTATCATGTGGGCTCTGAAAAACAACAGGTTTGACATCGCTACAACCTTTTTACTGCATAAATGAGTACACATTCTGAATTAGACAGAAGTATGGATTACTGACATGTTATTAGTTCATCACAACAAATAGCCTGATTTTATAATTGACTACCTGTGATTCTGTGTAGAGGTCAGGATGTTGTGTTCCATGGATTTCAGGTTCAAATGGTGCACCACCTGGTCTAGAACGACCGCCAAACTTTGGATTTGGAGGTCTAGAGTCATCATGGAACCTAAAGAAAAAAATCAAACATAAAATGATGTATAAAGATGAAAACACAGCGCATTCAGTTAAATAATAGAAAACATTTGCATTTTTAAAAAAGGTATCAGCCAGCCAGTTTCATGAACAGTAATCGTTACAGACAAATGACAAAGTACATTAAATCACTCACATCTCGTTTGCGGTTTCCATCTCCTCTGCAGTGGCATCAGAGAAGCGACTCTTTCTTTTTCTTTTACCATATCCCTCATCATCAGCAGTCCCTTTCAGGAAGTTCCTGAATGGCTCTGGAATGTCAGATGTGGACCTGGTAACTTCCATTGGTCTCTGGAAGGTAGGCGGTCCTGTTCTGCTAGGCCTAGCATTGGAAAATGCCTCCTCTTGATATGGTTCTCTTGTTTTATGCTGATAATCTCTGATAAAATGTGTCTGCTCACTCTCCATAAGTGTGGGAAAGCTCCTCCTCTTGGCCTCTGGTTCACTCGATCCCTGCCTTCCTGCTCTATTCCTGCTTTCATGCCTACCAGATTCCCTGTCCAGAGACCACTGGCGTTTATTGTCTTCTGGATACACTGGCTGCAAGGGCTGATACTCGCTACTAGCAGAATGAACTCGCCCATGCCTGACTTCCTCAGTGTAGAACTCCTTCAGCTGATCTTTTTCTGGGTAGGGCCTTCTGTATGGAGGAGCCTCTTCTGGGTAATACTCTACATGCTGAGCCTGGCCATGGGGCATCTCCTCCCCAGAATCATATTTGTGCACATCACCTGGCTCAAGAACAGCTCTTGTTTGTGGCTCTTCAACATATTCATCTTCATACTCCCTACGATGATCACTGTCCAGATACTGTTGTCTGTGCATATTCCTTTCCCTGTAATCTGCCCTCCACAGCTCCTCTTCCCTGCGGTCACAGCTGAATGTGTCCTCCCGTGGGTACATCTGTCTGTCAGAGTTCAAAGTGTAACGGTCATCTGAATGGGATGGAGATGAAGTTGGGAAACCTGGGGAATACCTCCTCCCTCGGGGAGAGTACTCATCTTGATAGTTCTTGAGTTCTGGTGGATGTGGTGACACATGTCGTTGGGTTACACTGTGTGGAATATTTAGGTCCCTATTTTGCTTCTGCCTTGGGGGAACTAGGAAACAAAAGTAAACATAGTTTAAGTAAAAAAATAACTTTGCATATTTCTTATAAACAGTTCCTTTCTTAGAAATAATTCCTTTACAGTTGCAATGGTCCTCAACCATTTGCTACATAGAGTAACTTGTAAACTGTTCAACTGCAGGTAAAATGAGGTCTTCAAGTATTCTTCTTATTTATAGTAGCTGTCATTTCATCATTTGTTTAGAAAAATATTACAAATAGTATTTGCCGTATGAGCTGTTTAATTAGGTGACTGTGATCTATCACATTAGATTCCCTTAAAAGTATTAAATGCATGTCACAACTTTATGAGAACTCCAAAAAACCAAATTGCAGATTTTATATTGCACTTCTATTACAGATATATCAGTACTGGTATATACGGTACCAGTCAAGAGTTTGGATTCACTTGAATGAGAAAGTGTGTCCAAACTTTCGACTGGTATGTATGTTGGCTGACAAGTAACAAGAAATTCCAGCAGAGAAATGCGAAAGAATTAAATTTAGAAATTGTGTTTCCATTACATAGTTTGTCCACCAGAGAGCACTGACAATTTTATTTTTCCAATTGTAAAATGTCATGTATTTCATGTGTTCATTATAAATATCAGGCAGAAAAATCCTATTTCAGCTGGGCTATGATTATTAGTTTTAAAAAAAAACAACCTCTGACATGCATGTTGACAAGTTTAGGAACAGTTACCACACTTTTTTGTATTATCATAAACATTCTGAAATTTTGTCTTTGACATTTTTATGCATGTATGGATGCTAACACAGGCTAGTGAGAACTATTGATTTTATTCTTGTATGAATGTACCTCTGGAGATGTTTAATTTTCCCACAGTCCCCTTTTTCTTCATTGGCTATAACATAAAGAACATATGTTACTCTCAAAATAATTTTGATTTTTTAAAAGTACATAATATTTAATAATATTCAACATGTCATATGGTTATTAAAATCAGCGTGCCCCACCAATGGAGATCCTCTTCCATCCTGTCTCTCTATTATCTCTGCTCTGGCACGTATGATCTTTCCTCCTTGGGTCATTATGGATTGCTTATCCCAGGTCACCAAGTCTGGCCGTTTCACTTCCTACATATACACAAAGGTAAGACATTCTCACTGTTTTCTTAATTAAAAAGAAAATCAGACATTCAAAAAGTTCCACTGGAGTTTTCTGAAAATGTTCATTCACAATGTTTTACCATGTATTTCTGCCTGTGTTTACGTCCAATCACATGATGGACCATATCTGGTAGGTTTGCAGTCACATTACATAGCCTACATGTGTATCTGGGCCCTGCGTGTTGGTCAGCCATATTATTTGGCACTTCATCCAAATATTTCAAACCTTGGAAAGAAAAGCAGGAGAATTTTAACAGGCATACAATTAACATGGAACAAAATGGAAATTGTAAAAAAAATTGTCAAGTTATTCACCAATGATAGGCTCATCAAGCTTCAGGTATTCCAGATATTGTAATATGTCCTCAAATAATGGTACAGTGTGTTCCCTGCCACCAAGCCCTGGAAAACCCAAACACTCATGGTTAGCAAAAGAAAACATTACGACAGAGGGGGATTTTAAGATCATAAAGTATTATGTACAATGTATGAGCTAACCTAAGTAAATATTTTTGTGCTGTTTAGTTTACATCAAATATCTTGTGAGATTAACTCACTTTTTAGATCACAGTATACTTTTATTTTATTTGCTTAAGGTACAGCAACACCCCAATGTGTCATTGCACATTTCTAACCATCTACTGAGTTCAGCTTTTTCCAGACCTTTGAGTGCTTGATGAGATAGAGGTCTCGTTACATGAGATTTGTAATGAGTATTGAGTTTGCTAAATTAATTGCTTCATTAAGCACTTGATGTCACTGCCATCGCCCTCAAGTCATACTAGTGGATGATCTCAGATTCCATGCATATGACAGACCAAGAGGTGTACCGGTTAATATTTTGGAGGTAATAAGCAAAGACGGTTACTGCAGTTGCAGCTCAACGGGTTGAATTCTTCAGTTCACATACAGACATCAAATCTGACTACTGAAAATGAGCAATCACACACATTTTATGTATGATCTCCACTGCTTCAGCTTTGAACACTTGGGTCCTCAAAATCTGCTCTACTTACATCAGCACAGAAGTGATCTCTGAAATGAAAATGTGGTACAATCTTCTGTATCTCATGATTGATTGATTGAAACGTCTACCAGTACCATGCAAGAAAGAAAAAAATGGTGACGCATTATGGTCTTGACCTCCTGTGACATCCATCGTATGACAAAAAGACCTAAATGCTGATGTTGGCCACATTACCAACAGTAGAAGAAAAATATTTTTTCCAAGAGTCCAAAAAAACCTCCAAAAATTAAAAAAGAAAAAAAAAAGAATAGAATAGAATTTTTTTTCTGCATACTTGAAGTATGAGAACAGAAGCCAAGTTTTCTTTGTTTAAGCATACACCACATTCCTCAACAGGTAAAGCTGGAACAAGGTTTAGCAAATGTGGTGCTGTTTAGAAAATGTTTTTTTGGATGTTTCTTTTATTCATGCAAGGAACATGAATGTAGTTTCTCTTTTGTGTTTTGAATCCACCTCCCAACAGAAAGGTGAATAAAACAATCAAATCAGCTTATTTCATGCGCAGGACATGAAACACATGTTGTTGATATTAGGTGTGGGTGTCGGCTGTGGTGCAACCTGTGGTTACCCTTCTTTGTGACGAATTGCAGAGATGTTTACTTTTGTCTTTTCATCCTCTAATGCCATTGCCAGTAGCCAGCTGCATCAGGATGATTGCAGCTGAGTGTTGGTGAACTCATTGATGTTCCAGCACCAGGATGATTGACTCTGAGCCTGCTCTACCCCATATATAGCCATCAAATTTGGCTACAGTAGTTTATGGGGCAGCCCTATAGGCACAGTTGGGACTGGGCCACCAAATTTGGGCAACTGCCATCCATTTGAAAGATGGCTGAATGGATGACATGACCAACAAAGTGTCAAAGAGCACCAGCGGAAGGCAGGTGCTCTCTTAGTTAGCAAGTGACAATAGGTCTCCATTCAAACTCTTAGCAGAAGATTGTGGGTGATGAAGGTAGCCAACTTGTGTAATTGTTAAGTCCACATGCTCTTCCTGTACAGATGGTGAAACAGAGCTCTTTAGATTTTTTCTTCAAGGGACTGTGAAACGAAGAAAACACTCTTGTCTTTTCCCCAGCATGATTCAACCATCAAGAGCGATAATCACACTGGCCATGACAAGGTGCACAGTGGAATGCCTGTCCTCCACCATAAACAAGATAAAAAACCCAACAGGCCATACATGTTGACAAGTGGTCTCAACTGTTTGTTGCTACTTTCATTCCAAAGAGAGATGACAGCAACACTGAACTATGATGACATTAATGCATCCCTGGAGACCAATCCTCAATGTCCTGTACTGTAAAGCCATCTAAGGGCGTTTTCAAATCTGCCCTTTTTAGTCCAGCTGAATGGGACTCTGGTTGGTTTTCCTCTTTGGTATGATTTGTTTGGTTAGATCTTGTGGTTCATTTGTGGTCAGAGCGTGATCCAACCTTGATTTGAACTACAAAGCATACTCCACAAGTTTGAGCTAAACGGTGCTCCTTGCATGCTGAATCAGCAAGGAAGAAGCCAGAGAGTGAATCGAATTCCAATCTGCACCTGGCGCAAAGAAGCACATTGGCTTGTTGATATGGGCAGATAGGACCTTTTTCAGGACCTTCTTCTCGTGTTTGCCTTCTTGCCTGCACCCCAGACACAATTAAACAATGAGCACAGTGAACATTTTCACGTGGCTTTTGGTTCACTTGGATTTTTCTCTGTTGAAAAGAAACTGAACCAATGGGAAAAAGCAATAAGTTTACCAACTCTTCCACTGATTCAGACCAGAGCAAATCATATATAGGTTTGAAAAGGCCCTAATTTAGGACATAACTGAGTGTTTGCCTCTCCCAAGCTCATCTTTGGCTCACAGATGCAAGTTATACTTGGGCCACCCAATTATATATGAGGCCCATCCATCATGATATTTCTGGCCATGCCACTGTTTTGGGGTGCAGATTCGGAAGATTTGAACTGACAATCAGCTCCAGTTAACTACACTCTAAGTAGCTTTGGCCAGTTTCAGTACCCAGAAACACACCAGTGTAACTGGGCCAGGTCAGGCACATCATTTATTACCAGACCTGCATTAGTCTGGCAACCAGATGTGCTAGATTTATGCAACCATTGAACCATTTGGCTGCCTGGAACACTGTTCTCTCTGCAAACCAACTATGCTGGATAAATGTCCAACATACACTATATGGCATGTAGGTGGACTACCAAATATTACACTTGTGTGATTGTTCGACATCTCATTCCAAAGGCATTAATGTGTTGCTATAGCCACCTCTTCGGGGAAGGCTACAGGGACCTGCTACAGGGATTTGCTCCAATTCAGCCACAAGAGCATTAGGGAGGTTGAGCGCTAAGACCTTGCTTGCTGTCCATTAAAACCAGGCAACAGATTAGAGTGACCTCCTGTTACCTTCATTAGACTGAATTACCTGACAGAACAGACAGCAAATAAACTTGAGGTCATAATATAACAAAATGACCAGACTGAAGATGAAATCTACTTACCCGCAGCAACAAAGGCATCCTCTTTCTGCCAGGAATGAAAGGAGAGCAATGAAAATTAAGTCAATCAGCACTGGACACTGGTTAGTGTACACCACTGCCACAAACAGAGAAAGGGTTATATCATGGAAAGAAACATATTTTTGACACATTTACTTGAGTATGTGTAGTTAAAGTAGTTAAGGAGTTATCTTTTTCAAATGTCATGTATAAACATAACTGAATGTAATAAGTGGCCTTCGCAATGTAAGAAGTATGTCTAATGAACTAACTGGGAGAAGATTATATTGACTGTTAGAGGCCAAATTAAATGTGAAAATGGATATCTGTATACAGAGAAGCAGTATCCAATTTTCTTCAATATAACCAAGACATGGACCAGTGTTCAAGAAGCTTTTGAAACTAGTTGATCTCAAAAGCTTCTTTTACACATGTTCACCACTGGATTCAACTATCTGAATAAGACAGAAGGTTTCATTGTTTAAATATAGTGTAAAGTTTGTTACCATATAACATTACCCTTAGGGATGGAATAGGCCTTCCTCATGCAAGACTTACAGACTGTGTGACTTTGACCTTAAGATTATTTTTATGATTCCAGTCTATTTTCTTCTTGTGCGTGCAACTACAGTGATTGTGCATTGGACTGTGAGCTTTGCCATCGCACGGTTGATCACACAGCAGTGCTGCAGCTGAATGCATCTGGTGTAGACACACACTGACGGAGGACTGCAGCTGCTCAGTTGCTGACAAGTTATTGTGGCAATACAGCCACCGTGGACAAGGTGTTATCACCTGTAATGATCAGTTGTCAAAGCATTGTCCATGTTTATTTGTTTTGATTCTCATTTTCCAGCAGTATGGCATGTAGAAGCACTGAGTCTGAAGTCAGTTGTCAGACCTTCCCAACAACAAAAGAATCTCCTGAGTCTCCATACCACAGTCACATGTGCTTTACCTGTGAGTGTTGCAGCTTTTGGTCAACACTCAAGCAGACGATTTCCCGAAATCTTTCAAGGCACAGAGCGGGTAAATTTCCAGGAGTTGGAAAACACATTTTTCCATATGAAGCAGACACAGAAAATTGCCAGAAACTGTCTACTTCAAAGTGCATGTGAGACAGTGGCTCAAGGACATCCTCCGCATGAAAGAAACCACTAGATAGATCTGCTATCACAAGGATCTCTCACCAGAATACTGTTCCACAGAATGATTACGGTCATTTCACCAAATGACCCAAGTTCATTATCCAGGATATCTGGTTGTCATGTACAAAACCATCAATAAACATTTCAGCGGCATGGTATGAATAAGAACCATAGCTTCAAGCTGTTTTATTGTTGCCTTGATGCTCAATACTTGACTCAGGTGGACCAAGACAAATAAAAGTTCATCTATAGGTGATGGCCTCCAGAAAACAAATGAAAGGATACATTTTGTGATGCAGCATGTTTTTTCTATTCTTGAAAACAAGTTGCATGCGTCACAATCGTCCACATACAATGATGTGAAACAACATGAAGGAAATGAAGATCAAGTCCAAGACCAAAATGTGTCGACGTGTTGCCTTCCCTTGTGCCATAAACACACTGCTAGGTGCAGTCTTCAAAGACACAATGCTCCTTCCAGAATGACCAGAGGCCTCATTTAGAACTGTTGTTACGCACAAAACGGGGCTTGAAAGATACGTACGTCACTTCCTACGAAAAAGTTAGAATGTATAAAGACAAACTTGACAGGAGAATGTGCGCACCTGTTTGGAAACTCTGACCCATGCATACGAACATTTTGAAGACAGGGGAAATTTGCAACACAGATGGTGAGGTGGTGAACTGAAGCCAGATTGTATAATGATGCCTCTCACACATTTTATTTCCCTTAATATCAAATGTTAATTACAGATCCACTTTATCATAAACATTCAAGCCAGCAGTTACTTGTGCTAGTGAGCCATAAATATTCCATAAGCAACTTTCAACTTTAAAAAGATATAAGCCAACTCAAATCTTAATCAATTACATCTGTGATTTATTATTGAACTATAAATGAAATACTGAGCGCATTGCTCTGTCTCACCATCACATTCAAAACCCCCAGAGAGCAGAGGAGAGAGTCAGGCTGTATGGTACTGACACTCATGGTCAGTTGTGGAGCAGCACAGCACTGCTGAAATACCAGGATGTTGCAGGTGGCATGATTCAGGAAAGTCTGGCTTGCCTTTCCCTGATATTAAGCGTGAATGATTCCTTTTCACCTCAACCACATTAACTAAATAATGTAATTATCATCATCAGTTGTAGAAATCCAAGATGACATCAAATAACTTTAAAGATTTGCAGAAAAGAGGACAGTTTTTTAGTATCTTCTAATACTGTGCATATACAATTGTATGTAAAAGTTTAGGCACCCCATGACAAATAACATATTTTGGGGATTTTTTTCATTGAAAAGATGTAAACACAGCCTCTCTAGGATATGGAAAAAAAACAATATTTTATGCAAACATTAATGCATAAACTTTTTTGTCATAAACTTAAAAAACATAAAAAATAAATGAAAACTGTGTTTATTTTGGATATAAAATGTGTGGTCTGCCAATCATGTATATGTCTATATATAGTAGATACTTAAATACCAAGCGGTGAGCTTCGGTGTCCCCGTGCCTCCGCTAGTCCATACCCTGAAAGTGTGCAGCAATGCGCTTCTTGGCATCTACCTCCATGTATTAACTGCATTAACAGCTGCTGCAGCCGTCAGCCTCTCAAACTTTCTTCTGTTACTGCTGCCGTTCTCAACAGGAACAGCATGTACATCAATATTCATGAAGGCTTTTGCATTGACCATTTATGGTTTATTGTGTGAGTGAAAGGCATGGGATATGAGGTTCGTACATGTGCGCACATTTTCAAGTTGATTGTGATTTATAAAAGGGAAACAAGCTTGCATTTATAAATCTGGTCAAAGACAAACATTGGTAAGCAACAATTTTCCCTGGTTGTTCATTGTTGCTAAAGACGCGACTGAACAGGTATTCAGTCATGGTTGCAAGAATGCAAAATGTAAGAACATATGCACAAAATGCCAATGTGCACAGGATTTGAGCTTGAAGTCTGACTCAGAGGAAATGTTAAACACTTTGCCTGTTGTTGGCACTGATCTGGTACTTGGTGTACCACCAGTGCATCTGGCTTTGACATACTAAGATGCATTGTGTTTGACTAGAATAGAAAGGGATCCGGTACAAACTGTAAGTAAGGTCACAGGATATACAAGCAGGCAAAACATCAGAAATAAGCCTGGATTCGTCTTTTAAAGAAAAAAAAGTCCAAAAGTCCCCAGTCATTGCCAGCGGCATGGAATACAATTTTTGGACACTCCTTGTTTCCAGCTGTGCCTTTTATCGTGAACCTGTGGAGGAGTTGTGACTAAATGGAAAGAAAAATCAGCAGGTCAAATAAACAGCACTAGTTACAGTAAAGAGCTCACTGACAACCTCTAAATCTATCGCTGGGTGTTTTAGCAATAACAGTGCAACTGTCACAGGTTGCACAGCTTTCTGCACTGGTAAATTGTGCTGTGTACCTTTATATGTCCTGGTGTAGTCAGGTGTATCTTGTACAAGGTGTCACCTCTTATGGATTTTTCGCAGACCTGGAGAAAAAGAGAAAACATAAATCAGTATCATAGACACACATGATGGTATGACATAGAGTCAGTTGCCAGATTATTTGGTACATGTAGCTTAAACTAATGCAATCTTTATTCTTCCCTCATTGCTATAAACAAATAACCATTAAGGCGGGGCTCACTTCAGGGCTGCTGTATTAGACTGCTTTAGATAAACTGTAGCTAGTAGTGATTTTACGCTGGAAGCAGACCACTTGACACTGTATTGACCTTTCAAAGCAAAAGAATCAAGGCCAGATGTTTCGATGCCTTGATTCACCACACCAAAAATCACATGACCACCCCAAACAAGACCTCATTACGTCACTCTCGTATTAGAGAGGTGTGGTGCTGGTTTTGGATACAGGGTGTGCTGCAATTGGAATCTACCTTCTCTGTTAACAGAATAAATATTAAAAGTCAGAAATGTACTAATAAACATGTAAGAAGTTATTTCTACAGCAAAAGGAAAATGACTCCACGTGGATTTTTCTAACATTCAATGGGAAACAACAGGGCTTCTCCCATATAAACGTGTTATCCCCAACAAACTGAAAGAAGTAAATTAAGAAATTGTGCATAATATATATCCAACCTGCAAATTTGTCTTAAGATTTGAAGATATTGATAATGAATGTGAATTTTGTAAAAATGAAGAAGAAACAACTGAACATCTATTTTATGTATGTCAGTACACATCAGGATTCTGGGGGGGGGGGGTTCTTTGACACTCAAACCAACTATTTCATTAAGCTGGAAGCCGAGGATGTTATACAATACTATGAAAACAAAAACAGAAAGTTCAACAGACTGTCAATTTATGAATGTTACTGGGAAAATTTCACATCCATAAATCCAAATTCTTCTCGAGATCTTGCCCATCGTTTGATCTTTTCATGATCATGATGAATTTAAAAAGTATTTTGAGTCTGTCAAACTTATAAACAATAATGTGCACACAGTGTGCTCCAGTTTGATTATTATTACTTTTACACTTTGTCCTGTAACCATGTTGACTGTATTAACCACAGAAAGTGAAGTCATGTCTGTTATGTTATCTTTATTTCATTATGACACCCAAGTGTTTTCTGTTATTGTCTTGATGTCACACAGGTTGTAAGTGACGGTTTCTATGAATAAAGAGATGAAGTAATAAAAAGGATACCACGATATCTAAAAACAGAGCTGTAGACTGTTTAAAAGTGATCAGTTTTAATAATATAGACTGTATTGAACAAAATAACAATGAAAGCAGTAAAACCATTTATAATCTGACTGTTCAATCTCGGTCTCAGATTTAATTCAACCACACAAGTGTAATACCAATAGTTGCCCAGTAGATGTCGCCATTTTGACTATCAAATGCACAGTGAACCATTTTCCCAGCAATTGTTTCATATTGACTCAGTGCTTCAAGAAGCTTCGTTTCCCCCATTACTACTTCAGGGCTGCTGTATTTAGACAAACTGTAGCCAGGTGCAACCACTAGTGTAGACGCTGAAGTAAACAGTTTCTTACTTGGACCTTACATCCACTGACTTCTCTAGGTAACGTTAGCTTACCGTGCATTCAATAAACTCAGTCGAAGCTTCATCTTCGTACGGTGTTTCGAAACTGTCCATTGTTTAATGTCGTACGACTAGCGTACAACACTAACGAATTTTACGTGTGTGTGTGGTTTATATTGTTTGTATTGTATAGCACTTAGCTCGGCAAAACAGCTTTGACAACAGTGATGACTACTTCCTGTACGCTCATGTTACCGAGTTCGTTCGTTGGGTGAGAGATCTCGCGAGAGTAATCATTTTAACTCAAACCACGATCTTTCCCTAACCAAGTGTTTTTGTTTTTTGGTGCCTAAACCTAACCAGACCTTAACCACAGCGCTATCACATCATAAAACATAATGCGAACAACATTGTGCGAACAACTCGCACAATGGAGAAACAATTAATCTCGCGAGAGTTTCACAAATCTAGGGTAACCACCAAGACATGACTACATGGTATCAGAAACGTATGCACCCTTTTGAAAAACACACACATTGTGAATGCCCGTGTCCGCCCCCTGTTGTCTGGGAACTCAACTGCAATCAAATTCAACTGCTCATACTGGAGACAAGGCTGCAAAGATTTGTACATATTCGGTTTATTTGGTTCTAAGAAGAATTTGCTTCATATGTACAAAAAACAAACAGCTGTTTTTTGGAAAATGGGGCACTTCTCAAGCTGTGTGAGGCATCTGCACAGCATTCAGTAGCTTGAAGGATAAAACCATGAAGCTGTATGATCCAGTAAACAAGACCACAATGGACTCCTTCATATATTATTTCAGTACATTGGAGGTCTGAGTAACTACAAAGATATCAGTCTACAGATACCTCAGTAATTAGTTTAAATGACCATTTCATTTCACAAGCCATGTTGACATGGATACAAATAAGGACTTACAGGTATAACTCCATCATATTTACATGCAATTTTGAATATGTACACTGACCAATGATCCACACCCTCCTCTCCTTAGGAGGCTTTATGTAAATTATAATTACATACACTGGTTTGCTTTTAGGAACATGGCTCACTACTCAGCTTCAGAATCTGGTTTCCTAATGATTTCACAAGTATGTTGTTCTTTTCAAAGGCCATTATCACACTGCAGATAAAACAAATCCCAGTTTCAATACCTGCTGTAGTTATCTAACCAAAACCAAGAGTTAGGACAGATGCATTTACAGAAAGAGTAAAAGAAAGTTGTGACTGCAATCCAAAATACTGCAAATCATTATGAAGTATCACAGTAAGGGGATATACTCTGGTGCATTATCTTAAGTCACTATAAATACAAAAATATCACACCAGCATCATCCATACCACTTTAAAGCTGTGAAAGTTAGATGGGCAGGCGCAAAAGCATGAGGGGCCTGTGTCTGATGATTATAAATCTTAATTTACAGTTTACTGCTCATATCTCTGTTAATAAAAGCAGGACAAATAAATAAGCTGCTGAAGACAGAATGAGAACTTCAGGACGCCATACAGGGAGACACTGACACTTTCCAAAATCAAGAACAAATGACTATGGCAATGTCACTGATCAAATATCTAAAGAGACAGGTTGAGATGTTTCAGTAGCAGGAGGGTTTAGGTATCTGGTCAGGTGGCGAAACGTCAGTTTGAAGAGTTGTAGCGTCCTCCTGGAAGATTGTTCAAACGGGAACGCAGCTCCTTCCGGACCTGGGTCACCCTCGCCAGTTTGCGTTTGTACTCCTGAAAAAGTCCACCACAGAAAAGGTCCATCAGAGTTCAAAGATCAATAGTCTGGATGAGTGTTGTTGTGATTTTGGGCTAGTAGACAGATGTAAGTAAAGGACTGAGATCATGTAATTAGACAATTGAAGTCAAGGATATTAACAGCACATACAGTTAAAGATCTCACTGAAGATTAATAACAAAAGTTTGGATTTCTGGATAAAAACTTGCATCAAAGACTTGACATATTTTGTGTTTTCTCTTTCATTACATTAATCTCTCTAGAAAACTACACCACATAAATGAAAAATCTAAATACGTGAAGGTATTCTGAGCATGTTAAATGGATATTTTAGGCTGTTAAGTTTGCAATTAAGTCTAGCCTCCCTCAAACTCAAACCACTGGATGTATAATGAGATTTGATTTTCTTTAAACAATCTATACATTTTTACTCTGCAGGGTTATGACTTCTTCATTTGCATCTAAAAAATCTATGAAAGATCAACAATAAAAAAAAAACCTCTTCTATTTGATTTAGAGACTATACTGCATAAGAAGGTTGAAGTATTTAGGTTTATTTAACATTTTTGTAGTAAAGAAATTCAACAGTGGACCATAAAGACGTGGATGAAATTTACACAGATCAGGGCTGTGACACAAAGCTAGAAATCAATCAGCAAAAGAGAAAATTATTTTTGACAAATGATTTCTCCTAATTCACATATATATAAAGATTACTTTTAAAAAGGTACAGTAATATGAAGTCAGTCATGTTTCATTCTCTGCTCCAGCTTTGCTTCACTTTTGTGTTTATTGTATATGAACAAACAGCTGGTGCATGTGTGGGTGTTGTGCAAGCAGAACACATTTCTTCATGCTATGGGAGGTTTTAAAGTTCATCATGAATCACAAACCTCAAAAACTGTTTCATCAATACTGCAAAAATATGACGGAGTGTTGTGAACATAAGAAATAACCCTGATAAATTCAAAGATTCCTAAAATCTTGTTGTTCTTTTGCTAATTTGTGATAACATGTAATTATTTCCTCTATCTGAAGCTAGATTATCTAGTGTGTAGCAAATATTTACTGTGTTGATACCACAAAAAAAGTGTAAATACTGTTAGTACAAACCATCTTTGAAATTCAAATTGGTACAATGCATGCATCACAAGGAGCTGCAAGTGTTACAGCAAAATAAAAGCACTCACAAGATCAGTTTTCTTTTTTATTTCCAGTTTTTTATTACAGAGACTTGACTGTGTGAAGATACAAATATGAAATACTTTATACTCTTGGTATCCTGTGGATAGAGGCTGGACAGTTATTGTCAAAGCATGACTATGAGAAAACAATACAGTCTGTAGTTTAGTTTTTCAAGATCTAACACTGGGCGTTTTAGTCAATACTTACCTTGTGGGAGGTACACACCAAGTGAACAGAGCTATATGAAAACCTGACTTGGATGTCAAGTGTGTATTTAATTAGGAATATTTCATCTGTTTGTAATGCAGCAGGCTTAAACTGAAACTATAATCTACAGTTTGGTTCTATATGAAAACAGGCACTCTGAGGAAGTATGCAACATGCTGAAATACATGAGAGGAAATGTTATTTCAAAGTGTGAGCATGCAGTCATGTAGACAGATGAACACCAAGAATGAATCATTATGGCACAAAGGTGAGGTAGACAAGACACACAGATACACAAATGGTAATTGAAAGAAGAAAAGTGATTCACGCACTTCAAGTTTCTGCTCGTTCTGGGCCAAGCCGTCCTTCTGGCTTTGCAGGAAGACCGTTAGTGTGCGCGTGAGCTGCCTCCTATCATCTATTTCTGCCGCCAAGCGGCCACTGTAGTCTGCTAGCAGCATGCAGGCCTCCTCCACCAGGCGGGAAAGCCGCTCCCCTGACTCCTTATCTAAAGCACAGAAAGCATACAAAGAGCAGGGCACCATGCTTAAATATAACCAAGGAAGGACTGAGCTAGAGGTCACTCAGTTATCCATCAAAACTGGGAAAATGCAAATAGCTATTGTGAAATCAGATACTGTTTTGTATGGTAGATGGAGGCGTTTTTAGCCCTTTTTATTCCTCTAGTTTCATTGTCCTGCTCAACGGCACTTCAGTTTTCATTGTTGGTTGAGGCAGAGAGATTAAAGCAAGAGTTAAATGCTTCATTTAGTCTTTTAATGTACAATATGTCAAAGTGGTAAAATTAAGGGCACCCCTGCTGTTTGAAACACATACCACATAACCGCAACAGCTGTGGTTTGTTTCCAGCTGACGACCTTTGTTGCACATTTATACTTCTCTCTACCTATGTTTCCTGTGTCTCTGCACTTTGACTATCATATCAAGGCAAAAAAAACCTTTTAAAAAGTGGTAAAATTAGTAAAACATATTGATAGTGAACCATCTTTAAATATCTAGAAGAATTATCCACTGTAGGTTACTGAGTAGTAAACATATATAGCATGTGTGTTTTGGGTGTCTTTTCATCTGCTTTGTCTTGTTCACTGAATTCCTCTCACACCCATATCAATAACATTGTAGCTAACAGTATTGTCATTTTTTGTTTTGTTTGTTCAACCCGCAGGGTTGAGGTGAGTAATAGGTGAAGAATGAATGTGGTTTTATGCAAGAGTGAAGAAGAAAGAGTGACTGTTCCATTTATTTATGCTTCACTGTTTTACACTGTTCAATTTACTGAAAAGCAAAAAGACTGAAGTGCACTGCCTGAAGTGACTGAAGTGAGATGTGAACCCTGGTGCTCTAGATCAAAAGCCGTTCCAATAGTATTTACCCGACCCCGCTTCCCATGAAGACAATTAACTAATCAGTACATGTGTTTATGTGCTGTGGGGAAGACTTGTGTGTGTGTGTGTTTGTATATATACACACAGTACACAATACTGTGTTGTGTCCTGCCTCCTACCTGTGATCCTGTGAAGTAGTGACGTGTCCTGCACCTCAGCAGGAAGAGAGGAGATTCGCTGACGCAGCACTGAATCGCCAGAGGCTGCATTCTCCAGCTCCTGCAGAGCTCGGATTAACTCCGCTGTCTGTGTGAGAGAGAGAAGGTGATGAGCAGGAAAGGGAGATGAGACGAGCAAATTGGGGTATAGGTTAATGAGAGAAGCCTAGTTAATGACAAAGACACTTGAAACACATGAGAAACATTAGATAGGCAGCATTTTAAGATGAGAATCCATCTAGAAGATGCTGTGTTTACTGTGTTACTGTTAAATGACCTCAGTGTGGTTACAAGTATCATTTCAATTAAACCCTGTATTTATGACTACAGTTTGTCTTGGCCAGAACCTGTGGGGGCTCAGCGGGGGAACTCTGAGAAGCAAAGTCCTCGTCATCTGGTTGGGTCTCCTCATATGACCTCTTCTTAGCCTTTTTTTCTCCATCTAGGATTTACAAGAGAAGAGGGCAAGGCAAAAGACTACGTCACACACACACAAGTGTCAAGTGTTATTTAAAAATGTGAGCAATGTGTGTGTGCGGACAAGTCTGGCAGGGTACGCAGTCACATTATCTCTTACAGAGCAACCATGTAGACAAGGTACAGGATAGTATTGTGTGAACTTACATAGGACTTGTGAGAGCTGATCCAGCAGGTTGTTCTCGTACACAGTTCTCTCCTGCCAGATGGACAAAACCCGACCCAGCTGTTTCTTACAGCCCTCCTCGCCCTCTCTGGATACATATAATACATACAACAAACACATACACTTTAAAAATCTTTTAGAAACTCAACTAATGTTGACTGGATAAAACAGAAAGAAAAGGTGACAACTTCAGTGTCAATATACAGTATATGTAAATATACACATTTAGGTATAGGGGGAAAAAAATCACCTGCAATTCTTTTCAGAAATCACTCTTAAAGAAATCTGACTGATCAATTTCTTGTATTGCTAATATTTAAAATCTAAAATTTTGTATGACTCAATCCATAAAAAATGCCATAACTTAAGCAACCTGCAATAAACAAACACATTAAACACTGCATTTTCTTGAGCCTTTTACAGATATTTAGACAACATAGACATACTAATGATAGGTAATATTAAATCTGACCTGTACACATGTTTGAATGCATCGACGATGACCGGTGCAAAGTCCTGGGTGAATTCTGGTCCTTTCCTCTTGCTGTTCTGAATGACGTCATTGGCCAAGTACAGGAAGGTCAGCTTGCGTGACACCTGAGCTACATGTATCCAAATGTGTGTACACACACATACACACACACACACACACACACACACACATACATCACACAGGGGCTTGACTGAGGGGCTTTTGGATATGATTTACATGACAGAACTGTACATTGGATTTAAGCATTTAATGAATTAATTAGTGACATTCAGAGAAATTATCACAAGAAAATACTACATTGTAAATGCAATGCCATGCTTTTCCAACCAAGCCAGACCATTGTGTATTTAAGTTACTTTTTTCTATTTATCAACGCAAATCACGTCACAGTAATTGGTCACAACTAAGGACAAAATCTATCCAGTAACATTTAGTCACACAGCTCATTCTTTACAACAACATGTAGACACAAAGGGCTAGAGCGTTAAAGGCAATTCATTTCACAATAATTTTTTTTCTCTCTCTAATGACACAGCTTGTTTTATGTGTCTTTTTCATTTAGGTTTTATCTACCAATATGCACTTCAGTGGCACAGTCAGATTATACATTTAATGATGTATACGCCTTTGTTGTTTTTTTGGACAAGTCAGAGTCAACACTATGCACAAAGCTCCAGAGAAATATCCCATCTCTATCCCCACTGCTATTAACGCTCCTTTCAGCCTTCAGACGAGCTCCCAAAATACAACATCCACTTGAGGTATCATTAGGCTGCTGACTTGCACCCTAAGGAAAAGTGTGCCAGTATTAGCTTCAAGTAGTGCAAAACCTGCCATCTATACAACAGGCTGCAGCAAAAATATATTCACAACAGCTCAATTATGTGGTTATATAGTGACTGAACCTACACAATACATTTAGAGGCAGCATTTAACTTCACCAAGATTGTTTACAGTGTCAATGGCAGGTTAGTGATGAATATCTTCCATCTGACACGCTTTTAATGGCACAGTAGTATAGAAAAACTAAAGAAAAAAAACAACAAATCCTTAGGCCACTCCTTACATTTTTGTTAAACAACACATTCAATATTCTGTTTTGCAGTGAAAGACTCTTCCACTCTTATAGGCAGTAGAAGAGATGTATTTTGAATCCTTATGGTTTCAGTGGGACATTTGAAGCCTGAGGGGCCTCAAAAGACATTTCAAACTCCAGTCAACCTGAGTATATTTACGACACTGCTTGAGAGAAATTAAGGAAAAACCACTTTTGGCCTAGCTTGGGGTTTTTTACATCCCAATAGAAATGTGGATCCATCCCCAGCAACTACAAACAAATGTGTTTGTCTTTTATAGCTGCAATAATTGCTTTCTTGTGCACTCGGGGGGCATCAAAACCAGTCATTCTTGATAGTTTTGTGAACATCTGTCCATTGCTTTTTCACACAATAGACAGATGTTTGGATAATGTGTTTATAGTCACCTGAATGCTTTGTTTTGGTCTCCACCTACTCCCCTCTGGCTCTAGCCTGTCATTTGGTACTGGTCAGTTAGCATACAGTGGCTTAATGGGAGCTTTTAAACTGAAAGCTGCCTATTACTGCTAGAAAAGAGGTTAATGACGGTAAAAAAAAAAATAAAAAAAAATAAAAACAAAACAAAGAGATGAAAGAGGCTAAAACGCCCTGCAGATATAAATTGGGTGATAATCCTCATATAGTCATTAGCACAACTGTTAGTGTAAAAACTATATATTGGTGTAGCTTTAAGGAATTTGGCTTAACGAGCATTTAATATCTGTCATGAGTAATACCTAAGGACCCTGATAAATGGTATGACTCTTTTATGAGAGACTGCTATAATCTCGTTTACCGAGGCTAACATTAATGTAGTGCAGTTTTAAAACCCAGAGTTAATTTGCATAGCAACTTTATTAGCCTTAACATAGCCAACACATAAACAGACGAGAGATAACGTGATTAAACGCTAACTTCACGTTACTGTTATTAGCCAATGTGAGTCAACACGATTTAAACTGGCCGTGCTCGTTAGCTAGCGTTAGCAGTTACCGAGCAACGACCAGAGCTACGTAACTTTAACGTTAGCTAAGAGTTTGACATTTACAATAACGCTAACTTGTGACTTGTAGAAGCATGTTAGCAGTCTTTGTTTGACTTGTAGGAACATTATGGCAGTCTTTATGACGAGGAACCAGCTAGCTTATTATGTCAGCCTTACCTTTTCTCAGTTCGCTGAACCAAACATTGACAATACTCTTCGAGTGTTTTCTATGATGAATGAGCCACAACGACAACGTCTGCACACTTTGCTGAGAGTTGCTAAGCTCGGATAGTTTCTTTTCTAAGGCTGCCTCAGAGAAAGCTGACATCTCGACGAGATTAGGGGGAGAGTACGAGGCACTGGGAGAGGCAGCTTTAAGGTTCTCCCAGATGTGTTATAAATTAGCCAGTAACTACAGAAAACGCATCCATCCAAATTACATATCCAACGCCACCTTTGCTGTGTTAAAGACTGGTTGTTAATGCTAACGCACTGCCCTCTCGGTGGTGTTAAAGGGTCACCAGGCTAGCTAGCTGGCTCTGCTTCGGGCAAACTACAGCAGCCTGCAAGAGGCGCTTCCGTACGCCCGCTATGCTGCGTTCATGTCCCACGGAAATAACAGGTTTAATCATTAAAAACCACCTGGCACAGCTGGCAGCTATAAGCGTTAGCTCAGATGTTGTCAGATATGTTAATGTCTCGAAGATGTCTTGTATATTGGATGTGTTTTTATTAGGGCCTGAGCCCCAAAAGGGCGAGGACCCTATTGTATTTCGTGTGTTTGTTTATTTCTTCTTCCCCATTATTTTTTCTTTATTATTACGCCACTTCAACCCTTAATTTGACCCCCTAAGCATGTTCAAAAACTCACCAAATTTGGCACACACATCGGGTCTGGTGAAAAATTTGATAAAATGTAAAAATGATCCCCCAAAGTGCCTAAATGTGCTCTATAGCGCCACCTATGTGTCTAATATGGCTGCCACGGCCGTAGGAATGTCGTACAGAGATCGAACCAAAACTCAATTATTCGTCTCATCAAGACCTACAAATCATACGCTGACACCCCTGACCTAAATCCAACAGGAAGTCCGCAATATGCCCATAAAAGTACGACTTTGCGCCAATTTTGGACCCCCAAGAAACGCTATCTCCTCCTAGGGCGTTAATGGTATCGGCTTCAAACTTTGATACATGACTTATCGCACTGTGTTAAACAAAAGTTATTAAAAACTTTGTATTAACTCGAACGCTTTAGATATAATAAGCCCTGAAAGTTATGGTGCCACATCACACCTTACAATGTAAACCAATGGGGAGGCAATCTCTAGGCATGGACTTTGTGTCAAACAAATAGTTCTGATGCCTAAACTATAAATCCGACCACTTTGAAACCTGTATCAATGGATTAGCGACGAAATTTCCTACATAAAAATGTGATTTTTAATGTAGGATTTGGCCAAAGTCATGGGATTTATGAGGATATTTCACAAGAAGTGAGACATTATCCTCTCCAACTGAGAGGGAGAGAGAGAGAATGGGAGGGGGAGATGGGTAAAGTCAGACCTGTCAGCCCAGGTCTGAAAACATCTATATGCCTGTGACAGACGCCCTTGGACTGCACCACACTCCAGTTACTTAGTGTTTCTACACATCTGACAGCAGTGTTCAATGCTTACTTTATTTTCAAGGAGTACAAGTGCTCCTGAATGAAAAAAATTAGGAGCATACATATAACTTTAGGAGCAAACTGAAAAATGTTCAAGTAATAGTTTCTTAAAGAAAACAATTCATTACATACATATTTACAATTTATCACATACATATTTCAACTCTTTGTGTCTGTGTGTGTGTATGTAAATCACAATTTATGTTGTTTTTAGGGGTGCTCCATTATGGCAAAAATCATAATCACGATTATTTTGTTCAATATTGAGATCACAATTATTTAACATGATTCCTTTTTGACTGTCATTTTTGCCAATTGCCGATGTTCATATATGCACATATTTTTTCCCACTTGGCTGAGGAGACTATTACACATGCAATCATATATTGTACTAACGATCAAGAAAGACTATAGCCTATATGAGGGAAGAACTCAGGAAGACTGGAGTTCCGGAGCACGGCATTAAAACTTTAATGGACCTGCAGTTTTGTTTTGTAGTTTATTACAGACAGGAATAATGTGTAGGATTTAATCATTGGTTCACAGTCCGAAGCGGAGGGTGGCAGTAATGCACCTAATATGCTGGTTGAAAACTTATTATGCACTGGGACACAGACCATAATAGTCATGGTCTATAGAAATCTTCAGCAGTCTCCTTGTTGATGCTATCTATGGAGGATTAGAAGACTTGGACATTGAAACAGGTGTACTACACAGACCCAAATGTGGTCAAATGTTGAGTGAATGTGTAAAAAGTGTTTTTATCTTTGAAACTCAAGTGCAGCAGACTCAGGACACATCAAATTAAGAGATGTGAATTAAAGGAGAAACCTTACAATGTCACCTTACACTGAAACCAAACCACACTACATAAAAACAAGGGGGGGGGGGGGGGGGATCTAAAAAGAAATCAAAATCTGATCTCACATCCTTTGATTATATACCAGCCAACACAGATATGTCTCTAGCAGTGCACTAAATCATCATGAGTCAAAATCATCCAGGATTCAGCAGTTTCCAATAACTTTTAGTGAAATCATATATCTGACATTGTTTCATGACCAGGTCACACAATTTCAGAAAATCCACTCAAGGATGTAAAGAGTAAAGTCCCGTTCGAATTATTCAGGTACAACTTGTATAACAAATCCAGCCAAAAGTAGTTCAACATATTTATTGACAATCACAAACCACGACCTCAATGTGATTTGAAACCTCAATGATTTCTCTTTTTTGTTATTCTTAACTGATATAAAGCACTGAAAAACCAACAGCTTTATAAAGTTTGATGCATAACATTACTTAGCGTGTTTCTTATTCTCACTTTGTTTTGGGGATGTATGTAAAACCTCGTAATATAGTACATTGTGGTACTTTTCACTTAAAATTATCTCATTATCATCTGCTAATATGGCTTCAGTCAATTTTATTCCACAGGTGTTATTATTGATATGCTTCATTATAAATCAAAAACGAGTAGGTTTTGTTTATAATGTAACCAGACAATGTGACAGATATTATAGAAATTGAGCTATACTAATGGAATTAACTTAAAATTGACCTGGAGCCTGAAATTCAGAAGTAAAAAAAAAAAAAAAAAAAAAAATCACATTCAAAAATGTAAAAGCACAGCATTAGCATTTCTGTCCCTTTTTTAAACTGCAGTTTAGTCCATGCTTGTGTAAATGATTGAATCATCACAATTTTAAGTTGTAAGTGGCCTCCCCTTGTTTCCAAGCATGTCAAAGAAACACTGTCACCATTTAGGCTCATTTTAGTTTAATGGTCCAAAAATCTGACCTTTTTCTCAATTTAGGTGACTGAAAAGTAAAAAAAAAAAAAAAAAAAAAAGCCTTGTGTCAGTTTCATAGTAAAGTAGTCCGAGTATTTAATCATGCAATATAAATGTTAAAACTGAAAGTCAAAGGGGAAAATTCTAAGACATTTCTGAGATGACTATACAGGTTTTCTGTTAGAAAAACACAACGTATAACAGCGCCAATGGAACCCAAGGCGGAAGTGAGTGGATATGTGGCGTCAGCGATGTGAGGTGCTATATGCAGAACTGGGATATGCAAGCACATATGGAGGTGCTCCAGCTACATTCCCTGAAATCATCCCACCTGACAAACCAGTGCCTCTGAAATTAAGATGAGAGCATGCTTCATAACGCAGAGCTTGCCCAGGTGGGATGAATGCATTTGAATGGGACATATCACCACTTCCGCCGCTGTCGCCACTGACTGGATGACGAAAGAGCAGATCAGGGTTTGTCCTTTGTCCAATATTGTAACCGGGGTTAGACATCACCCCCCCGTGGCCTATTTGGACTCCTTGATAGGCCAAAGGTTGCGTCATATATCTTTGTGGAGCTGTTTGGACGTGGCCAATCATGAACTCCATGTAGGTTTGCAATCCTCTCTGTTCCATCTCAAGAAACTGTACTCTAGGGTCTGGTGCACTGTGAACATGGGAATCTCCTATGTGAGGATGCGTGTTGATCCTAGTAGCATCTAAATGAGGAGCCAGTTCACTGCGGTGCCCCACACTTCCCACAGGAAGACATGTATGATTTTGTGCCATGTACTGTGTAATGGGCTGTTGTTGGTAATAGTGTTGGGTAGCATTTGTGCTAATCTCGTGTCTCTCCCCTCTAGGTACATCCACTCTTGTGCCAACTTCATTCTGGAAAGTTGAATTGTACCACTGCTCAGAGAAATCCTCCTCACGTCTGTCGAAAGAGTGATAAGATGACTCCTCCTGCGTGTGGGACGCAGCAGGTAACTGCCCTTCATTTTGCCACTCTTTAGAAAAGTTCTTCTTTGATCTTCCTTGCGAACGATGCCATCTGTTGTAATTCCTTTCCTCGTAAGCCTTTTGGTTTTGTTTATTAGTTAGGTCTTCAGACTGGTTGAAGTAATCACCGTAACCATCCACTTCTTGATACTGAGTGACAGTGATGTTTCTTTCTGGTCCCACGTATTGACCAGAGTCTGCATCTCCACTATCCAAGCCTTGCTGAAGTTGCGAGGGTGGACACATTGAGGTGTGCTCAGAGTGGTTAACGGCAAATGTACCAGAGTCACAGTCCGACTCACATTCCTCTGTCTGGGTCTCTGGCGAGGGAATGAGATCTGAGTCGGCTGAAGGGGAGTATGATGACACAGGGAGGCTGTCCGTGCTGAAAGACGTCCTCTCCAGCAGTACTGCACCTTTGGTGAGAGGTAGGCTTACCTTGAACACAGTATTAGTACCTTTCCTCATCTTTCTCTTCATTTTCTCTTTTGACTGCACTAGAGCGCGTTTCTCTGCCATGCCTTGATTGAAGGTCTTGTTGACAATTGGCCCTTTAAGAAAAAGTGTAAATTGAACACAGAGAGGTTGAAAAGCAGCAGAAAACTACAAAAAACATTTTCCTCTCTTCAGATGAACTGTAGCTTTGAAGCACACACACCTTTGACAGCTATTTTCTTCTTTTGAATGTTATTGTGTGTCCATCCATTACACAGCATCTTTGTACCTGGGAAAAATGAAAGACAATACAAGGGGTATACAAAGAAAAAATACAAACAAACATATGTGTGTTCACAAAATGCACTGAGTTTAAGAGTAAGTAAGGAATTCAAAATAGCATGTTTGAATGCTGGATAAGTACAATAACAGAAGAAGAAGAATGAAGCAGATAAAAAGGGGTGAATGATACAACAATAGATACTAAAAGGATAAGTTCCAGGAGGAAGAATGTTTCAAACTTGAGACCTTGTGGACTCTGCATTTTTATGCAGAGCACCTATTCAAAAAATTAAAAGTAATAAGAACTAATAATGTGAGGGGGCAGAGAGTAAAATAATCTTGATACTTACATCACGAGTCCCTCCTCAAGAACAGAGAGTTGGGGCTAAAGAGGTGAATGGTTTATGGCCAAACAAGAAAACAGTGGATGGGCATGCATCTGTACTTACACCAGTGGTAACTTTTGCCAGTCAGTAGGATACAGAGGGATTCTGGTGCGTTTACCACCTAAGAACATGAGATGTTCAAATGAAGTAAAGACCTTTTTGTTAAAGAACTCAAGAGCCATTTAACACCCAGCATAACCAAGGCAGAATAAGTTGTACATAAAAGTACATAAGATACCTCCAGCTCTCCTCGGCCCTCCTCTTGCTCCACTTTCTTGGCCAGTGATTGGAGATGCTGATTGTCATTAATATCTTCCACCTGCTCAGGATGAGATTCCATCTACACACAGACATTTTCACTGAGCTTGAAACTTACTTCTAGCATGTTGCCTACAGCCTTTGGTTAATGGTTAATGATTTTTGTTCTTGTTTCAATTTCAATTATTAATACACTACAAACTGACCAAAGAGTTGACAAGATGAGAAGTGCTGGTTAGGTGATCAATGATGTCCTTTTTGTTGACTCTGATGCGGCAGCAGTGACATAAGAAACAGTATGTACGGCCATCTTCACTTCTACACTCAACCACACTGAAAAGACCTGTTGCAAACATGTAAAAGCAGCTTTTTTAAAAGCAATAGTTTGACATTTTGGAAAATACGCTTATTCTCTTTCTTACTAAGAGTTAGATGAGAAGATTGACACCGCAACGAATGTGTAACTGGAGCCAGCTTAGCATAGCGCAATGACTGGAAACACAGGGAAACAGCTAGCTTGGCTCTCTACAAAATGCCTACCAGCACTTCTGGAGTTAACTCAATGACACATTATATCTAATTTGCTTAGTCTGTACAAAAAAAGTGGTTGCCAGGAAACCAGCAAGTTACTAGTTCCAGTCAAGAAATAAGCTAAGCTTAACTAAGCTAAACTGCCTCTAGCTACATATTTACTGTACAGACATAAAGTAGTATTGATCTTCTCATCTAACTCTTGCCAAGAAAGAGAATAAGCATATTTCCCAAACTCAAACTATTTGTTTAAATGATCCACATTCATAATATATATGCAGTAGCACTCATCAGTAGAATTCTCAGCAGAAAATCCACTATGAAGTACTGATGTCCAACACCTATTATTGGTGATGGTGCAAGGAACAATTATTTATCTTAATATACTTTTTTGTTAATTCTAAACAGCTTCGGTGCATTAAAATGATATTGATCATTTTAATGCAATTTTCTTAATCCCACAACCAAAATTTGAACTTTTCATCATGTTTAAATAACTTTTAATTAACTGTAGCACCTCTCATTGCTATTCTTTATTCATGCTCACCAATAAGAGGCTTGGTTCCTGTGTAGCCATCTAGAAAGCTGTTGCTGTTCGCTGACATCTGAGTTTTGTCTAACTGTGATGTAGAGATGTTATTTAACCAGCTGTTTGAGTTGACAGAAGAAGCTACAGTTGACTGGATTAGAGATGGAGGCTTGTTAGTTTGTGCTGATGTCTTATGTGATCTCTTGGACTGTCTCCGGAGGTCCTGGCCAAGCAATACAATCCTCTGTGATTGGACAGTGTAGTGCTCCAGCTGCGTTCTCTCAGGGTCACTCTGCCCCTGTCCGTGTCTTAAGGAATTTATCAGAGTTACTGCTGTGGTGTTTGAGAGAGGAACAGACATATATCAAGTAAGACTGAGGCACAAATGGAAATAATGCAAAAAATATGTTAACAAAAAGGGTGACAGACAGGAAATGAGAAGACCAAGGGTGAGATTGGAGGGGTGGACAAAGCAGAAGTTGAGAACCGTTGTTCTTAACAAGTGAATCGTTACAGATAAAGACTGACCGTCACTGTCACTGTGTCTTGCCATCTTCTGGAACACAGCGTCTCCAACCTCTAACAACTTCATATGAGGGTGCAAAAAATATGAGCACTTATATCCAAAACTCTCATCTGTTTGCACATAGAAACAAAGACATTCACAGTCAAGCTAATATACCTTGATGTCCCCAGGTCCCTCTTTTCCCTCAAGCACCTTGGCCGTCTCCATCAGTGGCCAGGCCAGCAGAGACAGGTCCGCGTTCTCCTTCCATTCAGATGCAAAGTGGGGGTGCCTGGCTTTCTGTCAAGCAAAATACCAACAGTTCATAATCTATAACTCACTGAGCAGCTCATAAACTTGCCATCATGACTTCTACAATACTACTTACAATGTAGTTGTATCTGTGGAGACTTCCCATAATGTGGTTCCGCATGTCAGCCATACTAAGTCGACACACACACACCTCACACAGGTACAGAGCTTCTCTGCCGTCTGATCCCGTCTTCATACATTCTATAATGCTGCTCAGGCCTGAATGTGCACAAAATGACACAAACTGTTTCAATGCACACAGGACACACAGAGCAAACACACAAAGTAGAGATTTGTTGCTACAAACCAATAATGGGTTGTAGTCTGTTCTTGTTGTTCAGATACACCTTCAGAGAGTCAAACAGCTCGCTAGAGACTCCTACAAAGAATGCATAAAACAAACATAATTACAGGACAAAAAAGCATGATTAAATGGTCTAAGAATGGTAGCTCAACATGCACAGAGTGAAATACTTAGCTCTTTGAGTCCCACCTCGCTGCATGCTTGTAGAATCACAACCTGTACAGAGGTGAAATTGGAACTTAAGTTATGAGGATTCAAATTCAGATTATTCTTTCTGAGGGAAAAATTCATGTGCTTGTGTTGGGATGAAAATGTTTATTTTTCTCATAAAATAATATGGCAAAGTATAGAAATTTATAGGAAAGGGTTAGATGCACCAGAAAAGTAGGTAAGAGGAGAAAGAACCAGGGTCAGCCTAATGTGGAAATTGTCTGAACAAACAGAAACTAAACACACATATGAAATAATACACAAAACACTGCTGGGTTGAAGATTAAAAAATATTATTGTACAATAAGGAGACAGAACACACAAAGATTTGCATCAGTTCGTCTCATTGAACAAAGAGCGACCCTACTCTATTTTAGCTGCAGAGGGAACAGAGAAATGATCTGTGATTGGTCAATGTATCAGCTTATATGATTACAGCCAATGGCAAACAGCCATGAGGTATACATTTTCACGCCCATGTACGCTAGATAAGAGCCACATCTCCCAAAGACACAGGAATGCAAAAACCATAAGCTATATGTGGCCTTTGACCCCTTAACCTGTCCTGTTTACTCCAAGACCCAGGATGTTACCTTATCTGAGCCTAAGCCAGAATGGAAAGAGAGGAATTGGCCTCCTAAAACACATTCCTTCTCTCCAGGACAAGCACTCATTAACAGAGCAAATGATCATCCTTGCACAACTATGCATATTAAAATGATAAGCCAATCCTTTGGTCTTTCATTACCTTTACAAGCCAAGGAAACCTTCTAAATTTACTATGACAGGAATGCAATTAAACATCTTTGACCATCATCATCGTCATCATACTATTTACTCTACCAACTACACCAGTCCCCATGTAGAAGCATGGTAATTTATCTTCATATATTAATCACTATACCATATAATTTTACTTATTCATATTGTGCATGTCTCTATTTCGCTCACCAAAGCTTACCAAAATATATACTTTCAATACAAAACCACAGCTCTAAATGATCAAACAAAAAGTAAGGCTGAAACAATATTTTGCATATAATTTTCTCACCACATAGTGCCCTAACGTCATGATCAAAGATGCAACACACAACACCAAGCACCTTTACATAATGAATTAAAAAATATCGTTACCATTAATGTTACCATACTATGTTATTAATTTTACAACTAATGGTGAGCAACTTTGATGTTGCTGTATTGAAATCTGTTGATTTTATATCAAAATACTAGAAAATGAAAATATTTAGTTTTGTATAGTAATCTTATATACATATAGGATTATGTATAAATCCTATGGGATGAATATCTTGTCATATTTTGAAACTGAAAAAAAGCATCAAAAGGTTGAAACTCTTGCTTGAAAGCGTGAAAATCTAATAAAAAAAAGATTTTGCAAGGTTGAAACTAAGTTTTGAAGGCTTGCATAATGTTCTGATAGGCTGAAAGAAAATGTTGAAATGTCTGCAAACATTATTTTGTATTTGAGTTTTCCTTCTTCATAACTGCAGCACTCTTTTTCTCTGACACATTTTCAGAGCTTCAGATTTGTCAATGGTCTCTCAGAGTATTAGTGCACTTTCCAGGTTTGAAACCTTGTAAATGGTGATCTGAAAACTGGTGCGCACATGTTAGGTTTTGAAACGTTGGCTCTCTGAAGGACAAATCTTTATGTTGAGACTTCTGTGGATGTATTTTGCGACCAAATAGCAGACTGTTCTTTCAGAGCTGGGTTTACAACAGTCACTTTTCAGACATCTGCCCACACAGTTTCGAGCTTCTGAGCAACAGCATTTCCTTTTTTTCAGACTGTCGGATTCAGAGTTTCACACCAGAGCTGTGAGACCACGGATGTCACCTCGAAAACAAAGTAATACACCTAAAACAGTGACAAATTTGAAACTCTGAAAATGTGTTGGAGAAACACTGTGCTGCAGTTGTGAAGAAGGAAAACTCAAATACAAAATCGTGTTTGCATTTTTTTCAGCCCATCAAAACATCATGCAAGGCTTCAAACCTTAATTTCAAGCTTGCAAAACCTTTTATTAGATTTCAAGCTTTCAAACACTGAGTGTCAATCTTTCAAAGCTTTTATTCAGTTTCAAAATATGACATAGTATTCATCCCATATTATCCTGCTTGTATTTGGACATTAAATCCGTAACCACAGATACAAATACTGCAAACTGTGGCTCCAAACTGAACGATAACCACCAGATGGCGCTGCAATAACATCAGACTGTTAAGACAGGATACACAAGATAGTGGTCTCCCCTACAATCAGGATGTCAGACATTTTTTATGTTGTGTATTCTCAAAAAAAAAAAAAAAAAAAGACAGACATGCATTTGACACCGAATCTCACAAACTTTTGCTTGTTGTTGTTTAAGTGTCACCGAATTAAACAAATAGCCCCTAATTTGTAATTTACAGAGGAATATGAAGTGTCACGTTAATCTAACAGTTGTAATTTAGTTTAAGTTACATACACTGCAGGTCATTGGCTTTTTTCTGTTTGTACTCTCTGTTAAACCGAGACATAAACTAGTTTTATGTGCTCCCAGCTGGACTGAAATTATTCACTTTTTCACTGCACAAACTGACGTTAACGGTGAATGTTCTCAACAGCCGTTCACTGACTTTAACTGCCAATTAACGTTAGCTAATTTTATTATTAGCGCTAAAAAGTTAACTTGTTAGTAACAATCTAAAACGTAACGTTAGCGTCAATTGTCTGTCATATTAAACTATGTTTAGATATGCTCCTTGCCAACTGTTTTCAAGAGAAAGTGACGATTATTCACCCAACAAGTTCCAGTTGTCTAGTGTAGACCAACTTTTCAGTTGAACAATCAAAACCAACTAAACTTCAGCCGTCGAAACAAATCTAATTACCGTTAATTTGTTGATAAGATAAAGGCACTTACCGAAATAAAGTTAGTGTCTGTTTGTTGCTTGGTCAAGGAAATCTGTGCAGTTGGGTGAAGTCCGCGAAACGACGTTGCCAAACACGCTCAGAGAGCATGCAAATATTGTGATTACACATCAACCGCTGCTTACGTTCCAGTTTTACCGAGTGGGCATGAACGTCGCAGCAACCGCTGTCTCTTCGACCAATCAAATCAAATCAATCAAGTGCGTGCGTGCGTGCGTGCGTGTGCGCGCGTGTGTGTGTGTGTGTGTGTGTGTGCGCGCTAATTACCAATCTAAGACTTATTTAAGACTTTTATTTACCCCTACACCCTCCCTCCCCCTGACCATTGTCATCATACTTGATACCCCAAAATAGTCACAAAGTCACAATACACAACAGGGAAAAGGGTTGATAAAAATATATTAAAAATAGCAACTAGCTAGTAATGCAAGACAGTCGATGAAGAAGAATTTCTTGCCAATTAAAGGCTAGCAGTTAGGATCCCCTGTGTGTTTTTCACATTTTACATTGCTTGCTGTTTTCATGCTATACTGTAAAAGTTTTATTGGGGATATTTAGATGAGGGATATATTTTAACTTCCAGTCTTATTCATAAACACTCACCGAGCACTTTATTAAGAACACTTGTGCAATCTAATGCAATCTAAACAGTAAGGGAACTGTTAAGTACTTCAGGTTCTGATACTCTCTTCTGGATTACGACATCTACTGCTTTGAAGCAGACACCTTGTTTCTCGGTCAGGATTCATGGCTGCAGCTGGGAGGTTTGTGTTCAGGCATCCCAATCTGTTTGCCCGCTCCTTATGTCTGTTGAACATCTCACAGCCTGTATGTATTGACCCTGTGAACACATACAGCATACAGTCAGTAATCTGTATCTGCCGCTGAGTAAGGAATGTTGTGGAAATTGCCTGCAAACACTCAATAATCATTAAATAACACACAAAACACTGACAGGTTGAAGATTAAAATATATTATATACAAATATATTGGAGACCATAAATTGATACAAGAGTCAGAGGGAAGTGTCTCAAAGGAGAGAAGAGCTCAGTGTCTTTATAATCCTCAGCAACACAAAGAAGCCTTACATGATTAGCCTCTTGGTGTTTAAAGACAACCAACCTATAGAAAAATGCCTGCATACAGTAGGGAAAACTAGTCAGAATTCGATACAAATAGGCTTTCTATAGAACCACAGGCAAACAAGAACACGAGACTGAGGGCCCCTCGAAGAATTATCCATGAGATGTATATCGAGACAGCACATCTATCCCCTGAAACCACATAACACAACCTCCTTAAGATATATTTGGCCAATATACAATGAATAAATTATAACTCTTAGTGTTTCATGTTAGTTTACTTTCACACCAGTTTTAATTAAACACCCAACCAAGCACTTTATGAGGAACACCTGTGCAATCTGATGCAATCCAAAACAACAGATCTGCCATAAATTCTACTTTCTACAAAGCTTATACATTTTCATTTTTTGTTGACATTGTCAGAAAGGTGATAATTCTACTTAATGTTTATTATTGAGGTTGTAGTGGGTGATGGTGGTGTACTGGATTGCATTATATTGAATGGTGTTCCTAACATGTTGTCCACCCCATTAACATACATGAGGGGGGCAACTATGTAGACATGTTTCTTTGTGGGAACTGCTGAGTACTTCAGGTTCTGGATTACGACTTCTCCTGTGATGTAGACATCTTGTTTCTCGGTCAGGATTAATGGGTGCAGTTGTGTTCAGGCATCTCAATCTGTTTCCTGTTCCTTGTCTCTTGGACAGCTGAAAGCCTGCATGTATTGACCCTGTGAACTTTAAACTTACAGGCATAATTAAAACTAAACTGACCCGCCACATTCTGATTACTTACACGTCTCTGTTTTTGTTCCAAACTCTAGTTTTAATTCCTACATTATTTCAGTTTTTCAGCAAGCATCTCCTGCAAAGTCTTAACCGTAAGAAAAAAACAAATATCGGTCACCAATTGCAAACATTCTTCTCCAATATTATGACATTCTTGGGTCTCGGGTTACGACTGAGGAAACACCCGCTGTAATATTTTGGTACCACACAGTATAGAGTCAGACACCTGTGTCTGCTGCTGAGTAAGGAAAAGGCAGAGTTTTTACAGTGTTTGACCAGATGTCTTCTTTGGCATTGGCACAGAGACAATATGTTAAGAATACAGAGTCTTGGTTTTGTGAGAAAAAGATAACACAAGGTTGTAAATGTAAATGTCAAAAAGGTTAACTGAGACTCAAAGTTTTCTTGTAGTTTTGTCCGGATCAGGAAACATTTTGTGGTGAGATCACTGAAAACTTTTTATGAGGCAGATTTCATTCTCAGATAGATGCAAGACTTGCTAAAGAGTCATACATTAGTTGAAATCTAACAGTGCAGTGTAAAATTTGATTCTTTTCACAGCTGAACTCAGATCAGAATAAGTACACGAAATAGAGAAACTCACGCTGAAGGACAGTGGTGTCGGATTGCTTTGTCTCAAGGATACATACACTGTGACAAATGTCCTTATCTACAGAGTTGGTTATGAGAGGTTATGTTGCCTCTTAGGCTGGCATAGCTTTCATCAGGTGCTTACAGGAGTTATTAGTTAATGGACCAGTGTGTAAGATTTAATGGCATCTAGTGGTGAGGTTACAGATTGCAACAAACTGAATACACCTCCCTCTCCCTTTCCAAGCATGGAGGAGGACCTACGATGGCAGAGAAACTTGTGAAAAACGCAAAAGGTTCTCTCTAGATCCAGTGTTTGGTTTGTCCATTCTGGGCTATTGTAAAAACATGGCGGCGTCCATGGAAGAACTTCTCCCCATGTAGATATAAAGGGCTCATTCTAAGGCAATGAAAACACAACGATTCTTATTTTCAGGTGATTATATACAAATTAAAACATACTTATGAATATTATATTCAATTTCTGCCAAGTCTTTTCTGCTAGATGCCACTAAATTCTACACACTGCACCTTTAAATCAAACACTTCAGGAGATATGATGGTGAGAGATCGCAGAATCCTTTAGAATACAGGCCAAATTCACTCCCTCATCAACAGTTGTGATGCGTTTGGAGACTGTCCAACATATTTCCATTCTGTAAACACAAATCTGTGTCCACAATCCACACAACATTAGACGAAGCACGTCCTGAAGAAAATCTGTTGAAAAAATACTTCAAGGCTGAAGAAAAACACTTAATCATACAGAGTTCCGTGCAATAATAGATTTGCTATGTATTCAAGCAAATACAAGTAAACTGAGGCTGGTTCATGAACACAGACACTAAAGCAAAACAGAACAATTTCTTATATACCCAATGCAGCTCCTCCCAATGTAGACCCTATTCCCTATAGGGTACTTCCTATTTTCCAGATTCTAGGAATTATCCACCATTAGTTACAATTTCCTCCAAATTGACAATCTGCCCATAATGACTTCATAGGTCAGGAATGCTGGCAGAAGTCCAACATAACCTTATTTTCCACCATTATCTCTGGTCTTTACTATGAAAATAAATGAGGGGCCTATAGGCCTTTTATGATCAGTGTTGAGGACTGATGCTATTCTGCCTGATCTGGTCCTCGCGTGTTCTTTTAAATAAGCAATAGGAGAAGATATTGTTAGGCTCAAAATCAGCTTTATTTTAATACCAGTAGAATATGCAATATTACAGAGCTCTGGGTCTGACTATAGTTTCCCTGACAAGCAACAGAGTGTCTGTCAGTTCACGAAGTCTGACTCACTATCTCTCCCTGACCCAGTATTTTATAATACATAGATCAAGAAATGTGCAACCGGGGTGTTGTTATCTTCTCATTGGTTGACCGCATCCTGCTTCTCCTTTTCGTGGTATCTGACTCCATACCTTTGGCGACGCCTCTAGGTGATCTGAAACTTCAATCGTCAAGAGACAAACATCCTGCTTTGCACAACCTATGGATCAACATCACCTGTCTCTTAGAGTGCACAGTTTAAGAACTTGAGGCTACACGTGGCATTGTTTTTCACAGTTGAATGCACCCCACTCCCACGCTTCCTGTTTTGTTAGCTGAGAGCAGAAGTTGAAGTTAAGCTGACCTATTACTAAATTCTGGGAACATGTGAATTGTAAGTTTCTTACGTCCAGTACTTTTCCACTTCACAGTACATAATGTTCAAATACAGTATAATAAGCTTTCTTTCAAACAGTATAAAAAATGAATCTAATATCTAAAACACCGCTATTAAAAATAAGCTTATAAAATCTCTTTGCTAAAAAGCTAATCAAAATCAAATCAAATCAAATTTATTTATAAAGCACATTTAAAAACAACCACAGTTGACCAAAGGGCTGTACAATAAGATATCAGGAATAAATTAAAACAACACAACAGGGTAACAGCAAACAAGAAACGAGAACAAATAGAAAACAAATAATAGTGGAACACTGGGTTTTAACGACAGTCAAAGGCCCTAGCGAACAAGTGAGTCTTTAGTTTGTCCTTAAAAGTGTCTAGGGAAGGGGAACACTTAACTCCAAGAGGTAAACTGTTCCAAAGTTTTGGGGCAGCTACAGCAAATACACGGTCACCCTTACCCCTCAGCTGCGATCGAGGGACAGGGAGCAACAGTTGGCCAGAGGATCTAAGAGATCTGGTGTTGTGAAGGGGGCAGATGAGCTCAGACATGTACTGGGGTGCCAGGCCATGTAGAGCCTTAAAAACAAATAAAAGTACCTTAAACTCAGTCCTATACTTGACTGGTAACCAATGCAGGGAGGCCAGTATAGGTGTGATGCTGTCTCTCTTCCTTGTGCCAGTTATTAGCCGAGCAGCAGCATTCTGCACTAGTTGCAAACGAGACAGGGAAGACTGGCTAATACCCAAGTAAAGGGCATTGCAATAGTCCAGACGGGAGGAAATCAGAGCGGTTGTGACAGTCTTCAAGTCGTTGAATGAGAGGAGTGGTTTCAATTTGGCAATGTTTCGTAGGTGGAAATAACAACCTTTCACAACAGAATTAATTTGTTTATCAAATTTTAGAGCTGAACAGACGTGACTTTTTAGCATTTATTAACTGACTGTACTGTACTGACAACTTACTACTAACCTTTTCCTCTGCCCCGCTTGCATCCACCGTCACTTCTCTGCCCCTCGCTCTTTCCCACTCGCTACGCAAACATACTCCTTAACGGAGCCGCGCTACCAATAGTGGCAACGACAGAGGTTGACTCCTGTACCGGAACTGCGCTGCACAGAGACTCCCAAACACTGTCGATTTCTGAATGAATGGATATTCATTCGGATATCAAATATTAAAAAATATTTTTTTTGGCCTGGGGGGGGTTTTCGTTGTTATCATTGTGGAGAAACAGATTCAGTACACGTTCAGTACAGTTAGACCCAGCGGTCTCCATTAGGTTGGGCGAGTTCAAAGTTTTGAAAACAACGGGGGTGTTTTGAATACACCCCTGTTTTCACAGGTAATTTGTTAGTCTGTCCCTCCCGCCGCAGGAAATAATGGATTACTCCTGGAAGGCTACTGATGTAGCTCTTTTCTCCTTATGAAAATAACACGGAGATTATTCGACCAATGAGAATTTAGTCGGACGAGAGCATATCAACCAACTAATCGACCAGTCGACCAGCAGACTACAGCCCTACCGGATAGCTTCTGGTCTGGAATTACAGGTGGAAGAAAACCAGGTAAACACTCTAATCTATACCATGGGAGAAGAAGCTGAGGACGTGATAACTTCACTTCGCTTGACAGCGGAGGAGATGAGTGAGTACAGCACAGTCAAAGCTAAGCTGGAAGGACATTTTGTAGTTCACAGAAATATTATATTTGAGTGAGCCAAGTTCAATCAGAGACAACAAGAAGCAGGAGAGTCTATGGATAGTTTCATCACAGTGCTTCATTGTCTGTCCGAACATTGTGGCCATGGAGAACTACACAGCGAGATGATACGCGACAGGTTAGTTGTGGGCTTGAGAGACAAAAGACTGTCTGAGCAACTTCAAATGGACCCAGAGCAAACACTGGAGAAAGCTGTTACTCGTGTCCGCCAAAGTGAACAAGTAAATAAAACAGCAGGATATGCTAGTGAGCAACTTCAAGACAACAAGATGTGTTTTGCAATAAATGTAACAAAAAGGGGCACTATGCAAAAGTGTGCAGATCTGGGACTGTTGGAGAGCTCCATGCTTCCTGTGAAGATGCTATGTAGGAGGACATTGCCTTTTTGGGCTCAGTGGGTGCAGGTGGTGACAAAAGCTGGCTCACAAAAGTGAAAATAAATGGCCATGAATTTGAGTTCAGAATAGATACAGGCGCTGATGTAACAGCCAAGTCAGATAAAAGTCTCTATGGAGCTGGAAGGAACCGCCTGCAGGTGAGAGGAAAATTCACAGCCACACTGAAAACACACAACAAGAGCACAGTGGAAGATGTGTATGTAGTCTCAGGTCTGAAGTCAGGTTTTTTTGGGGGGTACAGCAAGTGTAGCACTTGGACTGGTTGCCAGAGTGCATGCCATATCCCTGGACTCCACTGCATCAGTTAAAGAGCAGTATCCTAAACTTTTTGAAGGGCTTGGCAAAATGGAGGGGGAATATAAGATTGAACTCAAGCCAGATGCGAAATCATTTTCCCTGACCACTCCAAGAAGAATCCCTCTACCTCTCTTGCCCAAAGTGAAGCAGGAACTGGCTCGTCTGGAAGACCTGGGTGTAATCTCAAGGGTTGAACAACCCACAGACTGGTGCACCAGAATGGTGCCTGTACCCAAACCAAATAACACAGAAGTGCGCAGATGTGTCGACCTAACAAAACTGAATGACTCAGTCAAGAGAGAGAGGCACATTCTCCCCTCAGTCGAGCATACACTTGGACAACTAGAGGGCGCTAAGGTGTTCTCAAAGCTCGACGCCAACTCTGGATTTTGGCAGATCCCCTTATCCAAAGAATCTGCGCTCTTAACGACATTTATCACGCCATTCGGCAGATACAGGACTTTGATGTGGGACTCTAATTAGCTGAACATAGTTATTAAAAAGGAATGCATTCCCAGATATAGCTATTTGACTGTACAGTACAGTACAGTACCCAGAAAGGGGGATGTAGTGTTATCAGTTGTGTTCTGGTACATCCACCTATTGGTCAGAGACTGGAAGTGTCCTGTAATAGGGTTTTGTGGAATATAAAGTTACTTGGAAGAAAACAACAGAAAACATGCTGTTGGGCTCTCATATTTTTCCCTCCATCACCACATAACAATCACCAGGTTCTAATGGGAGGTATAGCTGTGTATCATCTGCGTAGCAATGACAGGAGATATAGTGCTTATTGAAGATGGAGCAAAGCGGGAGCATGTATAAGGTGAATAGGATGGGCCCAACGAGGGAAGGCGGGGGCATTGTAGGCAGGAGGTGAAATAGTGGAACGGATGCTATTAATTTTACTGATGAAAAAGTTGAGAAATCCATCGCAAATCAAGGACTTTATTGTTGCAATTATGTTTTAGCAAAGGTATCAATCATAACAAGAAAATATTCTTCATCAGTAAACACATACATTGTCCTGTATGATTAGCAATGAGTTGCTTACACATATGCTACATGGACCTTTAATGATCATTACCATGAGATACTATTCTCATCTCCTGCCTTATTGTATTCCATAGGAAGTTACCCTCTCCTGACCCCTGACCACAACCCTCTTACTGTATATTGCATCACACACTTGTATTTTATTGACTTAAAAAATACACCACACACATTGAGGAACTGTGATAATTCATGTATCTCGGTTGTTGTCCATGAACACACATTTAGATATGGGTCTTCATCCCACAACACACACGTTGATCTTCAATTTTCCAGTAGCTGTATCAGGAAACCAGTCATGATTACTTTCTTGTAGAGCTCTGGCCTTGATGCGATTCCTTGCATGACTTTTTTTTGACTCTCTGACAAATACCACACATGTGGAGCAGGACGGACTCAACCTGAAAACCTTACTGATGAAACAAAACATGAACAGATTATGCTTCTTCTACTCCCCACCATTACTTTTATGCTACTCTCGGGGACTGTGTGCATATATCTCAATATGAGGAAGTCTAGAAATACCCTCAACCAACACCAGACGTCCCCACATATACTGTAAAGGAATATTCATACACAGTCATACATGCATATCTTCCACCTGTGCTTTTCCTGCCTTATGTCAAAATCATAACAGCATATTTAATAATACATATGCTAGAATGACTTATTTCATATGTAGCATTGCATAAATTTAACATCTTAGATATGTAGTCAGTTTTATCGCTCCTGAACTGACCACATGAGATTCAATACCAATCCTTAATTCCCGATTTGTCAACAACCCGATTCTCTTGTTTAATCTCAGGGAAATTCTTTGGGGAAAGACAGCTGCTTCATTTCAGAAACTTTTCCCACAGAGCTGAACAATACACACAGTATCTGACACCATGAGGTCAACTTGTGCACACTCTGTCTGTTACTCCCACTCCCGTTATCTCACAGGTGACAGCTTTCTCATGCTCCACACTTTCCCATCCTGCACACACACAGTTTTAAGTCTTAGCATTGTGATTATAGAATTTTTTCCTCACACTACAGTCTTCATAATAATAATCCTTTTTCGTTTTTTTTTTTACAGTCCTGACCAATAACTAACTGCAAACTGTGGTTGATTGTGATGCAGACTTAGTAACTAGAGCACAAGGTTAAATCAAAATTAAATATTTTGTTGTAGCTGAGCAATCTTAGGAATTATAGATGAAAAATCTGACAGATAAGGCTGGAAAGAAATCCAAGACAAACATTTAATGAGTGAGAGGGTCTGTGTAGATTGAATGGTGCATATGATGGGCACATGAGCATTGACAAAAAGTTTTAGTCCTGCTTTTTCTATCGAAGAAATCCGATTCATCAGACTCATTTACTTTTTTTTTCTTTTTAACAACATGCTCTAATTAAATACAGGAGTCTCTTTCAAAGAGTGGAGGCTGTGCAGTGGACTGGAAAACTACTAAAGGCAGCAGAGGATTTATGATTTTATAATCCCACTTCATCAAACAAGCATCTGTTTACATCTCTAAATCAAACTGCCCTGAAGAAAGCAGATGTTACCATAGCAAGATTCATGAGCTTTAAACAATGAGATTTACTTCATGTTCAGTGTAATTTCTATTTACAAAAACATACAAAATACAAGTGAACAAAATACAAGAAGAGAAATTTAAGTAAACTAATTTTAGCCATTTTTATGTATACAAGTATACAAATATATTCACATTCAACAAAAGATCTCAATTTTACAGCAACTTTATTAAAATGAACAAAATATGAATATAAAAGTACAAAAATAACAGTAGATGACTTTTTAAAAAAATTTAATGTCTATTAAAAAGTCAGTTTAAGGTGTGTCAGGATTTTGAACCAATCTTTCCAACTATTAAGTTCAAAAAGAACAGTAGAACAATGTTGTCCCTTTGAATGACAGATGTGAAATGAAAACTGTCCATTTAAACATGACACACTGCTTGTGGCAAGAAAGAAAAACTACCCAATATTTGAAAACAAATAAAACTTGAGCATTTAATGCTACGAAGATGCAAAAAATGTAATACTTCATTGAAATTAAAGTTGAACACTGAAACAAATTGTATCTGTCACAGCTCCAGCTGTTACACCTTGACAAGCTGAAGGGGTAAGGAATAATGGAAATGTGTCTTCTCCTTTCAACATCCAGATAAAAAGCTCAGAAGCACGAGTGCCTTCATAGCCACACATAAAAACACACTAATAAATCATTTGCACCACATTTGGCATGGTGGGACATCTTTTCCTGAGATGACACTAGTGCACTGGTTAATATCCTGTATTGAATACTGATACAGGTTGGCTGTAGGAGGATAGTGAATGACTAGAAGGTCAAGGAAAACCTGAGGAGTGCTCTGTGTTATTATGTTGTGACAGTTCAGCATTGGAACGATTCTGTTGGTTGCTGTATTCATTCAGGTGAATGCTGATTTGCTGGAGATGCAAAAGTGACCAATGATGATGCCTGCTTAGACGCTGTTCCAATCACTACTCCAGCCAGTCGGGGCAGCAAGTGTCCATGAGTAGTACTGCTGCTGCTGCGTCATCAGCTGTTGCTGCGTCATCAGCTGCTGCTGCTGCGGTTGATGTGTCATCAGCTGCTGCTGCTGCTGCTGATGCGTCATCAGCTGCTGCTGCTGCTGCTGATGCGTCATCAGCTGCTGCTGCTGCGGTTGATGTGTCATCAGCTGCTGCTGCTGCTGCGGTTGATGTGTCATCAGCTGCTGCTGCGGCTGCATCATCAGCTGCTGCTGCGTCGTCATCAGCTGCTGCTGCTGCTGATGCACCGTCATCAGTTGTTGCGGCTGTGTCATCAGCTGTTGCGGCTGTGTCATTAGCTGCTGCTGCGTCGTCATCAGCTGCTGTTGCGTCGTCATCAGCTGCTGCTGCTGCTGCTGTTGCGTCGACATCAGCTGCTGCTGCTGCTGCTGCTGCTGTGTCACCAGCTGCTGCTGCTGCATCACCATCAGTTGCTTCTGCATTTCCAGGCTCATCCATCCTGGGGGCACTGGAGTTGCTAAACTGTGTCCAAATGATGGCAGACTAAACCCATTTCCTTCCTGCTCTGGGTAATTCTTACTTTGGTGTAAACTCCCAGAGTATACAGAAGGGGTGTCTAGTGTCGTGTAACCTGCAGCAGCCTCAGAGGAAGGAAAACCTGAATGCCCATTTGTGACATATGCCATGTAGCTAAAATGACCATAACCTCCTGAGGCTGGCTGAGCACCTCTGTGCACCTCAGTGTGATCCTGTTTGTTATAGCCGCCCATAAACTGCTGGTTTGTAGGGTCTGGCATGACAGTTGTGATGGTTTTAATGGGAAACTGACAAACCTCAGTGCTATAAGTGTTGCCTCTTGGCTGTGGCATCTGACCTGAATTATGGTTGGTGGCTACACGACCATAACCCAGAATAGGTGTGATCTGGCTCACATTTCCAAACATGCTGTGAGCAGTATCACTTCCCTGGTGTTTTTGGTCACTGGAGTTGGCAGTGCCAGCAGTAGGTAACATGGTACCAGCAGCCTGGTTGCCTTCGGTTAAATAGCCTTCAAAAGATGAGTTAATGGCAGAGATGGCACAGCTGCCATTAGGGTTGACTCGTTGGTTCTCATAGCCCAAGACCACAGGTGCTGCTGTTGAAATCATTCCCTCCAATGAGTTAGTGGATGGTGGACCTTTCTTCACTTGAGCTTTAACCACTTGAATCTTTGAATCCCATCTTTTTTGGTTTTTTGCCACTTGAGATCCAGCCAGTACACATTTTGAGTCTTGTCTATTTGTCACACCTTTGGAAAAATTTGTAGCGCAAGAGGTAGTAATCTCAGCATTATCTAGATCTGACTTGCAAGGGCTCATCTTAGACTTCCTCTCTCTCATCAGAGCTTTTAAGCCTTCAAACTTTGTCAAGTCCACCATGGACATGGTTAGTCCATCAGGTCCAAGCCATGTGTCTTGGCCAGTAGAAGAAAGTGGTGCAAGGGTCGCAGCAGGGTTAACAGAAGTGGAATAAGACGTTGATTTGGGGCTGGGCTGACTGATAGGTTGCAGTGAGCTGTCTGTTCGTTTGGCTGCTAAAGGATCCTGGAGTTTGGGGCTATTGGTGCAAGGTCTGACCAGTGTTTCAACAGAAGCAACAGTTGGCCTTTTCCTGGTTGGAGGGTATTCATCACTAGGAGACAGGGACAGTGTTTGACTGGTTTTTGGACAAACAGTAGAAGATAAGAATTCTGACAACACCTCTGCCTGTTTCCCTTGCAAATCAGGCTGTGAGATACGATTTTGCTGTTGGTTGTTCAGTGATCTGAGTGTGTGAGTTTGCGTAGAAAGTTTTCTGCACGTCTCTTGGGGACTCAGACATGTGCTAGCACCAGGGTAAGAAGGATCAACAGAATTGGCCTTTGAGGGGACACTGCCCACATCTGGAGGACTCAAGATTCTTCTTTGTTTGACGCTATCCAAATCTCCAACCTTTGCAACCTCTTCCAACCTATGTTTCCTTTTTCTTTGTCTTACACCTAAAAAACATTGGAAGAAGAATGAGAGAACACTACACTTTTAGGTGAGAGCAAGAAAATGATAAGCCCTGTTTTTGAGTCCTGCATATATCACAAGAAATTATTTCAATCATGTAATGTCAACATTGTAAGAAATATGAAAATGCATACTGTTGTCACTGCTCTTGTCTGTCTCAGATGCTGGGGATGATTGCATCTCTCTGTGAAAAGATTCCTCTTGACTCTGCCAGTCCTCAGGCTGCTTGTCTGTGCAACAGAAACCAAAACTCACACAGCAGCTCACACTTATATGCTCTCTGTATTAATCACTTAAGTTTAGCTGTGTATAAGAATAATAAAAAGAAAAGACCTTGTGACCGGGCTAGAGAGACTCACCCTTTTGTTGTGGAGTGCCAAGGGGTAGACAGATGTTCATTTTCTGCTCTTTGATGTTTTGCACCATTTCTAGAGCTATAAAAAGCAAAAAGCACAGTTGTTACTGTAATGGAAAACTACAATATGTATACTTAAATACAATATGTTATACTTATTCTGATACTTTGCTACTTATACTTTGGTGATATTCTATGATCTTGTGTATGGGTGCTACTACTTTGTAGAGATAATAGAGGCCAGCTGCACCTGTCCGTTCAAAGTACAATGACGGACTGTGTGTATGTGTGTGTAGACACAGGAAAAGGAGGCCAGCTGCACTGTCTGTTGAGAAGTACAATAACAAACTGTGTGTGTGTGTGTGTGTGTGTGTGCGTGTGTATAAAGATAATGGAAAGGGAGGCTGGCCGCACCTATCTGCTGAAGGTATAATAATGGATTGTTCAGAACCAGATTTTGTACTTTACCTAAGACAGCTTTCTCTATCTGTTGTTGGTATTGTACCCACTTGCAAGTGTGATATTAAACACAGACGGACATTCTCTGGTTTGTGAGTCTTATTACAGAAACTGCCCCCACAATACTCATCTGTATACTCCCACACACACCATAAACTAGACTGTTGAAGATTAAGTTGACTACTACCTTTACTGAATGGAGCTTTCTGAACATAGTCGTATAAGTCCTTGCCCAGAATGACCCCCTTGGAAAGAGAAAACACAAACAATTAGCATAAAGAATGTGTATTTCTACTTTGTACATTAAGATTTCACAAATTTGTTTTAACTGCCTAGAGGAGCAGTTAAAGGTATACTATGCAGGATTTGGTTAGTTTGTAAACAAAGCATTCAAAGTTGGCCCCTCCTCCCTGGCTCAGAGAGGGAGAGGGAGACAGCGACACAGCAACACAGCAACACACACTTTTGACACACACTTCTAGTGGGTCATAAGTGATGATTGAGAGAGATTATTTTTGTATGAGTCTATTCATTCTTTTGTAGGGAAATTCTGCAGAGTATATCTTTAAACATATGTTCACCACAAAGGATGTGATTCCTTTCTCTGCTAATCAAAAAAACAATATTATCAAATATATATACACATAATACATATAATTTACCATGTTTTGTCTGAATTAGCTCAAGGACATTTGAGAACATACATAAAAAGTATTTTTTATGTGTTGCTTAAATGTAACTGATCTTTGATGCCATGAACTTTTGACCACATTTGTACCTTTGAAACTGCAAAACATGTTTTTCTGCATAATAAGACAAGATGTTTGTTCACTGACAGGAGCGTCTGTGCTCTTTGAAAGAGGAAGGTCAAGGTATCAAAATAGCAATCCTCTTCCTGACTTTCCCCACATCATGTTCCCCTGCGCTGATAATCACGCTCCACTGACATCACTCCCCCTCCCTTACATGCTCCTAAATCTACCCTCTTCTCAGCCATTTTCTTTGACTTTGTTACACTGCTTGTTGAAACAGTTTGTCTCCCGAGCACTCTCCAAGAAGACTGCTTAAGACAAACTCTGCCCTCAAGATCTTTGGTTGGTTGTGTTTTTTCCAACAATGACACAAAGACCTTATAGGGTACCTGCACATCTATGTTTTCGCAACGCTCCCGTTCTGCGAGCATCTTGGCAACTTCATTTAAAAGTTGCAATCTCATCTCTTGGAACAGATCAGCTTTCCACAATGACGACAGATGATTAGGGTACTCTCTTTGCTGAAAGACAAAAATCATATTAAAAAATATTTGGAAGCAACATGTCAATGACTTTGAAATTTTAAACAATCTTGTTATTTAGAGGTTTTCAATGCATTACTGAGACGCCACTCACTAGGGGTGAAACAATTCTCAGTTTTTTCAACTACAATTTGTAATATCAAGAACAATTTGAAGGTAGACTAACTTTATAAATTAACTTCACATAGATTAAGCAAGTAAACAAAAATAAATACATTTTGTTGAGGACCAGTCTACATATTAACTAAGTAAACAAAAATAAATAAAAAATCACTTCTCTTAAGACCAGTGTAAACAAAAGTAAACAAAATTACCGCAGTTCCTCTAATAGTGGCCAGGGCCTTTATTCACATCAACTGCAAAGGGTATTAGGTCTTTATTGGAAGCTGGCTTATATTAGAGAGAGGCTGCATTTCTAATTCCCTCTGTTTGATAACGATATTTCCTCATATTTTAGTATGAAGCCTCCTTGTTTTCTCATCTGCTTCTCTTCACTCTGTTAATTTTTTGTTACTGCATTACTGGTAATTACGGTAATCGACTAACCTTTCTCTTAGCTTTCTGCTAACTTGAATGGGGATAAAATAATTTAATTGTGTGGCTTTTCTAGACTTTCCAAATGTTATCAGGCCAAATGGATCAAATTCAGATAATCAAACGAGTCATTTTGCAGGGGTTGTATGGGTGTGTGAGACACTCACCATGTAATTGTACTGGTGATCAGAGCTGATCATGTGCTGACAGATATCACTGAAAGAGACCGTCTCACTGCAGCTCTCACACAAGTAGAATGTGTCCTGAGACAGCCCTCGACACTCCCACACACAGCTCTGACCTGATGAGGAGACGTTATCTTTAAACGTATTGCATGCTTTTGTAAATAATGGGAGTGATTGTTGTGGAAGGATAGACACACTCACCTATGATTGGCCCCTTGTTAACCACCTTCAAGAATTTTGACAAATGACTGCAGTCCTGAGTTCTTTCCCCTGTAACAGCCATATAATAACAAATCAGTTCAACAACATATTTAGTAAAATATTACCAAAGCTGCTGTGTGAAAGTAAAGTAAGCTAAAAACATAGTTTTATAATTTATTCAACCTTGTCCAATCTTGTTCTTATTTGAGTCCAAACTATGTTGTGCTTTACCAAGAGCCTTTTGTCAGGAAACCATGGGCCCTGTCACGTTTAATCTTCTTGGGGGTCTTCTTCTCCTCTGCATGTACGAAGTGTGTGGGCAGTGTGTGATCTCTCATGGGAATCTCGTGGTTTCATGCCAATTGGTTGAATATATGTAACTTTAGAATGTTATCCAATCAGATGTTGTTTCTTTGTCTTTGGAAAACTATATAAGGTGTATTTTATTTTCCTTCCTTTGAGACTAACTTGCAGTTGACTTAGTGTTAAGGTTTGTTACCTTATTACAGCAGTGTTTTGTGTATTATTTCATATGTGTGTTCAGTGTTTTCAGACGATTTCCATTACAGCTGATTCATACAGTTGTAAATGCTCAACACCTACCTATTAGGACCACCTGTAATGGACTGTGCTGCTCAGGTCCTTGTCTGCATCCTGAGTTTTTCTTTGCATGTTCTGCTTCCTCGTTAGGACTTGATGGGTTCTGCTGTTCTGTGGTCAATGATGCAGCAGCAGCAGGAGCAGAGACCGGGTCTGGGCCAACGGACACTGAAGGTGACTTCCTCTGAGTGCCTTCCAGCTCCTTCTGTGTGTCCCGTAACTCTGGATCACTCTTCACTTGCTGTTGTCTGTTCTCAAGAGTCTCTTGGTGTGCATCAGCAGTTGGGTCAAATGTGCCTGAGTCAGTGGCAAGAGGATCTGCACAAACATGAGGTTTCTCCACAGTGACTGTGAATGAGAGAGATGGTGAAAATGGGTGATGATGTAGAAGAAAGAGACAAACATACCAATAGTAAGATTTCACAGACCGACAAAATAAGACCCTGTAAATCTAAATTTATGTACAGAATCTGCAATCAGTTAATTCTGTAAAACAGCAACACACCAATAGCAAAAACATAAAAGTGACTAAAAATACCTAAGAGTGAAAGAGTCCAATATTTGATGGTATGGTAAAGGATATACGTTACAGGCACAAAAGCTGAAAAGAAAGCTCAGTATTTACCAGGACTCGTACTGGCAGGTGTGACTTCAACTTGAGCCTCCGTCTCCACATCAGGCTTAAAATTCTCCTGCTTAATGACTAAACAGAGCACGGACACAAACAGAGTATTAGTCTAGCTGTTAACATGTTAATTTTGTTATAGTTAGATTTTCTGTTGAGGAATAATTATCTATCTGTACTGTAACATCTTATGGCATAGACTTAAAAATCTGGAAACATTTCTTTGTGTGTAGGCATTTGTGTTCTCACTGGCATTTCATTGTGTGTCATGTGCATCCCTAAGTGACAAAATTGCAGTATTAGGTCAAATGTGTCTACCTCACAGGTCTTTTAATACACATCACAGAGACACATGATGAGTTTCTGAAGTCATTCAAAATAGAGACCCAGAAAATCTCTGATATGAGGTATTTTCTTTGTGTTGCATGCATCTTAAGGAATGTAAGAAACCTTTAGTTGAGGCACCATGTTCATGTGTCATAAAGACAAATGTGGAATTACATCTAGTGTGGGGCCCTTATGTGTAAGTTCATTAGCTTGATAGGAACGGCGCCAAGATGTCTGACAGGTTGAGAGGTACATATCATAACTCATTGTCCGAAGAAGAAATCCACTGATAATGGGAAACATATGGTGAGGAAATGGCAAGGTATAAAAGATCCCAGCTCAGGTTGGCTTGTTGTTCATTGTATTTGCATGTGACAGGACCCCCGGCCGGAAATAAAGCCATATCCAACCTTTGCTTCTCTGTGTGTCTCACTCTATTCAGGATCATCAGATATACAAAGTTACACTCTCTTAAGTGCAGCTACAATATAACCAAAGACAGCAATATTTACTCAGATCCATGTGCAGGCCAGTGCAAAATTTCAAGTTCAAATTAATTTACATGCTCCTGAAAACCCCATTAATTTTACAAATGCCATTCAGAAAATGTGGAAGGAATATGAAAATATCATCTATTGTATGTCATGTATGAATCATTCTGCGCTCACTGCTTTGTTTTATAATATACTGCTATACAATATACTTCTTGGTTCTCCTGGATCTGGCTTGGCCTTCCCTGGAGTTCAAGCTCATAACCCCCCCCCCACCCCCACTACTCCGTGACTCAAATTATATGGATGAATTGTCTCCCCCTCTCCTACATAATTCATGTAATCCCTGTATACCGTATGCTGTGTTGGTGGTGAAATCCCCTGCATGGTACAATGTGTCTGTTTTTCGAAGTTGAATTTACCATCATCTGGGCTTGAAGATGGACTGGCAGAGGCAAGGTGCCGTCCTAAAGCCTCCGCAGTATTGTTTGTGGAGGATGATGAGATCTGCATGCCCATCTGTCTCATCAATGCTTTCAGTTTTTCAACAGCTAAGAGAAAAAAGAGGGAGGGAATTAAGACCAAAAACATGACTGTATTTACGAAACAATCAATCCATTTCCAAAATGAAAAGATCTCAAATACCGGAAAAAGATGCATTGCATGCACTGTGTCCAATACTCATTTATCACATGATAAGAAGAGGAGTATATTACTTTCAGACCTACACATCAAAACAAAACAATGAGAGCTCAACAGGACACTTACTACTCAGCTCTAAACTAAATGGTTATATTTTGTAACATGCATTTAAGTAAAATTTGTTTTCGGTGCAGCTCCCCGTGACAACATATTTCATAAGTCTGTGCTGTCACTTACTCAAGAAAATCTTAAACAGTTCAAATCTTTGTTGCAGTTGTAGGGGAAATCTTATTTCTTAATCTGTTATTCTGATTTGATGTGTTATAAATTGTAAGAATGATGTACTCTCTGTAAGGACAATGTATGTTAGAATGAACTGCTCAACTAAATAGCACTGAACTCAATGACTGGTCTTAAACAAATTGACACCCCTGCATCTGGGACGGTGGATGGAGTTGAAATGTGTGCAGGGTTAAGGACAGTCAGTCATTTCAGTCGACCTGTGTTCAGTCTCTTGATGCCACCTTGGTTGAGAGAGACTGCACCCTATTGGGCCGAATAGTGAGACTTTGTCTCTGTTTGCTGATCGCTGTTCGTTGTTCATATTAATTTGACTTGATACTCTGTAATAAATTCCTTCAATCTGAGATCAAGTTCAGTGTTATTAATGAGTCTGGAATTTCTTGTTCCTCAACACAGAGCAAAGTATTTTTGTCCGTAGAGCAGTAATGACCTATTACACCGTGGGATATTATAGACTATCAGAAGAAAAAATCAAATTGATGCAGCAGAACCAGAGATGTTTTATTTTTAATTTCACGCATTCTTCTTCGTGGTCAAAACCCGGTGCCTGCGTTATGCACAACGCAACTCTACTGCCGACAATTCAGTCGGAGAGTCAGGTGAGTTATGTTAAAAGTGTCTAATGTTGTCTTGAGCCACTAGCCTCAGGCAGAGATAATTATTGAACTACAGAGGTCTGGTAACCTCACTACTTTCTATCTCCATACCTCCAGATTTCTTTTCATTTTCACACTTGCAGTCTTCAGCCCTGACCGACGCTGGCAGGAGTGACATCGCTTGAGGAAATTTATCAGACTTCACTCAGCTCCCTCTGAAGCCACAGAGGCTTTAAATAACTTTTTCCCACATCGGCAGTAGTTCTCCCCAAGACCCATAAACAGACTTTGGTGAGTAACATTGTTGGAATTCCCCTCATAGGCATTAGCTTTTGGTTGCAAAATTTAACATAACTGTTCCCACATCTCAACTGTTGCCATCTAGATTGATGATGGATCTGCATAATTACCCACCGTTCATTAACAATGAATAATGAGAAGTATGTGACATGATGAGAGTGAACACCTCAGATGGGTCACATTACATTGAACAACAAGGGCTGAGACTGCAAGTCCTAACAGCTGCTCTGCAAAGCACCATGGGATCTGACCTCATGGCGCATTTGACTCATTTGGGGAGAGTGTAGGTGCAAGAGCTCAACAAAGGAAGGAAGGAAAGTGCTCGTCTTGACCGATCATTTTGAAACAGTCACATGCAACTTTGCTGTGGACTGAACTCTGTATGAACCCAATGAAGACTTGCTGCTTACAAGAACACACACAAAGCTGATGCACGCAGATCCAGAAGAAAACCACGTCCATATATGGACACAGTGGCAAGAGTTCAGGGATGTTACTACTGTGGGAAATTAAGTGGGAGTCTTTTCTGAGAAATATTTGTGTCTATTAGCATCTTTTTTTGACAACTTGGAGAACAGCTGTCCTCTGAGGCTGATCTGAGACAATTGATTGTAATTTACTTACTGACATGATATGCTTAGAAACTATTTATGGTTTTGTTACTTTTATATGATTAGGTGATTTGAGTGATTTTCTTTTAATATATATAGCAGTAAGTTGTGTGAATTGGCAAAGGTTTCAAGTTCAAGTTGCCTCCATTTTTGTGTAAAACATTTGGAAATTGTTTTGTATGGCCTTTTACAGTTATTTTTGTTGCCAAATGTGAGGGGTTCACTTTTTTCGTCATGTAATTTCACCTGAATGCAGTGACATGTCATGTTGGTTGTTTTGATTAGACTGACGCAGGGAAGCACTTTGATAGGTAGCTTAATTCTCAAGACCGCATTCTCCATAAACCCAGTCACTTCCTGTTTTGCATTTTTTTACGGTCAACCAGCATGGGGTATGTTTTGATGATGAGAGAAGAGGTTGAAGAGCCTTTTTACTGTATCTGACGAGTTATTTTGTCGATAAAGCCAGTTTTGTTTGGAAAGGCTTACTTTGTCTTCAGCAGAACTCCTGTGGATCCGACCCGGTCACACACAATATCAATACAAAATACATTGTCTTTCATTCTCATCACAAGGTATAGACATTAAATTTGGGTTGATATATTGAAGTCAAAATCTTCCCTGCAGCACCTTTAAAGCAGAGAAATCATGGGAATTTTACAAAGTTGCAAGTCCTCACAAATACTGAAGAGATTGGCTGAATTTACATTAATTTTTGTCATCACAAGATTGCGATTTCCTGGAGGAACTAATATAGTTTTTTTTGTTTGTTTGTTTTTTTTTACATTTAAACAAATTCAATGTACGAATGTAATTTAGCATTAAGCTAATTTAGTAGTTACAAAACGTCTGAGAAACAGTCTGATTCTGTTTTCAAAATTCAATAGAAATATTTAATTTCTTCTCTGGATTTAAAAAATTGAAAGTTCCTGCAATATTGTTATTTGGCCAGAATAATTTCTTTGTTGTTTCCCTCTGGCCCAACTGCTAACATGGCAAAACAGTTCAAAATACAGTACTAGTCAAACGTTTGGACACTTAGTTTGAACACACCTTCCCATTCCCTTGAATGAGAAAGTGCGTCCAAACTTTTGACTGGTACTGTAGCATCAGGCCTGCTCTAACTAATCTTTATCTTTCTAAGTCAAATAGAACAACATTTTTCTGAGGAATAATAGTACATCTTTACCTTTTTCTTCCGGAAGAGTAGCCAGCTCTTCGTACATGTCGCTCTTCACAATCAACGTCTAGCAGAAAGAAAGACAAAAACACTTATACAATGGTAATTAAAAAACATACGAATATACAAGTTGGCCATCTTGCTTTACTGATGTATGCTCTATGCATCTGTTTTACTACCAGTTCTTTCTGTTGTCCCAGCAAGGCTTTTAGCTACTACTGGATATTTTATCATCTCTTATATTGGTTTTACTATATACTATTTACATTAATACCCCCCACCAATGTATAATAATGACCTAAGCTGAAAAATAGGCGATGCATTACTCGGCAGCATCAATCAGTTCTGCTGAAAACTGCATGCACCCCTTAACACTCAGTATTGACACTGTCAAGGTCAATTATGTTGTGGCAGAAAAGAGGTGGATAAGAGGAATCAGTTGACTGAGACACAGGTGTCAGATGGGGAATCTCTTTTTTCACAGCAAATCTATTAACAACGTAGTCAGAGATATCTTCCCACATTACAGAACGTGACATGCCTTTTTATACTGAAGACAGACTGTGTGTGTGTGTATGTGTTCGTGTTGCGTGATAGGTTTCATCCTGTTTACCAAACTTTTTGGCTATCCCAAATTCTAAAGAAGAATGGGACATTTCTCAATTTCATTTATCTTGGACTTTGACTAAATGTGAGTGGGCGTCTCTGCACTATTTGTGTGCGTGTGTGGCACCTGTTTTGGTTTGGTGGGCTGACATGTTTGGCATTGGTACAGGTCACAGTGACCTGGCTCTCATTCAAGGTCACAGTGTTTGATATCAATCAAATGGTTTTCTCAGCACATCCATTTTCCATTTTCACTTTTCCACATTTAACAACCTCATTTTAGTATAACTATCTGAAATCCTATGCTTCAAAACACATCGACAAAGAACACAGAAGAGTTCTCCCAAAGAAATATTGAGATTATTAAAGGAAACCTTGTAAATTTCAGACCAATCAAATCAGGGAAATGCTACTACTACTGAGTCTAATAAAATATTGATGACTCTAAACGATCAAAAACTAAAGACTTTAGATCATTTGTCATCATTGGTGAACCTGACAGAGAAGACTACATCATTTTTTAAACAGTACTTTGCCTTAAAAATCATTACAATGTCTGGTGGGCTAGTTTTCCCTTTAGCTGTGCACTCTGCCATGAGGTGCATGCAATTCTCGGTGAGCAGGCAGAACTCAGCATGACACCGGTCCAAGGCCATCACCCAGGAGACCAATATGCTGCCAATCAGTCTGGTGTAGGGCGAGGGATTGAAAGAGCTAGTTCGGTACCTCGAGCCTGAGCATGTTATGCCATTGAGAGCTACTGTAACTGAACCCACTGAAAACCACTTTGAGGAGAAGAAGGATGAGCTAAAAGTCAAGCTAGACAGGTCAGACATGCTAGCTATGACCACCTGCTGGACAGCTCTCACAAACGAAAGCTACATTTCAATTTTTCTTAAAAATGAACCAGTTAGTTACTGGTTAATGGATGTCAGTCTATTGAAGGTAAAATTAACCACAACTGACATTCCTAATAATGACCTAAATATGTAACAGTCCTTTATCATTACACAGTGTTTCCCCTACATTCATTCAGCAGCGGTGCACCGCCGTTGCAAAATTATGAGCGCAGCTGCTAAAATTTCAGACGATTATTAATATCAACAGGCTAGATTTTCACTCACACACTGTATGAGCACAATAACACCCTACGTTATTGTGGATTTTTTTAGTCATCCTCCCTCTCTTCGTTCTTCAAAGGACATCTACATGAAAGGTACAAGAGTAGCGTAGCTCCTTAAGGAATAAGGCAGTGCGTGTGTGTATGTGTGTGTAAACGTGCGTGTGTAGTTGTACGAGCGCAGAGGGCAAGCGGCAGAAACATGACGTGACCGCGAGCGGAGCAGAGGAAAAGTTTATCAGTGAGTTGTCAATCTGGCAGTAAATGTACATTACAGGCTGTGTGTCAGTTAATAAATGCTGCAGCTCCTCAAGACAAAGAAAATACTCATCTATCAAAGGGGGTTAGCCCTGAAGTTAGCAACAATGTGTTAGCTTAACTTGACTAGGCTCTCTTAAGGTGGACTGACTTTTAAGGTGGACCAGCAATTTTCATTTTAGTGTCAATGTCAGCTGCTCTTTAACAGAGAGAGCTGATGAGTCTCTGTCTTGAGTTTTTCATGCCCCCACATATTAACCCCCCCCCGCCACTCCAAAGCAGTCAACCTAGGGGAAACACTGTTACATATCATTAATTTTTACCGCAATCTACAACAATGTATATGGTTTTAGTAAGTAAAACTCTTAAAATCATTAATGAACTTTTTTACTAAAATAGTTATTCATGGCTTATATCTTGAAGTCAATAAAGTCTGCTTCAATGATGTGACAAATTTGTACAAAAATTAATAACCACATACAGACAGTCAATTTTGAACAATTTAGACTGTGAGAAGACTGCAGTGGGTCACCTGGATGTCCTGATGTTCTTCACCTTTCTCAACCTCTGCCAAGTGGGCCACTATCTTGTCAAACTGTTCCTCAAACTGTGACGACCTGGGACTCCACCCGGGGTACTTCATTTTCTAGTAAGAATATTCAGACAACATCAGTGATATTAACAGCTTTACAAGCTTCAAAGAACATTTTCTAAGAAAAGATTCATGAAGCACTAACCACGTAGTTATAGTGGTGGCTGGAGCCTGATACATGAGTGGACCGTTTCAACCTGACTAAGCAAAGCTCACAGTAGACTTGCGTCCTTCCTTTGCAGAACACTTTAATTAGGTGGTTTACGCCTATAAAGACAAAAACACAAACATCCAATCAAATCAAAAGGAGACCAATTCATAGAGACTTACTGAGTGTTTTTTCTATATAAATAACACTTACCGAGTTTAGGAGGACCTTCAGTTGACTTGGTCTTACTCATGGAGGTATGTGATGGCTCTGTCGGTGGATTCTTATGTTCAGAACTGACAGACAAGGGCATGGTCCCATGGGGAGCAGCAGGTGGGTTACTCTTATGGATGTGTGGTGCAACATCAGCTTTTGACCCCACTGAACTCTTCATATGTACAGTCTTGGCGGAGGCTTCAGCATTTTCACCTTTAATTGACATTTTTGTCATTTTAGCAGATGTCACCACAGTTTGAGATGAGACCGTGGTTTTGAATGCAGTTTCAGAATTTTTGGAGCAGTTTTCAATCTTGGAGGCAGGCATAGCTCTGCAGGTGGCTTCGCGCCTCACTGTGGATCCTACATGTGGGGCAGGTGCAGCTTTTTGTGAAGTGGCTGCAGCTTTGGGTGCAGCTCCAGTTCTGGGATCCATTGGTTTGGATGCTGTTGCTGATTTAGTTGATAAAGTTGTATTTGAGATGGTTGCACTAGAGGTGGAGGTGGTTCCTGTCACTTTGGAGGAGGCTGCTGTAAATTTAGAGGTTGTTGCTGTGTAGACGGAGGTTGGTATTGTTGATTTAGCGGTGGTTGCAGGGGTACTAGAGGTGGCTGCTGTACATTTGTTGGTGGTTTCTCCCAATTTTGTGGTGGTTGCAGTACAACTGGAGGTGGTGGCTGCAAGTTTGGAGACGGCTGCTGTCAAGTTGTTGGTGTCTGGAGAAGAACCGGAGGTTTTAGCTGTAAACTTGGAGACGGCTGTCATGGATTTGGCGGGGGTTGTTACTATAGAATCTGAAGTTACTGCAGTTTGACACGTCCCTGTTATTTTGGATGTGGTGGTTCTGTTTAATGGTGTATCACTTGTGGTTGGAGTGATTTCAGCTTTTGAGTTGGTTCCTGTGGAATCAGGATGCAAACACAGTGTGTTTGTCCCACTTTTGAACATGTGTAGAATTGATGCGTCTTTACTACTTCCGGATGCAGTCAGACAGCTCTTTGTGTTGTCAGCAGACTCAGGCACTTTGATATGGGTCATTTTGACATCTTCATTTGGTTCAGGGGGGACTTCAGTAGTTTTGGGGGTGTTTTCAGTCATTACAGTCGTGGCTGCAGATACTGACGATGGCTTTCTCTCTGAGTCTTCTGAATCATTATCAATCTCCATTGGCAACACCTTTGAAATCAAACAACCATATTTAGAACACTGTCAAAGGAGCTACAGACCAAAATATTTACTGCCCATGACTTGAGCTACAGAGAATTCATCCCCAGCACTTGGAGGAGGGGGTTCATTTAACAGATCTCCTCCTGAACAAAGGGCCACAGCTAAAGATAAAGAAAACAGAAACAAGCCAGCCACCATCCGTTACATTTAGACAACTTGCCTCCAAACAAGTGTGAGACAAAACAGACTCTGTTACTAAGACAATAAAGTAAATGTGTGTCTGCGCTAAGTGCTTCTGACTCTTTGACCTCCAATCATGTCCTCAAGATTTAGGACTGAGAGTTAAAATGCCAGGTATCCTTTAATGCAGGAGTTTGTTGTTTTAAATGTTTTCTACTTGAATTAAATCTCATTGTTTGGTATAAAGCTTTTATTTTACTGTAACACAGTAAGAAATGACATTTTGTTTCCACTTGCAGCATTGTTGTTATTCAAGATTTAAACATGCATTGTTAACCTGACTGTCTGGTATTATTAGATTTAGATTACCAAAGGCTTTCCTTTTCATAATCATGACATGGAAAGTTCCAATACAATTACGTTTACATCAAGTATAACACCTACATTTTCCTGTTATGTGTTTCATCAGCTCAGTGCATAATTTGACTTCTGAATGACAAAGGGAACAAGTAGAAAATGATTTTTCTGATGTGAATAATGACAACTTGACTAACTTGGTGGTTGTCCATCCCAAGGTAGGACTCATGTTGAGTAATGAGGGTGACGGAGGTACCTACAGGTTGAACACCTGACAGAGTTGAGGTTGAAGAGATTTCACACCCACAGTCCAGCTGAGCTTGATGCGCCTTCACAGTCTTAATGGCTGTGAAGATTATGGAAAATAAAGAAGAAATACTGTTTCGTACAAGTTCACACTTTTGTAGTCACCTGTTAACCAAATTAGCTTCAATTAAAAAAGAAATACACACTTTTTCAAGATGGGCTCAAAATAAAGGGAAAATGTACCCTTACCTGCCTGAAAGTTTTGTTTTGAGATGCTGTTATAAAGCTCTTCATCCAGATCAACAACCTGAAATCCAGACATATACAACATTTAAAAAATACATTCTAATCTTCTAGCACTTCTGTTGTTTTGCCTTGATCTTTTCTCCAACTCTGTCCAGGACTGACCAAAGGAGATGGATCACATATTTGATCTCAGCTTGACATTTACAACCATTTCCACAAGAGAAAGAATTTAGACCGGGACCAAACCTGAGCCTCTCCATATCCTTTATCTTCTTCAAACAAAACAGCCATATCTCTCATCTTCTTCCTCCAGTCATTCCCTTGTGGAGGCGGGATTTTCTGAAACCCCTAATGTCGGGAACATATACAGGGGATTAAATTAAAAATATGGCTGCCACCTGTGTATATGTATGGCACATGGTAGAAACAAGGCACTGGAAGAAGTTCTGCAATTGCTTGGTAAGTCTAGACAACAATAGTAAATTTTAGGTTTGCATATTGTTTATTGTCTTGTTCTTGCATGCATTTAATCTTGTAGTGAAGATGTTAAATTATATGGTTATATATTATATGAGCTTTAAAAATAAGTTGACAGTAAACAAATTAGCAATTTTGTACAATGTGTAAAATAAGATCAAGTGAAACCCCAAAGCTCCTTACAGGCAAAAACCGTTTCTGTAAGTCAACATTATCAGTTTTTTTACAGCTTCTATACCACTCAGGTGCTACAATAGCATATCCCCTTTGTGCATTTAACCTAGCATGAAGTGTGCCACTCTTATTTATGAAATATACAGTTTATCTGCCATGTAAGAGTGGTAACAGGAAGACTTCAATGACTGAACATATACCCAACAAAGAAAGGGAAGTAGTGTCTTAAAGGATAGATTTGGATTTTCTCAAGTCTATCTTAATATAATACTAAAATGCTATATGTACACTGAAAGAGTTATTGATCATCAATTAGTTGTCCTGTTGTTACTGGCCGTGGATTGATAATCTGCTTAGACTGACTACATTGTGAAGATAAATTGAAGCTAATATGCAACCTCAGCAGTGTCAGTTTGCCATGACAAAGATACCAAACCAATTTGGCAGTCACATGGAGGTTTTCCCAGCAACAAACCTACATAACTGCCAGAATGTATTCCTCAGTCGCATTTCAGCAAAGAAACACTGTCTGTGGGAACATCAAGACTAAAACTACCTGAACTTTTCAAGTTGCCTGTCATTTTTGCTAACTTGGAATTGAACATTTTTGCAGAGGACTGTTGATTTTTCCCTCCATTTCATGCAGTTGCTTTACGTAGGGATCTCTTCATGGCCGGCGTGGAGAGGAGGAATGACTACATGGACCAATAATTCTTTCAGTGTACATGTGACAGTATTGTACTATGGACAGCATCTGATCTCATCCTCTAACATTTACTCACCACCAGATACATCTTCTGGTGATCAAATCCGGTAACATGGCTGACGATATCCTTCTCTTGGATCTTCATAGAGCAGCACTCACAAAGGTAGATGGGGCCATGCTGATCACCATAGCATTCAAGAAGTGCACCTAAGCCTGAAGATATATTGTTCACCATAAAAGTCATGTTATCAATCTTTCACCGGGTAGAAGGTTTCTTCACAGAAATGACGTAATTAGAAAATTAATTAAGCTCAAGTATATGTAAACATTTAATAAAATAAAGAAACTAAAAGTGCAAATTTTCCTCTTTTCCTCCATGAACTTCTATTTGCCTCTTCACAAACCAGCAAACCAACAATTAACACCAAATTGAAGCGTTTAATGGACTGGATGAGACTCCAACAACTCACATAAAGCTTGTAGATGTGCCTTATTCTGATTGGCTAACTTTCATCCTTGTGAAACATTGATTTCTGAAAGTTGCAAAGCCAGCAAAACAAGATACATCATGGAAAAGTTATAAAGTTCTGGACCTGTGGACACTAACCACACACTTTCCCATGGGAAAGTGTTGCAGTCACTCACAGCATTTAAACAGTGTAGATGATAATCACTGAATGATAATGATAACTCATACACAATCAGTTCTTTAACAGAGTCAAAATGGTCTTGAGATAGCGGTTTCCGGCATAAAAATGTGAATTAAAAGAGAGAAATGGAGAAAGTACTCAGATGAGTCTATAAAATGATTGCATCAAATTTATTAGTGATGAACTCGCCAGGTTCATCAACTCTTTGGACAATGAATGTACTGTAATAGCAGCATTAACAGTGGACAGTTAATTGACAGAGTTTTCTACAATCACAAGACAAAGGAAGATTCAGATCTCACAATTATTCCTCATAAGTAAGGTCTCAGAGCACAGAAAAAAGAAAGAAAAACAAAACACTGACCAATCACAGGCTCTCGGCTCTTTTTCTTGAGGTACAGCCACAATTGAGCTGCCTGTTGGTTCCCGTTAGAAGTCACTGTAAGTGAGACACAGACAACCACACGCTGAGATATTTTCACAGAAACACTCAGAAAACTTCTACAAACTTAAATATGGTATTTATTTATTGATCTGACCTGATTTACAACTTTCTCCCTTGTCTGCTGCCGTCACCTCCTTTTGTCCACTACTTGACATTTTTTGGGGTTCTTCACAAGATGCGTCTTCTTTGGAGTTGGGTCGCTGTCTTTTATGGACCTGTGAATATTCAGACATATCGCTTGGCCTCTCTCTTTTATTTTCTTTGTAGACGTAATTCTTCAGTTGTGTCAGGACATCTTTGCTACTTTTGTTCCCTTCTTTTCCAGTCACTGCTCTGTCATCTTGGCCTGTCTTCTGCGAGCTTTCTGGGGTCTCCTCACTTGGTTTTCTTAATGTCAGCTCCGTAGGCTCCTGCATCATCTCCTTTATCATCTCCTTAGCGGCTCCCTTTTCTGCATTTTCTCCACTTTCATCGTTGCTTTTATTGGTGATTTCAACACCAACCTCCACTGAAATATTTTCCAGGGTGGTCTCACTATTGTCTGTTGTCTTTTGACTGTTTTTTTTCTCAGACGCCTCCATTATCCTGCTGTTTTCTGGACTGTCCTCTCTCACAGGGCTCTTGTCCGCTTCTTTCAGAGTTTCTCTGGGGACTGAGAAACAAACATTAGAAATGCATTTAATCACAATCATCGGCAATGTTTATCTTCACTGATTCACTGTGGTGTTCTTTTTTTAGTGATTATCAGTTATTTAAAGAATATTGTAGATTTTTAGGCAAGCAAATGTACACTCATTTAAAATATTTAAAAATGAAAAATCATTCCTACAAACACTACTAAATGCGATGTTTCCATAGTTGCACTAGTTGGGGTCGGGGTACAGCATGCACATAAGACAACCTACGTAAAATATATGGCTTGCCTTACCCAACTTCACATTACGGATAATTGGAGGTTTAAGCTTTCCTTTGCCCGCTCTCTTCTTTGCAAATCCCAGGATGGATATTGCTGGAACAAACCAGTACAAGAACAGTCTGGAAAACCATTCAAAATATACTTTACAATGTGGAACATCCATTGCCATACAAATACTCACCTCTGTGGTATTTGCAGGGCTCCCAAATGGGCTTTTCCAACCATATTTCCTTTGAAGGCAGAAAATATTGTAACAAAATCATAAGCACATGGCTAGAGGAGTTGCTACAGTACATTAAAATTCAATTCTGGTGCACAAATTCAATGTTTGCAGCAGAATACCTGTGCAGGTAGTATGGAATGAATACTCGCTGCCTGTTTTGCCAAGTCCAGTAATGTCTCCGCGTTCTCAGTGCTGGCATTCAGCGAGCCCGGGTGGAAAAGCTTCTACACACACAAACACATACATATTCATCAGTGTTTTGGCTGCATGTTAAACACTCTTGTTGTTGGTCAATATCCATATACAATGTCTAATTACCATAGATATTCAGACTTTAATTTCTTTCCATTACTGTATTTATATGCGTGTTTTCATTGGCCCGAAAAATACTAGCAATTACAAACAGAATACACATATAAAACAATATATATGATATATCTCGCATTAGACCGTGACATTTTACAGTGTAGATATTTTTTTCTATTTGGGAAACCAACTGTATACACAGCGAATAATCATATTATGATTGAGAGCAGTGTAAAACAAATATTCAGTGGTTCATGTATCATGTACAATGAATTACAGTAGTTTAGAAAGCACCCTGTTAAATTAACCACAGCATTGTCATCGTCCATAATCATTATTGTATTTACAGCTCAACTCAGCTATGGATGCAAAGTGAGAAAGATGAACAAATAAGATGTAATGAAGCAGTATATGTATTGCGACAAATGCAGCTTACTTTAACCTCCTTTACAATTTTAACATTTGTGGGCAAGGCGTTTGAAAATGAAGTTGATAGAAATATCTGTTCTCACAATAAAATTTGAATAAACTATATAAATAAAACAAAATAACCAATAAAATTAATAATGAAAATATATAACAGACTCTCAATATGAAAAATAAATAAACATTTCATGTCCATTAAGGAGAAGAAAGAAGCATGCTTGTCTAGTCCTGCTTCTATTCTAATCAAATCAAATCAACTTAAAGATTCACATAGTCCAACTATCCGGCTCAGTGTCCATCATACACAACTAGGTCTCTATGTTCCTCCTCTTCATACATAATTAAACACTACCAAATCAAGAATGTAAAAAAAAAAAAAAAAAGGAAAAAAGAAAGCCAATAACAACGTCACCATTGGTGAGTGTAACATTTCAATTTTTTCAATTCAATTTTATCTATATAGCGCCAAATCACAACAAAAGTCATCTCTGGGCACTTTTCACAGGTCTAGACCTTACTCTTTAATTTACAGAGACCCAACAATTCTAGGGATGCACGTCAATGGATTTTTTGCCGATATCCAAAATGCCGATATTTCCAACTCATTGGGCCGATTGAAACTTTAATGAACCTGCAAAGTGGGTGGAGCAGTAGAGTTTTCTTTGAGTTTATTAGACAGACAGGATTAATGTGTAGGATTTAATCTCTGGTCCACACTCCAGAGCAGAGGGTGGCGGTAATGCACCTAATATGCTGGTTGCCAACTGCCGGTATAAACCAAAAAGAAGATTTTTTTTTTTTCCAAACAGAGTGGTACATCCTGGCAGCCGAAGTCTTTCCTATCTATGCAGCTGAACACAGCAGCTCCTCCGCGGACTGTGTCACCCCGATGGTCCTGGTGCATCCTCCGCAGGCTCCATTTCATTCAGCTGCCCGTCAGACCCGCTGCTTCTTCTCACTTTAACCTGAATAACAAACCAGGGCTCGGTGCTGCGGTTGGATCCACATGGAGATCCACAAGGAGAGCCGGGGCTAACGTTAGTCCATCGAGGGAAGCACAGTCAGGCGGCAGAGGGGAAGGCGACATATCGGCCTCTCATAATCGGTAGAATTTGCAGATGCTGATATTTCATTTTAGAGCTTTTATGGGCCAATACTGATGACGTGCCGATAATATTGTGCATCCCTAAACAATTCCCCCATGAGCAAGCACATAGCAACAGCAGTGCTTGCTCAATTCCCCTTCCTCATTTCTGTACCTTGCAAAAAAATTTTTTTGGTACATCTTTTGTACCAAATGTGTGATATTTTTACTCTGTTTGATTTCTTCATCCAGACCCAAGTCACCCCACAAATTGAAATACACATACTTTTAAGATGTACCGAACATACCGTTGTTTCATATTAAATTTTTCTCTTAAGTTATAACCTGCGTCTCTGTCTAAGAACATTTTTCGTATGTTCCAGGAGGTAATTTATTTCTTCCTTTGAACATTGTTTGTGCAGTGTTACATTCCACCAGATCCATCAACTTCAAAGCATGTGACTTGAAAAGCTTATTAGTGTGTTCACGAAATCCTACGTTGTTTACTACCTTCATGGCTCTTTTTTGTAGTATGCTTAACAATTGTAATTTGCTTTTGTAAGTGATGCCCCACACCTCCGCACAGTAATTCAGATACGGTAATACAAGTGAACAATACAGAACGTACAATGCTTTATGATTCAGAATGTGCCTTGTTTTTCTCATAACACCAACTTTGCTGGCACATTATCTCATATCTCATATTATCTCATATCTCATATTATGAGGTTTCCAGCAGATTTTGTAGTCTAATAATTTACAGCTTCATATAATGGGATAACTTAAGCAGTTTTCATCTTACATGGAAATGTACCAGTTTTGACTGACAAATTACAGATGTAAGTTATTGGCTTTATAATACCATCAATGACTTTCTTGACCTAAGTGTTATCCATTTCATTCCTGTCAGTAGACATTTTATTCTTACACTTGCTGACAATTTCAATAATTTCCTAATTGCGCTTGGATTTCTGACTCCATAATCCTCTTTTACATACCAACATAATTCAAAACTATAACAGAATGTGAAACATGGGACAAGATTCTCATCTTGCATCATTTAAAGCAAAATACAAGAACCTGTTAACATTTAAAACTAGCAATTAAAGCTACTGCTAACTAAGCTAAGTTAGCGATTGTTTTCTTCATATATGAATCTCAAATATTTTTCTAATTAATCATTTAGTATATAATATGTCAAATAGCGAAAAATGCTAATTTTCCAGCACACAAGCAGACTGAAAATAGCTTCTTTTTTAACCCAACCAAGAGTCCAGATCTATTAAATTTATCATTACTATGATGATGCTAACGTTAGCGCGTTGCACCTGGAAAAAGCAGCAAATACTCACATTTGAGAAGCTGGAATAGCAAATGTTTGGCCTTTGAAGCTATGGATTTTTACACAGTCATAGTTTATAAAAACTGTTGCCAATTAATTTTCTGTCAACTATTTGATTAACGATAAAGAAATCAACTCATTGTTAGCTAATACTTTAAGTGCTAACCGTTAGCTAGCTTAGCTCCGCATCACAATGCGATTTAACCATAAATTGGTATGATGACTATTGATGACATTGATGACGATTTGAGACTCACCTAGGAGAAACTGTGGCTGGCACTTTTTTTTAGTAGAGTCATTTTTGATTTAACTAACGTTAGTTGTTGTACCTCCTTTCCTGTCTTACTGGAAAAGATGAAATATAACAGTTCTCCATGGTGATGGGCGTCGCGTTCCTTAGGTACCTATCGGTGTCACGTGGAAACTGCTCAGCTTCCTCTTCATCACATTCATTCATTCATATTTGTTATAAATCCATTACTGTTGCTCTTCCTGGGGTTTCTTCCATTTTTTCCCTGTTAAACGGGTTTTATATATTTTTTCTTTATTCTAATCGAGGTCTAAGGACAGAGGATGTTGTATTGCTGCACAGACTGTAAAGCCCCCTAAGGAAAATTTGTGATGTGTGATATTGGGCTATACAAATAAAATTGGCTTGACTAACTTCACACAACACAAGGTGCCATCAGGCCAACATAAAATACACACACTTTCTGTTGGGCTTTGTTGTCATCTTCACACACCTTTCTATGACTTTCCAGTGTTTCAGAATGTAGTCTCTTCAAAAGATTACAAGAAATACATTAAATGTATATTTTACAAATATCCATGATGGATTCAGTTTGTTTTACTTTCTTTCAAAACTAGGATGAACACTTGAGAGAGTCATAAGGTCATTACTCATATTCTAATTAGAAAAACGGAATCAAATTTATGGATTTGATCTGTAATATAGTAAGTTTCTGTCATCTGTTTGTATTGCAGATATTGTCTACAGCGTGGAGCCTTTGTGAAGCAGAATTTATTCAAAAGATAAAGATCTCTGTGTGCACATTTTGGTTCAGGTACCATCAGCTATAGAAACAGGCAGGTTTACTGAAGAGAAAAGACTGTTTACTGTGTGATTTAGGAAAGAATGAAGACAAAGTACATTTTATGTTTTATTGCTCATTATATGATGATTAAGGGCTACACTATTTAGTAAAATGTCCTTAATTTCTGATGATTTTTTGTGGATGAATACTTATTCTAAAAAAAAAAAAAAAATCTGAGCTGTGTTTCAGGAGGAAAACCTTTTTTGTGGCTCATTTTATTTGTAGAGCTTGATGCAGACAACGGAGATATTTGTAATGTAAGATGTTTTTTTCTTGTCTATGCTTGACAAATGTTTCCCCAGTGCTGGGGAAAATACAACTATATTCTGGTGTTTTGTAAGTCCATGTGGGTGAGTGGGTGGTATATTAGTACATAGAGCATCAGTATAATGATGTGTAGGTGGCTGAACCTTGTCTGAAATTACTGGTAAAAAAAGGGAGGTGTCATGAAATATTTCCCAAAATACCTTGCAAATCTATTGCAACCTGTTGTAGCTTCTACAGTATTGCACAGGTCACAAAAAGGTCACATTTATTGCAAATGTTGTTCTTCAAATGCATTTCGCAGTAGAGAAAGAATGAATTGGGTAAGTAATTCTAGGTTAATAATCATTTGAGAAATATCTGGATAATAACTTTACTGGCAAAAAAAAAACAAAAAAGCCAACTGAATTATCTTTTTTTTTTTTTTTTTAAAATGACTTTTTTGTGTCTCATCAGCAACAATGACGAATTGAACTACAGAAATGAGGTGAACCAACTGGCCATGTGGTACAAAATGTAGGGAAAACAAAGGAGATTATTATTGACTTCCAGAGAGCCCACACCCAACAACCCCCGCTGACCATCAACAGTACTACTCTGGAGCAGGTGAGCAGCACCAAATTTCTGGGTGTGTACACCACCGAGAACCTCTCCTGGACTGATAACACTGAATCACTGGCCAAGAAAGCCCAGCAGCATCTCTACTTCCTCTTCTCTTGCCCGGGCTCTTGCTCTCTTTAGTTTCTCCAGGAAGTTAAAGAGAGCAAGAGCCCCAGCACCCATCATGTGCTCCTTCTACCAAGGCGTCACTGAGAGCATCCTGATCAGCTGCATCTCTGTGTGGTTTGGGAGCTGCACTGCCTCTAATCATAAGACCCTGCGGGGCATAGTGAACATGGCTGGGAAGATCACAGATGCCTCACTCCCCTTCCTCCTGGACACTTATAACACCCACCACCATTGCGAGCCCATCCCTTACATAGCCTCTTCAGTCTCCTACCATCTGGGAGAAGATACCGGAGCCTCTGAACCTGCTCCACCATACAGTGTAACAGCTTTAATCATCAGGCTGTCAGGATGCTGAACTCTCTCACCAATATCAAGTATGAGGCACCGTCAGGGGCTCAAATGGACCACTGCAGTTGCAGAAACAGTGCCTCTGACATTATGTGTCATTTTATATAAGATTATTGGATTCTTTCTGACATGACATACTTCGCTGTTTTTGCCTGCCTTTGCACTGCAAAGCACTGAGCAATAATATGAGCAAGCAATCACCATTAATAGAGAAACAATGCATTGAGAAATTTTCACAAAAAAACACTCACCAGAAATGTTGCAACGTGTTCCCAACTGAACAAATGAGCGTAACATTCGTCCTTTGACAGCCTCCTCTCACAGAGCAAACACAGAAATCTCACTTCTGTGGATTGATGCTGTCTGTTATACGCGTTGTGCTTGACCAGAAACTGCTTACCTGCAATAATGAGGTGAAGAAGAGTCAGAAACATCCACGCGGAAGGTTGTGGATTGTGTTCAGTGCTACTAATACTACTTTTCCATCTGTTGCATTTTGAAATGCAAGCTGGAGGTGTTTTTCATTGTTCTTGTCATCGTTTCATACTGGACACTTACTATTGTTTATGAGTGTGAAATTAGTAGGCAAAATCAAGAAAACATATTCATCAGTGAGTAATCACCTTCAAAGTGCAGGAAGGACTTTCCTTCCTGTAGTACTCACCCAGCAGAGGAAATCTCTCGTTCTCTTTGAGTTTGCTGTAGGGTTCACAAGGTGGAACTGCACAGACATAAAACAGGCAAAAAGTCAGATAAAAGTAATCAAAGTGCAAAGAATTTAATTTATCTAATTACAGAGAAGCAATGCTTTTACCACTGACCTTGGCGCTTTAAGAAAGTGCGGTGTAGGTCAAGGCTCTCTATCACTGCAGACACAGTAAAGAATGAGACAATTTCAGCTTCATATCTCATGTTTGGATGCATGACCAGAGGCAATTCATATAATCTCGCTGAGCACAAATCACTCTCTTTACTTTATAAAATAATGTGGGTAAAAAGTACAAGTCCTCTGTCTGTGCATTAATTAGTGGCATCTCACAACACAAGCTGTTCTGTCTAAAACAAGAGAAAAGATACAGCGAGCAACTAGCTGTGATTAACTTTAGGGTACCTACCTGTTTGGTAACTCAGTGGGTTAAGGTTCCTAAACAGCCAGGAAGGAACATCAAGTATCTGAGAAAAGAAAGATTCTCAATCATGAAAATTATGACTGACTGCAAGTTAGACTAACCTAGTTATTGTTAGTTACATTAACAAGCTTTTGTGCATCCCTGAACAGATGTGAACACTTTAGTAAAGAAAAAAGAAACAGGTCTGTTCATTGTCTGTGAATGGGTCTTTTACCTCCACTGTCAAATGGTGTAGTCCTCTTTTCTTCTCCTCCTCCCATGCCACTAAAGTCATGGCTTCCACATCCAGATGGTTCTGCCATGCAAACGGCAGCTGCCAGGGATTCTGGTACAACTAAGAAATGAGGAAAAAAGCTGGTCAATTACATTACTGTTTTCAGCAGTTGTGACAAACTAGCATTGTTTCCCCCCCACACTATATCATGTGTTTAAGCCAGTCTGAACCGTATTACCATGCAATAATAATAATGCAAAAATAACAGGTTATATACTGCTGACTGTGATGGATTACTTCTCCTTGGATAGATAGATGACTTAAAAACTACTTAATAAAGACTACATACACCTAATGCATTTGAAAGCAGTTCACTCCCCAGCAGCAGGAGGAAAGGTTGGACCTTTTACTTTGATACATTGACTCCACCAAACAATGTGGCAGCTACAGACTCAATATAGTTACCTGAATATGTAATATAAATGTATAAATATAAGAACACATACACATCAGTTGCAAATCCACACACATTTGTGACGCAGTTCCAACACCATTTGCATCGCCTGCACGTTATTGTGGTCGACACAAATCATTTGAGGAAATAACTTTAATGAAAGCTCACCAATGTGTGTATGAGATGTTTTCGGCCTTCCAGGTGTTGTGTGAGAAACGAGTCTGAGAAACTCTCCTCACAAGCAAAGCACACATAAATAGGTTCATCTGGAACCTGAGCGCACAGACAAGTCACAACCAGGGATATGCCTAAACACACAAAAATACAAATGAAAGTAAGAAATTACATATTTCTGTTATTTCCTTTAACAGCTAAACTCGTACAAATGCCACAACGATAACAAGTGGGTCAGCTCACCAATAACTGGCCGATCCTGCTTCTCGCTATTTTTGAGGTACCTGAATAAGCCCAGATTGGGTCTCCGACCTGATAACATTGACAGAAAAGAAGGTGAAGAAGAGCTAATACATGAACAACTTTTTAAAATTAACTTGAACTTCGTGCCCCATTTTCCAACATTTATAACAGAGATGATTCAGATGAACACAGATCAATTTCTGGAAATTGTGATACCATTAATCATTGGAGAAAAAAAAAAATCAGAGACAATATTAAAGAATAATGTTAAAATTCAAATCCCATTGTGTGATGCTACCTTCAGCCCAATGATAAAATTTATTTTCAGAACTTTTAACACTGTTTTCTGTATTGTTTTTAACTAATAAAGTGTTGCAGCCTGCTTTAACAAAAGGAGAAAAGCGTACCTGATTGGTCGTAACCATCTGCTATTTCATCTGTAAGGAAGAGTGAAAACATAGAACACTGTGTCACACTTATATCACCTTCAAATCACACAAAATACAGGAAATGAGAAAAGTGAATGATACCTTTGCCAAATAAATTCTTCAACACCTGGGGAAGAACATTACAAAAAGAGCTTACGTTAAGGTCATATTTTGTAGTATTTCATGAATAATAAATCTTTTTATTAAGACTCTGTTGGACCATATAAAAATGTTGATATACCTGCTGGTGTTCCCACTTAAACACATGCTTGAAATACTGAGACACATTCATTAAGACCACGTTGCAGTTCTGTCATGAGACAACAAGGGTGAAACTAATGAAAAGTCAAGCGGTGTATTGGACGAGCTTGTTCTCCACAACATGGATAGTAGTTGGTACAGTAACAATATTCAGGGTATATTAGGGAAATATGAATTTTCACCTGACAACGTAGTGTGTACGGTGATGCTACAGGCCACACTGATACAGTAGAAAGTGCTACAAAGAAAAAACAAAGTTAGTTCATTCAATTCAATGGTAATTAAAAGCCTAACAATTTAATTGACACTGGTTTGACAATTACAAGTATTGAACATCCCCACAAAAACTGTTGACATTATCACTTCAATTTGATCCTAATATACATAATCCATTCTGCAAAAGGGGCTGTGTTTAAGCCAACTTTCACAACCTTTAAGTGCACTTTACAAACAAAAAAAATACAATTACAGTTTACCTTTTGTCTTTAATTTGAACTTTTTGAAGAGAAAACAGAAAAACAATTTGTCTTGACTATCTCGATGTAGGATAAGTCCCAAACAAGATAACTGGTCCAGTGGAAAAACTCCAACTAGTCTACGATGAGATAATACATACTCAGCTTGTTCCCTGGTGTGACGCTTGTAATCAAGCTGCTCTCCGTTTTTTCCTTCATGGTGGATTCCAGTTTCTTCAAAGCTAAAAACCACCATAGGTTGAATTAGTAAAAACATCATTCTAGGTTCCACTGAAGGTCCAGTACATCCAGAGAAATACAACATAGCTGAAGCATAAAAAGTAAAATACCAACCTTCTGCATAACCGGAGGAATTTACTAATGTGAATACATCAGGCTCCAGGTTCACTTGCTATAACACAAAGCCATACAGTTTCACATGAACACAAACAAAAGCATCAATTAGGGAATAGTAAAACAAGGGAGTATTAGACTGTACATACATTAAAAGGACTTTGTAAGCAATATTACCTTTATATCAGTATTCGCAGATCCATGAATTTTCTCTGCCTGCTTTGCAAAATTGAGCATCATTGTGGCAAAGGCGCTGCTGTAACGTATGTAGGATTCCTTTGACAGCAAAGTGGTGGGGTGCCATGCTTTCTGCACAAATCAAAACCAATATGAATTTCACAATTGCCCCACAGAAAGACTAACATTACCAATAGTAGCTGTAGATTCATCATTCATTAGTAGATTCATTACTCAAACATACCAGAAACTGCTGACACCGGAACAAAACAGCTATATTAAGGGTAGATTCATGCAACAAATAATACAGTGATTCAGTCAGTGATGGTCTTTATTCCTGATGCACTTTTTCCTTTTCTCAGCAAACTACAGTCAATACAGAATGCTGCTGCCAGGCGTCTTGATATGTGCAAAGTCAAGGTGCTCCTTTGAAACTCTTTTCAATTTTATCTTATGGTTTCCTCCTTTGAATTATGATTCCTTAAGTACTTTTTTTTTACTTTTCTGAAGGTCCTACACAACCATTAAGAGACTCATTCAGCTCTGCAGTGACAAAGAAAGCTATCTGCTACCTCCCGCCAACTGCCATCAGCCTGTTCAACGAGTCTCCTCGTATGTTGGGACAGGGGACTCTGCTAGCAGTGAAGCTTCATCTCACTTACTGTATATGAAAAGGACAGACTGCTCCTTGCTTGAATTTAGTCATCATCTTTCTATAATACTGATTGATCTGCTGTTAATGCTTCCAATCCCATCTGTTTTTCAAATAACCATCTGTATACAGTATATACTGTGTAAATTATGTAGCCTATATTATGCATATGTGAAGGAAATTATGATAGTTAGAATGATAGTTAGAAGTGTACTATTGGAGAAAACAGTGTTATGATATTAATGTTTAATGATTATCAATCTAGTATCTAGTAAACTTTGCTTTCCATATATTCTGTAAAACATTTACAGCAAGTAACTTTTGGCCATGGTCTTAAATGAAAACAACATTCAAGATGTCGAATGTTTAAATAAAATCTTAAAATATATCAAATATTCAATGCTCAATTGTTAAATTAAATTGCAATATGAGGTCTGATACCTTCCTCTTTTAAACATGGTAGTGAATGAAACAACAGCCTGTATCCACATCATCAAAACTTGATAACTTACAAACATGAATACACGTTTTGTCCTGCAGCTTGTTGAACGAGCCACCAAACAAACATTCACCGCTAACGTCAGTTAGCAGCTAGATGCTAATTAGCTGCTCACGTTAAACAGCGTGTAAACATACCTGCAGATGTCACTACGGACCCGTTTGATGCTTTGGTCGTTGCTCTTCAAAATCCCTGTTAACGACGCGCTGTCTGTCTATGACTTTTACTTACAGGAGTTTGTTTACGTTATCTTAAATGAGACATTCAATTTTGCAATTAACCCGCGGTTCAGATGCGTGCCGAACTGTGGGGGGCAATCCGTATGGATCCCGGATCAAGTACGATCCGGTGCACCCCTACAAATTAATGTCTAGTTTGTTAGGAAAGAAGAAACAGAAAAGGATACCTGAATTGCATGATACACGATAACCCCGATTCAATGAGGTCATTGTTGGAAAAGGGCAGCTAAATACAAGAACTGGAAGTTGTACAAGACAACCAGTTCCAGTTCCACTTCCATATTGATTATCTTGCAGGAAACAGGTGTCTGCAGGCAGAGAGGTATGACTGCATCCGTCAACACAAGCACAGTGACAGTTCTGCACCTTACTGTACAGCTTTTACATCTACTTGACTTGCACTAATGAATAGTCTGTTACCATCACTGCACTGTGTGTGTTCAGCATATAGTAGTTAACATTATAGTCCTATCTTCTCTCTTTTCTATTATTCTTATTTTATTCTATTTTATATTTTTTAGATTTTATTTAGTTATTGTATATAATATGTATATAATTTGGCATTTTAATTACATTTGTCTCTCAACCACAACAGATTTTTTGCTTATTTTGCCTCATTAGACCTCTTCAAGATTGTGTGGCAATATCTGTTTTTATTCATATTCTCAATAGTGTCATAGCTACTTACAAAGTAACAAAAGATGTGATCGAAGCTCAGGACATGTTTGATGATCATGTGGGCGGCTAAAGTTAGGTTGCAGAGCGTGCAGAGGAAGTGTCTCCTCTCAGTCTGTCCAACACAAATGCATTCAATAAGGTGCTGCAGGCCTACAACAGGGGAAAAAATTTTAGTACAAAAAGAAAACTGAAGAAGGCCAATGATGTCGTAAAAAAAGTCATTACCAGCAGAATTTTGCATCCAAAAATCTATATTGCTTTAATTCAAACTATAAGAAATGTCATTTTGTTGTATAAGGTGTCATGTGATTTACTGACCGAGAAGTGGATGCTTCCTGTTGCCCAATTTGTGGTATGTTTGTATCATCATCTTCTTTGGCTTGACAGCTAGAAGAAAATAAGGCACAAGTGAAGGAGTGTGGACTGAAGGAGGAGAGTGAATGTATGATATTGTGGTGGAAATTCATATAACCATACATATATATTCTTATACACTATTGCCTTATTCATGTCTTTTAAATCTCACATAGCCCTTGTATGAATTAAATATTGTGTAACTACTTGTATTGCCAAAGGAGAACCTGACCCTTCCCAGGTCATCAACACTCTGTCAAACATAATTAAATAGTGGCTGCTCGCGTAGCTACTATCCAAACTTGGCTATGACCAATAATAAGATGCAGAGGCACTGTAACAACACAAAGGACCAATAAAATTGATGGGAAGGGTCAAGAGATGTATTCTCATCTATTGTATATATGATGCTATACTGTCAGTCACTTTTCAGTTGCTCTGCTTAGAATAACTCAGGTCTTTGCCATATTGTTGATTCCTCTGAAGACTTCGCCTCCGAAAGTTTTATTTCTACCACAATATGAATGCAGATAAAGACTGAGAAATCAATCTGACCACAAGGTGCATTTAGTAGCCGTTGTGGAGCTTTCGATCATTTCATATGATTTTCATCAGCAGATGACATTTTCTCAGTTGTCATTGAATAGCAGATGTTCAAATTTACATTTTTTCTGAATACTTCTAGACTTCTCATCCATGTTGGCATAATAGCTGAGGTTTTTAGCAAAGATGGATCATAACCATGATATAGCTAAAAGCTCCAGAACTCAATGGACCTTGTAGTCAGTTTGTTACATATATACATATATTAGCTGGTTAGAGTGATTCATACAAATAGTGATTACATCAAGGGGTCAAAATAATGTTTGACTTTGGAGAAGGGGGTAGATTGAACTGTTTATTGAACTCTGCAACTTTTTAAGCCCTAATCCTGAGACTAATCTTGAGGGGAAAAAAAGTGCACACACCTTCGAACAGCTTGAGAAGCTTTTCATTTTCACTGAAAGAGAGCATCACTGTGGGGAGAAGTATCAGATCACTTTCATTAACATACAATTTTATAAAGTACAAGCAAATATTATGCAGCAAAATCTTCAGGATTATTTACCTTCAGAATAGGTGCTTGTTTCACACTTTTTTAACAGCTCATCAGGCAAATCCAACAACTGCAAAGAGACAAAAAAACAATGTAAACAAATAACTTCGCCTATTGTTTAAAAATACTACCACCCCACAAACACAAATATTGGACCACAGTCTCTTTATCTGACAGTAACCATAAAGGATAGCATGACCATGTAAGGGTTTCTCCAAAGTTTAATCACACACTCAGTTTTGCTGCTATATGAAGACATAAACTAAAAGACATGAGCATTATGTGTAGATCAGTTACCATAGGAGAACACACCACACCTTTAAAACTCTAACCTGGTACAACTTCTAAAATGTATCCCTAAAAAAATTACTTTAATTTCGATATATATTTACATAAGGTACAAACCTGTAGGTGTTCAGGCCCTCTGTGCTTTGGTTCCTGTGTGATGTGAGGCCTTAGAATGACTCTCATATCCATGCTGGGCATCCAGCTGAAACTCAGCACATTAGGGTCTGTGTAGTTCTAAAATAAATTTTTTAGAAAAACACATATAAATTGTGCTTCCAAATTTTAAACATGGGCTCATTTTTAATGATGTCAGGCACTCACAAAGTAGTTGACGCCATGGTCACCAGAGTTGAGGTGGCATACTATATTGTCTGATGAACACTTTTCCTCACAGACATGGCACAGGTAAAAATAGGTCGACGACCGTGGACTGAAGCACAGAGTCAGCAGAGACAAGCCTAGGAGAAAATATAGAAAAAATTACACCAAACATGATGAATCTTTCATATCTGCAGCAGCATTGTACATCGTCTCACTGGTTTATCTTTACATTTGTTGTAATGAGAATGACACGATACAATAAGTTCATCACCATCTGAAACCTGATGTAGTGCTTTAAGCCACAAGTTACACACATTGAAAACATGTTTGATCAAATATTTGTCAGTCATAAAAACAAGTACAGATAATTTTTTCCTTTTTTTCTTTAGACAAGGTGGGCAATCCTGTTTCAGTATAGATTTCAAGATTTGTCATGTGCACTTAAAGATACTTTACTAACCTATAATGGGTTGTTTGATGTCACATTTGGCCAGTTTATCCATAAAAATAATGTAGGGAATGGAGGCTGTAGAGAAAACATATAAGTGAAATAAAAAATGATTACAGTTGCGCTTCTCAGGACATCCAGCGTTACTTAAATATTACACTTCAAATTGACAGGTAGAGTAATAGACATTGGCAGTATGACAATGACACTGAAATTTAGTTTAGTTATCGGTTTGAACCATTTCAGTTCTACTATCTGTAAAGGAAAAATTACAGATAGTACCAAGTAAATGTAGGGGGATGAGAGCCAGGTCACTGTGACCTGTACCGATGCCAAACATGTCAGCCCACCAAACCAAAACAGGAGACATCTGGAATGGCGAAGTGCCACACACACACACACACACACACACACACACACACACAGTGCAGAGACACCCACTCACATTTTGTCAAAGTCCAAGATAAGTGAAATTGAGAAATGTCCCATTCTTCTTTAGAATTTGGGATAGTCAAAAAGTCTGGTAAACAGGATGAAACCTATCACCCAACACGAACACATACACACACACAGCCTGTCTTCAGTATAAAAAGGCATGTCACGTTCTGTAACGTTGGAAGATATCTCTGACTACGTTGTTTGTAGGTTTGCCGTGAATAAAGAGATTCCCCATCTGACACCTGTGTCTCAACCATCTGATTCCTCTTTCATCCACCTCTTTCTGCCACAACATAATCATTGGATCGTCTTGAAAAGTGGGTTGGCATCAGGTACAGATGGTACTAATTACAGATACAGGTAATTACAGACAGGTACTAATTACAGATAGTACCTGTCTAGTAAATAGTAAAATATATTCAACACGTCTCTTAGGTCTGAAGGGTACACACAATGTGTTTGGGTAACACTGAATGTAAACAGAAAACTCCACAGGCAACCTTGAACACTAACAAAAAGGTATGAGAAGAAGCATGCTTACCAGGACCCGTGAACTTATCTACAAAGAGGTAAAAAATGCAAGATGTTACAAGTCTATATGTTTAACAAGAACAAAACAAAGATTAATGAAGTGGACATAAAGTCTGACTATTAGTATTTACTCATGCAGAAAAAAAGAAATTAAATGTATAGGGAAAGGAAAGAGGAAAAATAAGAATTACCTTTCTGAAAGACTTCTTCCATTTTCTGCAGGTAAAGAAGAAAACATACAGAGCTGTTTATTAAAGCCAAGGCAAACACAGCAACAGAAACCTCATGATGCAGGACTACAGTTAACTGAACAACAGTACGGTCTTTCCACTTCCCTGGTCCAGGGCTTCCATGTAGCTTTAATTCAAACAGTTATCCAGCTAACTTCTAATACTGCTTATAAGACAAATTTTTAAAAAAACTTTTTGAAGTAGCCACTAATGCACCAGTGAGTGTATTTTGCCATCAGGTGGTTATAACATCACAAAAAAAACACCATTCTATGGGGAGTTTGCATGTTCTACATTTGTTCACATGGTTTGCTTCATGCACTCTGGTTTTCCCAACAGTCCAAAGACATGCAATTTATGTGAAATGGAAACTCAAAAAGTCCCCATGAGTATGTCATCACTAATTCAAGGGTATAAAGTGGCTAATAGGAAAAACCTTTGTTTTTATCTAAGCTGTTAAATGGTTCAGAATTTTGTGCTGACTAAAATAAACTGAGCATAACCAGGTTGAGTCTACATCAAGTTTAATGCCCACCTTATGATGTTCCTTTGAGCGCACATGTTTTTTCAAATCAAAAAAACATTTAAACTTCACGAGGCAGACCTGCAACAAGAAAAAAAGGGGGAAAAAGTACATCAGGCACTCAGAAAGAGAGTCAGATAAGGGACATTTCTTTGCTGTTTACATGTGCCAGGATTTGGACAATATCCTTCTACAAATCTTGTTCATGCTCACTCCAAATGGGTATAGTTGTGTTTTTGGTATTATATGACACAGAACCCCCACCGGTAAAGCTCTACATTACACTTCTGTTTTTATACTGTCATTGGTATAAACAGCATAGCAGGTGATTTAGGATCTAGGAAATGTGGAAGATTTTCTCTTACCACATCTAATCTTTACTAAGTGCTGACTTGCTAACGCCGACAGGACTGTCACCTTAAATAAAGAAGAATCAGGAGTCGGGCTGGTTTCCAGTCCACTGGTAGGTCTTAGTAGAAAATAAAATAAACTGAGCTGGTCTTAAGAGTGAGTGAGTTCTCACAGCCTTCATTGTTCATACTGTCATAAGACCATCCCATGTAGGTGACCAGACCTCCCCTCACTCTTCCTCTATTTGACCTGTCTGCCAGGTGTGGCGTCAGGTTCAATGTAACCCTTAATCCTGCGTCCCATTATCTTACTGTTTTGTGAGCTATCTCTCCCAAATACAGACCTCTAATCATGTCATTTGCTCAAACTTGACAGCTTGCATCCTGTCATGTACTTGTAGATTGTACAATATGTTAACAGATTCTGAACATCCTGTCTTTCATGAACTTCATCAACCTTCTTCCAGATTTTGTGGCACCCTTTACTTTTCTATTAGTTACACAGTGCAGCCTTTTTCATTACATTGTAATGAAGTGAATTTCATTTCCATATGTTTTCCATTATAATTGCACCTTTACTGACCCTACACAGAGTTACAAGCATGATAATGATGCTTTTTGGTTAATTGAAATGAAATTATATTTTATTTCAATTCCACATAATTCCCCTCTTTGCAACTAAACAGTCATATACAACACTATATTTTCCCAGCAAGCATAGGTATAGTGTACGGCAGGATAAATGGGAAAGCAATGCATATATTGTTTTTCACATCCTTCCACAATGGTTCTTTGAAACCTTATTACTTTCAACTGTAAAAGACACCAAGTTACCAACTTTCTTGGAACATTAAACCTTCTGGGTTCTTTCACATGACTTGCATTACACAGCAGCAAAGCATGTGTGAAAAAGTCTGTTTTGGTCTTTTCCTGTGGCTTCCTGTAACGTTCTTCTTGGCCCATGTGTTTTTTGCACGCAGTTGAGAGCCTTCCACCCCGGAGAGGTTACCAGCACTTACAGTGCATGGTGGATAATTCCTTGTTTCAGGTCTTCATTTAATAGTAGACGTCAGTGAAATAGGGGACCCATGCCCCACCTCTTTTAATCCTGTTGAGCAGGGCAGAAAAGCAGGGCTCGCGGCCCAGTGAAGACCGTAGGCACATCACATGAGGGGGAGACAAAACATTTGGTTTTCCCAGTCTCTTATTTTGCATTGACTGTTGCAGTTTGATCTGCACTGCATCTCCTTAAAAACCTGAAATAAGTATTTTTTCACCTTGCACACTGTGACACAAGAACAACTGTCTTGCTGAATAAATGAATGACCAAAGAAAGATCAAGGAGGCTGTTCACATCCAACGCCAGAAATCATCTTCACACAGTGCCTGAGACTGCATTTAATTCTTCAAAATTAATGGCGTTACTTTAAAACATGTCACACAATTATTCTCCAGAACACCGTACAAGACAAGTTTGGTGAATAAAGCTTTGTGTGCTGGAGAGGAGTTGTATGACATGTTTTCCTTTTTTATTTGAATAGTAAAGTAAGTTCTCAAAGTTAGGAAGTTACTTTGTGATACAGAGCAGTAACAGATGATCTGAACTGGAAACTGATCAATTCTGGTTCATCCAGTGAGTGTAAGACTATAATTATCTCCAAAAAATGCAATAAACATGGGAAATTTAAGTGACTCTTGTATCCATCTTTTCATTCCCTGTCTTCCTTCATTAATTTTTAAGTCAATCAATTAATTTTGTCCCTTTTTTATAGTCACGAGTAAACCAATCATCATCATCATCATCTTTGTCAAATGTGCAACTTGTTCTCCTCCTTGTGTGGGAGAAAATGGTGTTTTTTCAGATATGAATCACTACAGTTATCATACTTTTCCATATCTGTACATTTCCTGTCATCAATATTAAGTTTAAATTTGAGCGTTTTAGCCAGCTCTGCGTGTCCAGCCACACACCTCTCAACTTGACTGCATATACTATATCCATCCAGTGTTAGTCTGCTGTCACAAGAAAATCATTAACGAGTCTCATGCAATGCTTTGCCTATCTATCAAATAAAGGAGGCTCATTGTACAGAGGTGCTCTCCAATGCAAATGGTTTGCTCACTCTACAGATGCTGCTCCTGTGCATTTGTTCTACTGTTCATAAGCTTTTCTAAGACAATTGTCCTTAACTGCACTACAACGCTCCTCCACCTTCCCACCAGAAGCTGGACGGTCTCAGCATCAGTGGTCTCACCCTGAAGAAAAGATCAACATTCAAGATGCAGCTGTACAAAGGAAAACTAAAAAGTATCCATGTGACAGTGTAATCAAAACAAAGAACACAAACAATATTAAACACACAACATCAAGTTCTGTGCTCACAAGGTTGATGTGCATAAAATCAGCAGTAAACTGTCCATAAAGCAAAAGTGTCTCAAAAACAAAGTTTCAAGTTTGTTTTGTTTATATAGCACTTTAAAAGCAAACAGGTTTTGCATCAAAGTGCTTCACAAAGACAGGCATATGTATACACATACAAGCTTAAAGATATATACCTGCATAACAGATAATTGTGATAAAAACATATGGGTAAAACAGCCAGTAGCGTAAAATATGGCCTAAAAACTGGATACAAATGTCAATTTATGGCAGAGATACTGACAAGCACACAAAATGCCGATGCATGTGCTTGAAGGGTGTAGTAGTGCTAGAGACAAGAAGTTGTCCAGTAGCTGCTGTAAGAGTCATCATGGGGTCGAGGCTGGAGCCGACTGCTTGAGAGTGGTAACTGTTCTTGAACCTGGCGTTGATGCTCTTTGATGAGTGTGGTTGGTTGGATCCTTCATGATGTTGTCGACCCTCCTCTGAGATCATTCAGTGCAGATGACCGTCACGGTTCGTAGGCTGACACTGGCGATGCTTTGGAGAGTCTTCACTTCTGTCGTAAAGCCGTCCTGTTGGCAGCAGACCGTCTGTTGTACCACGCAGCAACGTGAAACATCAAGATGCTCTCAATGGCACCAGACAACGCCAGAGTAATAACAGAAATCCAACACATAGTAACCAAAAGAAAAATGGGCTCTAAATCCAGAAATAATGCAAATATCAAAACACTAACAAGAACAAAAGGACAAATAATAATAGGAGGGACTCCAACAATTTTAACCAAGATATGCGGTTTACTCTTCATGGGGGATAATACTGAGCCTGTGAAAACAGTATCATTTCTTTTATGGCTGTGGTGGGAGCTTTCTTTGTTTGAAAATTGCCCATAAATGTCATTAAAAGGTTATTCTAGTACTACATTGCATTTTGGGAATTGTTGGATCCAGCTTCTGGAGCTTGACCCAAACCAGAAACTAAAAGTAAGGACATCTCGGCCTCTTCAGCTTCAATTTTAATCATTGTTTTTCTGAATTTGTCTCTTGTTAGTCTCCTAACTTTAGACAGGTATTAATGTACACCAGTGTCATGCTAGATAACATGGAACAAAGACATCCCACATGCACACGATATGCGGCCGGGTTGGCAAAACTGATTCACATCAGCTCACATAGTGATGGGACATGGCTTACAAGTACTGACAACACACGACGTAATAGCCTACGTCAATTCACAAGCATTCACCCTCACATCGCTGCGCCAGCAAAAATTAAGCAAAATACTCGGCGCTCCAAACATTACGTACACACATGAAGGCATCAATATGGCAGACAGAATAGGGACTGGAGAACCACACAGGTGTACAGAGAGGGTCTGGGTAGAGCTTAAACCTAGAACAGACCTGCAGGCAGAAGCCATAGAAGGGGGAAGAAACTACTACACAGATGGGTGCTGTTACAGAGATGAAAAAGAGGGACTCAAAGCAGCATACGCCGTAGTGGAGGAGCAGGAAGGGGTGTTTCAGGTGAGAGCAGCAGGGAGGCTACAAGGACAACAATCAGCACAAAGAGCAGAAATTAGGGTGCTAATCGAAGCTCTGAAAGCAGGACAGGGAGAAATTGTAAATATTTATACTGATTCAGCATATGCAACAGGAGCCGTGCATGTAGAACTGGGACAGTGGCTGAGAGCAGGGTTCCTGACAGCCACCAACAAACCAATAAAGTATGAAGAGGAGATGAAAGAATTAGCGGAAGCCTTAATGTTACCATCTCAGGTGGCGGTGATCAAGTGCAAAGGCCATGACACCAGTAGAAGCCAGGTAGCACGAGGAAATGCAGCAGCAGACAGGGCTGCAAAAGAGGCCGCTGGATATACTGACAGGGCAATGTTAGTAAGAACAGAAGATGAGGAAAGGTTAGACATGAGTCTAGAAAACGTCTCCCAAGATGCAGAAACAAGCCTCGCCACAAGAGAAAATTATGTGGGAAGCGAGGGGGGCGGTAGAGAAAGATGGGGTATGGAGAAACACTGACGGAAGGTTAATTCTGCCCCCCGGTATGAGAAGCACCGCTCTAGAGGAAGCCCATGGGGTAGGTCATGTAGGACTAGCTCAGATAATGAGAAATCTGAAACATTGGTGGCACCCATTTATGAAAGAAATGGCAAAAGAAATGATACAGACATGCCAAGTGTGTAGCAGACACAACCCCAGAACCACCATTAAACCAGAAGCAGGAAGGTACCCTCTGATTACTCAGGCAGGTAAAGAGATCGTTATCGACTATACAGACATGATTGAAACGCACAAAGGCTATCGGTATGTACTCATGTGTGTGGACGCTTATACAGGTTGGCCAGAGGCAATTCCCACGAAAAGAGAGGACAGCCAATCAGTAGTGAAATTCTTGATCAATCAGTACATACCAAGACACGGGTTCCCCGAAAAGATAAGATCCGATAATGGGACCCACTTCAAAAACCAAGACCTACAAAAGGTAGAAAGACTGCTGGGACCTCTCAGGGAGAGGTAGAGCGAATGAATCAGACTGTGAAAACACGGTTGGCAAAAATATGTGATCAGACAAAACTCAACTGGGTTGATGCCCTGCCACTAGCCTTAATGTCCATCAGAGCATCAGTTAACCAGGGTACGGGGCACACACCATTCAAGCTACAGACCGGTAGGATGTTTCCAGGTCCTGGGGAAAGAATGATAGGAGTAGCAGAAACTGAGAACATAATACCCGCCAGGACCTACTTTAATGATCTCCAAGCTTTGCTTTCAGAATACTCCGCCCAGGCCCTCCAGAAGGATCAGGGCCAAGAGAGAGCAGAGGTGGTGCCCACAGCCGACTGGGTTCGGTTGAGAGTCATCAAGCGGAAGTGGCCGGAGCCAACGTGGACTGGCTCATATCGAGTTACAGAGAGGACATCCCACGCGGTCCGCTTGCAGGGTAAAGGAGACACCTGGTTCCATTGGAGCCAGTGCACAGCAGCAGAGGAGCCCAGGAGGTCGCCGAGACAGGTCCAGGGGGACCTGTTGAACCAGAGCTCAGGACCGGCTGGTCCTGAGACCGAGCTTTCCCAGAAAGGAGCAGAATAATCCCCTGGAAAGCTCCTTGGGGACGTAGGGCAGTCTACCCCTATGTCCCAAAGAGGAGAGATCACGCACCATCCAACCAACGACAGGAAGAAGAACTATATGCAGCTCGTAACGAGACGAGTGAGAGAAAGAGCCCTAACCCTAACAAACTACCAGGAAGAGTTTGAAACGGCCAGAGACATCCCCCCCCCCCAACACCTTTACATCTTCATTTGATTTATCAGTACTATCATCATTCAGGCATGCCCTTTCTTAACCCTATATCAAGTGGAGAAGTCCCTGGAGCATATCGATTGGATCAGGTCAAACGGTGCAAAGAAGTTGGGAAGTCTAATGCTAAATATTGTCACGATCTTTTGCGACGCAGAAGTAACTGGGTTCCTAATTGGGTCAAATAGAAGCAGAGAGCTCCCCCCAAGGATAGTCTCAGCAAGGCATTCATTTTGGTGCATCTGGCACAAGAGTGATCTGCTCAAATTGGCCAGTGGAGCAGGTAGAGGAATTGTTCTGTAATAGATTTAGCGCTACCGTGTTCCATTCACGGCCACGGTCTTGCCAGGGCAGGTTCACCATACAGTTTAGCCCAGAAGGGGGTAGAATGGTGAAGATCCGCAAGGGAGGATGAATGAGTGTGCTTTGAATTTGCTTATTATTGTTTGGAACATCATATGTGTTGTATTTTTGGGAGCGATCATTTATAGCGGGAACAAGTTTGCCGCTTATAAGTAAAGATAATAACCAGATAAAATGCAAATGTACGGGAATTGGATTTGTTTGGCAGTGGTAGCCATGGCATCGGTACTGATAGTTGCAGGCGTCAAATTGTGGGAAAAGCACCAGGACTCCGCGACTGAAAAAGAGAAAAGAAGTGTCAAATCAGACTATTGCCTGAAGCGTTATGGAGGCATAGAGTTGGATTATGTCGAAGGTGAATCCACCACATATCAGTTTGATCTGTGCGACGTCATGTCATGCAAAGGTAAGGACACTTTGTGGAGGGGATATGACGTGTATGCTTGTGCCACGCTGGTAGTACAGGCGGATTGCACGGCGCAGAGACCACCATGCGGATGGACAGGGTGCACGAGTTTTTGCTCGGACTGGGGTCAGGTGGTAGGATATTCAGGGCGCTGGGATCCACAGTACACGTATGGGCCTACAGATAAAGCAAAGTTGATTAGCCTAACTAGGGGTCAACTGAATACAGACGGCAAAGGTGCTGACCCCTTATTACTCACGATACAACAGCTCACAGGAGGATTCTTTGCAGATAGTCACTCTAGCTCGCAGGTGTTGTACCTAATATTAGGAGTAGAGGTGGCAGGCAGCGACCCCCAGACTCCCATAAAGATCATTTTCTTGCAGCCCACACCTAACCTACCTCACGTAGCTGTCACCACCACACCAGACACTATCTTACCCTCCCCCGCCAATAAAATCAAAGATCAGGCAGTAGTACAGACAGACTACCAAAGACTATCGCCCCTTGACGTTATTCAAATGGCAACTGGGTACACCGATGAGAATTTGTGGTTAAAATGGCTAATTCAAAATACCAAAGAACAGATGAGTAGTAACTGCGTATCCTGTGCAGCTGCTCGACCTCACCTGGTGACCGCCCCAGCACCACTTCACTCGGAAGACACCTGGGGGTACGAGTGCATGTTAGGACTTACTCGAGCAGCTACACCACCGAATTGTTCCGCCCTAGCGAACGTATATCCACCCATACATAATCAGACTCAAACAGGACCATTCAACCCCCAGAAGGGCGACGGGGAATACACATGCTTCAATTTCTCTGCAACGAACCCTTCGTACCAGTTGAGAAAAATCCCTACCGACTGGTGCAACCATACCGAAGATGGTTCTAAGATAGGACAGTGGGCACGTAGTGGACTGTATTACTACTGTGGATCTCAACGTCTTTTGGTAAGAATACCCTCACAAAGTAGCGGGAGGTGCGCAATGGTTCGTTTGCGTTCACCACTGATCATGATAGGACAGAAAAGGGTTCCTGCGCTCCCTCAGGCCGAACTCTCGAGCACCCTGACCCTTAGGAGGCGCCGGCACCTTATGAAACGAAGCACAAGAATGGCAGAGCACTTTGATCTGTCCTCAGGTTCACCAACGTACATAGACGCGATAGGAGTCCCCAGGGGAGTGCCCAATGAGTATAAATTGGCTGATCAAATCAAAGCCGGATTCGAAAACATGCCCATAATAGGCACTCTGTTCCCCGTAACCCCCAGTAAGAATGTGGACCGCATAAATTATGTTCATTACAATGTCCTCAGATTGGCTAACCTCACTTGTGACGCCGTAGAAGGTCTGGCCGAGCAATTGGCACCAACTTCATTAATGGCAGTGCAAAATCGTATGGCGCTAGACATGGTACTGGCAGAAAAAGGGGGCGTGTGTTCTATGTTCGGAGATATGTGTTGTACTTTCATCCCTAATAACACTGCTCCAGATGGGAAAGTAACTAAAGTGTTGGAAGGATTGCGAACCCTCTCGGATACCATGCACGAGCACTCAGGGATCGATAACCCGTTAGAAGGTTTGATGCAGTCAATTTTCGGTCAGTGGAAGGGTCTGATACTGTCGGTACTGATGTCGTTGGCTACGTTCGTTGCCATCTTGGTTACCTGTGGATGTTGTTGTATACCATGTATTCGCTCGCTCTGTGTGCGTCTCATTACCTCCACCATAGAAGGCAAGGCACCCCCTCCACCGCCATACCAAATGCCACTCCTTGAAGGGAGTCCCTTGGGGCTGAAAGATTTGGAAGGACCATATGGGGCAGATGAGTGATCTCTTTAGTAGAGATCAAAAGGGGGAATTGTGAGAGGTAATGGGAAACACACATTGTCATATTAATCCCAATGCTGAATTAAACTATAAGTTTAAGTGATATCGAAAGGTCATGTCCTTTGCTTGCCACTGTCGCTGTCAACAGGATGAGTCATGCAACAACAAGTAGAAGTTAAAAGTTCACTGTGTTCTGAGTATTGTGTCTGCAGATGCATAAGCAAGAAGTAGAAGTCAAAACTTCAATGTGCGCATAAGCGTGCCAGCAGGTGCATAAGCGCGCCTGCCGAAGGATGTGGTTAGAAATGTGAATTAAGAGCGTATAGAAAACCAGGTCAAACCAGAATACGGGAGACAAAAATAACCTTAAGCGTGGGTGGGGAATTGGGGTGAAAAGTGAAGGAAAAACACAACTCCTTTGTCTATCATTTCTCCTTTTCGGAGAAATGATAGACAAAGAGCCAATTGGGGTCCAAACAAGAGATACACCCAAAAAGGGGGTGAAAACAAGGTATAAAATGTTCTGGCACGTAGACAAAAGCTCAGAACACAGGGCGCTTGGCCAAATGCAGATTTTCTCTGTAGAGTGTTCTCCAAAGATAAATAAATCCAGCTGCTACAAGGACATTACTCGATTGTGGTCTCGTTCTTCTCGCATCAACCAACTCGGGGAGGTTGGCTGAAAGTTGGCCTCAACAGTACTCATGACACAAACAGTTCGAAAAAATATATTGACGTGCAAATTAATCGCACGAAAAAAATCGCATCCAGTGTGTAAACAGTGTGCCTTTACGCTGGCATCACTGCCAGCTACGGCTGTAGCCATTTTCTTCCATCCTCTTAGCAATATCCTCTTAAACGCCCCAGTTACGAAAGGAGTTGTCTAGTTTTCTTTGGACTGAATTTTCTACCCAAATGGAGATTAGACATCTGGTTTCACTTGTACTTCAACCACGTACATCTGCACTTCTCTCCATTTTTTCAACCACTGGTGCGCTTTTACCAAAACAACCACCACGTCCTGCATTGATGATGTATTTTCCTGTTACGTCCTTGCCGGGGATGCATCAGGAAGCATTAGCGTTCACACTACAAAACATGTGGTCACATGCGTCACAGACCACCTCGGCAAGTGGTTTGAGTGACCGGATCACAATGTGTCTTGGTGGTCGTTTACACTTGTATTTAGCACTGTCCACTTGTAATCCGATCACCCAAGACGCATTTTAAAACCAAGTGTAAACGGGGTCTCAGTCTCTCGCGCATTAAACGCCAATTCAACCTCTCTTGCGCAGTATAACTTGGTCTCTCTCTTGCACGCATTAACCGTCAATTCAAGCTTTCTTGTGCAGTAAACGGCAGGTCAACCTCTCTTGTGCAGTAACTCACCCTTTCTTGCGTATGTATCACCGTTTCCTCTCACAATTTTTGCTCAGCTTTTGTCCAGTTTGGCGTCTCATACAGGAGAGCTGCTAGGAGGAAGAGAGGCCTTGCAACTTAATATGATACAGTCTCTGGCTTTCATTTGCCATCTAGTGGTGGCAAAAAATGTTGTTGCACGTTTCCAATCCATCGTTAGTGTAGTTAGCACGCATTAGCTCCGAGGGCTAACTTGGCTTGTTACCTATATTATGTGAATGTCACTGTTACCCTGAACGTCCCGCTGAACCCTGTTCAAAAATCTGGTAGCTCAATAAGGCGTTGCTTGCTGTCACACACATAATGTACAAGTAGTAAAAATGTCAATTATTTTGCTAATCATGATCCTACGAAATTTGGCATTAAATTGAGACATAAAATAGTTCTTAATTAAATCATCAGGAAACTCATGCCAGTGGATTTTCTGATTGCTTGTGCTGCTGTAGTTTTTACATTAATGTGATGGCATTTAATTCCAACTTGAGTACATTTACATGGAGAAGTGCATGTTTGCACACTACTATAATATTGAATCATATATGAGACCAAGATGACATGATAAATAGTAATAATAGCAAATTGCAATAGTAAAAAACAATTTATTATTTTGGCTGGTAAAAAAAAAAATAAAGTAATTTTTTTCATCTACCAACCACCTCGCTGGTAAAGTGGCTGGTAGATGCTGAATGCTGCACAACTAAACTGTTTCAGTAATAGTTTTCGCCATTGTTGAATGTTTACATTTTTCAATATAAAAAAGGGCCAAAATGTTATTTTCTTCCTTTCATTTTTTCCTGCTGTACCGAAATCATACGAAACCAAATCATTACACCCGTACGGCACATGTAACAGAATTTTAAACTTGGTAAATGGATGTCTCTTGCTGAAATGCACCTTGCGAGTCAGTCATTTCTACTTCAAAGTTGTTTGTACCTTCAGCTTTTTATCACAGAACCAGATATTTTCGAATGCAGTTGTTAATCTTTTCTAATGATTATTTCACTGGGGGAGTTTCATGCCTATCCAAGCTGTGCAATGCTTTACCTCCCTAGCAAATAACAGGAGCTGAAACCGAACATAAGGAAGGCTTCTTGTGTCTTAGACTGAGATCGTCTCCCACGCATGTTTCACTCTCGAATAGATACTGATCCTGTGTGTTTGTTTTATATCAACTGTATTTCCATGACATTACCTATCAGGTTTATTACAGACAGGTGACAAATAAACAGGAAAAACCCTGAATAAAGGAATGGAGAAACATAATGAATGCAGATGCTTTCCTGCAGTTGTACTGCATCATAGAATGAGGTAATCAACACCCAATGCTACGGCCTTAGTAGTCACCAGACCTCAAAACCAGTTAAAACCAATGGGAAATTTTGCACCGACATTACCACCATCATCAAAACCCCAAATGAGAGGATGTGTTTTTGGAAGAATGATATTTCATCCTGCAGTGGAGTTGTAGAGACTTGTACAGACTATGTCAAGGAGCATTGAAGCTCTTCAATACCTGACTAACAAACTTCAGGTGTTTTTTTCTTCTTCACCCATTCATATGTAGCACTGACTAGCACTGATCAATAATAAGGAGACAGAACTCTCACAAAGTCTGGCATCAGCTTGTCTCTCCTAACAACAAACAAAGCTAATTTAGCAATCAAATAGTTGTCAAGATTTTAAAAAACTGACTCTGTGAACCTAACCTGCTCACTGGCAGGTTTTCTTCAACAAACGCTGAGTGTCTCTCTGTCTCTCCCCTCAGAGTTTCACTTCCTCATTCATTCAGTTTGTATCGAAGTCTATCCATTAATTAGCGTTTACTGCATGTCAGAATCAAAATCCTGGATGGATATTGATATTGATGATATTGCCAGACGTCCTTGGGACATATCCACAGACTGATGTAATGTTTCTCTGTGGGTACTACATGTATGCTCAACTTCCTCCTGGCTGGGTGGGTCGCTGTGTGGCTGTAGAGCCGACTGATCACTCCTTCGTTGTTTCAGCTATGCCCCACTCTGGTGAACTTCCGGGTGAGCAGCGCATTAGGAGAGATTTAAGTCAGCCGCATGATCCTGTCTGGGGCTCTAATGTTCCAGAAGACCATAAGTTGTGGTCCACGGGTGAAAAAGTCATGCTGTCACTTTTCCCATCTCTTCGTAAACACCACGCTGGCTATGTGGCGGGCTGAACCAGAGGAGTTGCAAGGCCTTAGGGCAGTTGTCCTTCAGAACCGCATTGTGTTGGATCAGCTCACTGCAGCCACTGGAGGTGTGTGTGCACTCGTAGGTGCCTCATGCCGCACATATATTCCTGCTAATGATGACGAGGGAGGAACCATTTCAGCAGGCAGTTGCTAATCTGACCTCATTGCGTGATGCTGTTGATCATGATTCAAAATTTGGCAGGTCCTGGTTTGTAACCGGTCCATGGTATGCTGTCTTTTTCAAATTGTTAGCTCCAATCACTCCATTTCTGATTCTGATCCTTGTAATTGCTTGTTGCATCATTCCCATTATCAAGGCACTGATAAAGAAGTCTGTAGCTATGGCTTTGACTGATGATTCTGATGGAAACGTAACTTACAAATGTGATGTATTTTAATCATTTCTATCAATTATGATGGCATAATCGAAAATGTCATAATTTTTAATCATTATTAATAATTAGTAATTAATTACTAACTTAGAGATAGCAACTGTTAGTTGATTTCATTATGATTGTAGTATTTAATCATGTAACCATGTAATCACTTTTTGAATCGACTCTTTAACCATGCTCGTTTATGATGATTTTGATGTTGACTTGCTTTGTCCTGTATTACAAATATCCTAATCAATTACACATTTAGTCCTCACTATACATTTTTCTATGTTTTTGATTTTATTCATTTGTTTCACAAAGTATAAACAGGGGGGAAATGATAGAAAAATCCATGTATTAGTTAAGTAGGTATGGTCATATGTATGTATATATTTGGCGGCAGGGCCTTGAGGGGAACACTATGATAGTCATATGGACATCATGGTCATCATGTGGAAGGGAGAGCTCTGTAAAGCTTTGTCTAGGTCTGTTAGAAGGAATCTGTAAACAACTAAAAGGTGCCTCTCAAGGGCATCAAGGCCGTCAATATATACTAGTGACTTTCCTTTGTCTTGTCAGAATTCTCCACGGAGACTCTGCGGACTCTCCGTGTCTGCAACATGTTCTGTTCGAATTAAAGAGATGCTTGACTTCAACCAACCTCAGTCTATTGATAATTTATCCATCAGTTACTCAAGGACTATCTAAGTAACTGCTTTTATGCACATCAGTTGTAGAAGCGAAAATATGATGAGCATGTGGGAAAGTAATACACAAAACACTAAGGGTTGCACAACACCAATGAATAGGTGAAAACGATCTCCTTTAAAAAAGGAGTTGTTTTCGAAAGTTCTGGTTACAATCTCTGGGAAACAGAACTTTTACCAGATCGGCTTGACCTACGCCGATCATTGACCCGTCCAAAAAGCATTAGGTCTCCAGATAAACAGGAGACACCTGGAAATATTAGGAAAGGGGGAGCAAAGTACACCACAAACACACAGCAGAAATTAAGAAATGTCCAAATGGTGCAGAGACATCTACACCTATTGGTCACAGTCCAAGTGATCATTATTCTTACGAAAGTGCCAAAAACATAGGTAGGATGTCACGTACGCTTTTGGTATAAATAGGTGTGGGAATGAAGTTGAAGGAGGGCTGCATTGATGATTTTCTGAGTTCTGTATGTTCGTGTGTAATGAAATAAACTCCCGTTGGTTGTCTGCTCATCTCTCTGGTCTCAGCGTTTGATGTGAACATCTTTAATATGGCCTGGTTTGAAACCCCAATACAGTCATTTCTTTGAATAGCGATTTTTGCCCTCACATTCAAATATTACACAGTGTCGAGTCTCCCTCAGCTCAGAATAAAACCTCAGCATGTCCTTCTGTTATAACACTGTGACTCTGTGCACACAAGACAGCTGTCAGTCTGTCAGAGCAGCTCCTGCACTGAAACATTTATAGCACATGATGAATAATCTCACTTTAAATTTAGAAAATTGGTATGAAGCTTTAGACATGTAGGATCAATTGATAATTATTTGTATCACTCATGAGGTTGTAATGGTGTCTGCCTTGTATAACCGATACCCCCTGCCAGTGTGGATAAGGCACCGGCAGATGCCTGTCTTTTACCTCTGACCTAGGTGTCAAACAAGTTCCCAAAATCTGCACACGAGTCCACCTTAGCCCGCGTAGGGGAGCAATATTCAGCTTGGCTTCTATTATCACCAGCTGTCGTTGAATCACTCTAATTCGGGCCTATTTAGTCAGGAATGCATGACAGCTAGATTACTACGAAAATGTGCGGATGCAAACAGGTGCTGGAGGTTTGAAAGTACTCCAAGATGACCCTTTAACAGGCTCTCTCTAGAGGAGGTCCAGTCTGTCAGTTCAGGGCACTCGGCCATTTATAGTGGAGTTTTTAACAATGTGATTGGTCTCACCGATGGAACATAATTCCTATAATATTGGAGATCATATGTTAATATTTCTGAGTGAGCAAGACTGAGCCAAGATACAAATTGATGTCTAAAACTTTAAAATCTACTGTGTTTTAACCTTGACGCCTTTTAAAATGCAAAATCATCAAAGATTATTGGATCAGACTGAGAGGTTACAGTCATGTCTCTGTGTCTTTGATCTATATATTTTTTAAATCTTCGACTATATTTTTCATCTCAGTTGCTTCCTTCTGTGTTTTGGCCCCTTCAGATTAAAGCTGAACAAATATATTTAAAAGTAAGTCTGGTAAATGCTGAATTAATGGACAATACTGAGTGAAACTTTATGAAACTTATTGATACTTTTCCTGGTCTGACTCAGGTTCTTCTTTTTTTAAGATAAATGTGCACCATCTGCATACACATGCATTAATATCTCTACGTCCACTGGATTAAAATGGAGACTCTGCCTTTTATTCACCTGTCGCCATGGTGACTCACAGTATCAGAGCTCCATTGATAGTGTTTTTTTTCCCCATTCACCACACACATGCTTAACTCAGAATAAACATACTCAGAGTTGATTGACCTAACTCTGATCAGCTGTTCTGGAACCGAAATCAGAGTTTCCCCATCTCAGGGTTCAGGTTTATACTCAGAATTTGTTAAACCTGCTTTCTGGAATAGACCCCATGTCTGACTAGTCTATAAACATTGCCACTAATTCACTGACTCCTGTTCTCAGTTTTAACATCCAGTTTCTCGATTGATATACAGCCTCTAACATGGCCATCTACTTATTAATATTGGTTTCAAAAACTGTAATTGTACAACACCTAAACTCTGAGTTTAAGTCAAGAAACAGCCACCTGCACTAGTCTAGATTAGTTAGATTGAGAGTGCTATGAAAAACAAGAATGCATCAAGAACAGTATATAATTGGGTCGATCAGGACAGGAAGTGATTATTAGAAGAATGGCTATTTCATATTTTAAATCATATTTATAAAAACATTACGTAGCCTAAAACGGTAGTAGGTTGCAGGCTACCAGCCATCTTCAAAAAGGTCAAACAAGGACAAACAGGGAGCTATTCTCAATATCACCACTAGCTGATGTAGTTGTAATGTTATACAGGAATTAATTATCATAACTTCAACAGCAGATTATTTTTAGCCTACATTATCTCAAATCAAGGACTATTTTAATGCACAACTCAAATGACTTTTGCCCCTCAAGACTTAATTTAGTCGAGGACTAGACCTTACTGCAAGAACCCCCTACTGGAGTTAACTTACGACTGATAATGAAAGCACAGTGCAGAGCGGCTGGATAAAAGGAGAGATCATTACACGCAGCGATGCATCCTCATATTTACAAATTATTCCATCTTAAGTCTGACTAAAACTTAAACTAAAGCAAAGTGGTCTGTGGAAGTCTGAATAAGTGACTTTCCACTTCAGACTGTTAATTCAAACAGGAAAAGCTCCGCCCTGTCTGCCTCTTACTGAGCTGTCAGTCTCCTCTGATCGATTTGTGACGGTGTGACTAAAATAACTCAAAGGGGATCCACAAATGTGTGATGTTTTCGTTACTTGTTTTTGTCAGTTGCTGAAAATAGTATCATTGCTTAAATACAATCATCTGATTGCAGCGACTGTATGATACATTTTAAGAGACAAAAAGTGAGGTAGCAAAACCATAACTTTGCTCCCCAAAAGCATCCTGACTGAATAATAAGGATGCATGTGGGACCCTTGAGGGGATTCCAGGGGGTCCACAGCAAAAATAATTATAATTATTAATAAATAAATAAAATATAAAATAAATAATAATTTATTTCCACTATAATTCCATCCATACCTAACACAATGAAAGACTGTTTGACTATTTTGTTAATGGGTTTCATACCCTTTCTGTCATAAAACATCTGAAAGTAAATATCTTATCAAATGAGGGTCTGTGGTCTAATTTGTGTCATTGTGTTTGAACGTGAAAAAGTTTGAGAACCACTGTTTTAGAGGTCATAGGGTCCTGAGCAATTGAGCAAATGCTCAGCGGGGATTTATTTGCTCCATTGCAACAACAGTGGTTCTCAAACTTTTTCACGTCAAGGACCCCTACTTAAACTGACACAAACTAGACCACGGACCCCCATTTGATGAAGATTTTTGCCTTCAGATGTTTTATTACAGGAAGTGTATGAAAACCATGACCAAAAGTCAAACACTCTGTTATTGTTTTACTTATGGATGAAATTATAGTGAAAATAAACCATTTCCCTTTTTGATGGGGACCCCCTGGAACCCCCTCAAGGACCCCTGGGGGTCCCCAGACCCCACTCAAAGAACCACTGCTCTACAATTTTTTATTTAAGTAAATAAATATGGCGAGCGCATTTCCACCCACCTGACAGGCTAAGCCGATGTGCTCCATTGCTTCTGAAGTCACTGCCGCAGCACCATGCAGAAAACAAACCCTTCTACCCAGAGAGGAAATGGACTTAAAGAAGTTGACACTTGCAACAACATCGCCTCATGCAATAAGGTTGGAGAGACGAAAAATACCCTCGTACGACAACGCCCGGGCGGGAGTCCAACTGAAAGTTTCCGTGACAGTCTTCAAACAAGTGAGGTAAATCAGGTCCGCTGCAGCTGTTGTAGTTTTCTAAGCGGGAGATGACATGAGTGACTCCTCCTCCTTCAAAGCTCACCTCACATTAGGGGTCATGCTGCAGGTCAGCAGGGTTTAAATTACAAGTATCAAAAGCAACTGAAAGCCACTTTGAGAAATTTAGGGGGAGCTCTAAAAAAAAAAAAGTCGATTTTTGTGTAACAGGTAATAGATTTTGATTTTCTGCATATTGAGGTTCCTGAAATAAATAATAATAGGCTAGCAAAAATATGTCAATGTTGTGTTTATTGGCTCATTACATTCTAGTCTCCCAACATCTGTCTCCACTATAATAAACACAACGCTGTGTCTATTCCTGCTGTGGTCATCAGTGCATGACATGGATGATGGCGCACATTCAGTCCTATAGGAATTGCTCACCTGGTGCCCTGGCGCATACGCCAAAAAAAGTTTCTAGCTTCCGGGTTTGCTTCCGCGTTGTGCGGTCCACTGAATATCATGGATGTATCATGGATTTATAGAACCTCTCTTCTCCTAATACATCCATGCTGAAAGTGCGCCACAGTGTTTCCCCCGCTGGCCCCGCCCGCGAGCTCCCGCTCGACCCATAGACTTTACATTGTGATGAAGTCACGGATTTTTAAATCGCTTTCCTCGGCTCGAGGAAAGTTTTACAAACATAAAATCTCCATGGATCAAAAGTTCATAACAGAAAGAGTCATATTTAAAACTGTTTGCAGCAGCTTCACAGGCGTCTCTTTTACAATGGTGGTCTATTGGGAAAATCCCTTTTGGACCGCAAGGGGATTTTTCGCTGCGATACCGGCCACTGGGGAAAATTGGCTGCAAGGCTGAGCAGCGGCGCCCTATCCAGCTTTTATTATACATCCATGGGACAAATAGCTACCGTACGTTTACGTCACTACGTTCAAGCAGTGAGGTAGTGAATTGTTACGTTGCCTCCAGGATGTTTCACTATGCAGTATGTGTGTGTGTGTGTGTGTGTGTGTGTGTGTGTGTGTGTGTGTGTGTGTGTGTGTGTACTCAGAGGAAAAGCTTTTTGGGACATTTTTACTGATTGACAGAGGCTTTTATCATGTACATTCTGTATTACCAATAAGATTAAAGAGGTACACCTCAAAATATTACACACTATGTATCCAACAAATCTATATTTCTCCAAAATTTTAGATATTGAAAACAAATGTAATTTTTGCAGTGATGAACCAGAATCTTTAATGCATTTATTTTACCTTTGTATACATTAGTTACTTTTTGGACTTGAATGAAAGATTATATATTGTGTAAAACTAATTATAATATTAAAATTGAGTGAGAACATGATAAATATAGCATTGGATTCATTGTAAACCTGTTGAATATCAGGGTTAGAGCCAATCAGAGGCAGAGTAGGGGTGGGTCCTTGCAGAATCCCAGTGAGAAAAAAAATAACATGTTGTTAGCTGGTTCTGATGGTCAATCTGGGCACTGTTTAGGAGCCTAGGTCACAGACCAGTGAAGCACTGTTCCTATTGGTGAGGCTTGAGTTACTACACTGCCTGCTTGTTTATTGTCAGGTTTGTCTAGAATTTATGTACACAAATGTAGTAGCGCACCAGGGGTGAGCAAGAACGAGTACCATCTTCCAGTGTCTCCAATCACTGAATAAAATAATTATAATAGCACAGTAAATTATTATTATCAGTGAAATCAGTATGTGTTAAAGAGGTCTCTTCTCCTCCTAGAAGTGTGTTACAATCTGATAGAGAGCCCCAGCATCACAGGCAGGTACACCTCTCTTTCTAGGCTTTACCCCGATACGTTAACCCTTCTTAACGCTGGTCCTTCTCTTGAGAGATCCAAATCAGCACTACTAACACATTAGAGAATAGTTAGTATGCAAGAGGCCTTACCAGAATGTAGTTGAAGAAGCCTTGGATGAGTAAAGTTTAGGAGTTCAAAATATGAGAAGTTTCTGTCTTTCAGGAGATCAAAAATGATCTATTTTAACTTATTCAGCACAAAAGTACAAAAAACAGTAAGCAAAAATATCAAAAAATCCACCAAAGAGCTCTGCTGGAAACTCAAAGCCTGGCTTCTAACTCCTCTCCCCAAAGAATAAATGTCCTTTAGTACTCAGGGTTAAAGGGGAGGTCTTCCTACAATTGTCCTATCAAATATCTGCACACATCATGCATATATTGTTTAAAAGCATTTAATTGGTTTTGTGGCACATGCATACATTATAATATTCAAAAATATACATAAGGATGATATCATAAGAAGCTAATGTGGAAAAAGATCAAAAAGGCCATCTTTACAATAGTGACTAAAACAAAGATCCTCTTGTCGTTCAGTTCATTGAGACAGAAGTATACTGTTCTCTGGAAAACCCTGAACATGAACGATTAGCAGCAGTTGTAATTAATAATGGTTGAACATAGCAACTGCATGTCAAATTGACAGTGTCGAAAACATGTCATCATACAAAGATGTCTGATAGCAGTTCTTCAACTGATAAGTCCAGAGCTTTCAACACATAGTGCGGAGCCATCCCTCATTAAGAAAGTCAGAGATCTGTCACCAGATAATAGATCCAAACATTGGCTGTAGTCAACAGAGACAGAAAAGGCCTCTTACAGACAGTGCGTTAAATAACACCTCCTTGTTCTTGGTGCTGCTCTGACACTCTACACTGTGTAGAGTGCGGCTGTTGTCTTGCTAGCCTATGTTTCGTGTAAGACCAACAGGTGTTCTGATGTTATCATGTGATGTAACCTAAGTCTGGTCTGTTTAGATGTACAACCATTGGTTGATTCCCTGTGTGGAGTTTTTTTGTTGTTGTTGCTCAAGTGATATAAAAACACTGCAACAGTGACATGTTTTTGTCTCCTTGTGGTACCTGCATGGCTAGATTTTCTCTGTGTGAAGTGAAATGTTATTGACTGTGTGTATATAGTAACAGTACAATGTTTTTTGTAGTAACCCTTCAATTGACTGCACATGTCCATGTATGTGTGTGCATGTGACATGGTTAGTAGCACACCGGAAAATAGGGCTCCCCTGAAAGCCACTGTTCCATTTGTTCCCTGGATTTGGGGTCATGCTGCAGGAAGCATGATGGTCAGAAATATGTTGAATGATGTTGTGTGTGTATGGAAAGCCAAGTAGTTCAAATATACAGTACCAGTCAAAAGTTTGGACACAGCTACTCATTCAAGGGCTTTATTTTTATTATTCTCTACGTTGTACAACAGTACTGAAGACATCAAAACTATAAAGTAACACATATGGAATCATGTAGCAAACACAAAAGTGTCAAACTGTTAAAAGCTCCACCATAAGTGGCCGAGACAAACTCCACTCAAACCTACGTCTGACAAAATTGATGACAAATTGATATAATTAATACATGGAAACATGTCTTATACAGTTTGTGCTGAACTATAACTGTACAAGGCATGGACAAGGCACAAACCGTCACCGTGCAAATAAACAAACACCGGTAGAGAGCCTGAGGCCCTAGAAGAGGCTGTGGTTTCCTGTACCTTGCTAACATGCCTATATTCTTATCCTCAATTGTTAAAAATGTAGAAGTATCTTAACTACCAGATTTCCACGAATTGTGTTGTGAGTGACAAACAAAGAAGTATCATTATTTTGTGTAATGCCAGCAAACAGTAACCTGGCAGATGACCACATATAAGTGTTGGAATGTAAGAAGCAAGAGATATTTTGAAATAAAAGGGAAAACCAGGACAGCCTCAGGGTATTTTTTGGTGGTGTGCGGGGCTCCTTTCGCCAGTTGGCCTTTTTGTCTTTTTTCCTCTAAGGCTTTTTTGACTTCTTGAAGTCCTAGAGAGTTTTTCTTCTTTTTTACATTACATTACATTACATTACATTACATACCCACAAGTTTTTATATTTTACTTTTTATATTTTGTAATACTCATTTTTGTAAAAACCAAATAAAACTGGTTTGTATTTTTATACACTCCAACCAAAGTTCCTGGCTCGTGTTGAAAACTGATCATGGATAAGGATAAGGATAATCATGCAGTGTTTATTAATTGACAGTTTTGGACAGTTTTAGATCTGTTGATTGAAACCTGCACCTGTAATAGAGGTGTAAGTTGAGTACAGAATCTATAATAAGCATATTCTGATTGAAAGGTTTACTATATGTGTTGAATTTGCAAAAAATGTTAGGGTCAGGGCATGAAGCCACCCTATAAAACTGGGCGAGTGCCTTCAGCTGACAGAGTGGGCCTCCTTCAGAGATAGCCTGAGAAAGGGTCATCTTGTGGCACTTTCAAACCTCCAACACCTATTTGCACCCACACATTTTCGTTGTAATCCAGCTGTCAGGCATTCCTGACTAAATAGGCCTGAATTAGAGTGATTCAACAACAGCTGGTGATTACAGAAGCTTTTTCCAACAGTTTTGAAGGAGTTACCACATATGCTGAGCCCCTGCTGGCTGCTTTTCCTTCACTCTGCGGTCCAACTCATCCAAAACCATCTCAGTTGGGTTTAGTTTGGGTGATCGTGGAGGCAAGGTCATCTAATGTAGCACTCCAACATCTCTCCTTCTTGGTCAAATAGCCCTTACAGAGCCTGGAGGTGTGTTTTGGGTTACTGTCCTGTTGAAAAACAAATGATGGGACCACTAAGTGCAAACCAGATGGGATGGCGTGTCACTGCAAAGTATTGTGGTAGCCATGCTGGTTAAGTGTGCCTTGAATTCTGAGTAAATTGCCAACAGTGTCACCAGTAAAGCATCCTCACATCATCACAACCACACATGCTGATACCATCTATTCACCTTTTCGTGTCTCACAGACAGTTGGAACCAAAAATCTCAAATTTGGACTCATCAGACCACTGGTCTAATGTCCATTCCTTGAGTTTCTTGGCTCAAGCAATTCTCTTCTTCTTATTGGTCTCCCTCAGTAGTGGTTTCTTTGCAGCAATTTGACCATGAAGGCTGGATTCACACAGTCTCCTCTGAAACAGTTGATGTTGAGATGTGTCTGCTACTTGAACTCTCGGAAGCATTGATGTGGGCTCTAATCTGAGGTATTAATTGGTGATTTCTGAGGCTGCTAACTCTATTAAACTTATCCACTGCAGCAGAGGTCACTCTTGGTCTTCCTTTCCTTGGGTGGTCTTCATGAGAGCCAGTTCCATTATTGATGACTCATCATTTGATGGTTTTTGCAACTGCACTTAAGAAACTTTCATAGTTCTTGAAGTTTTCCAGATTTACTGACCTTCACCTCTTTAAGGAATGATGGACTTCAGACATTTCTCTTTACATAGCAGTAAAGAGAAATGTTCTGAGCGGTTCTTGCCATAATATGGATTACAAAAGCAGTCAAATAGGGCTGTTTGCTGTATACCAACACTACCTCAGCACAACACAACTGATGGTTTCAAATGCATTAAGAATGCAAGAAATTTCACCAATTAACTTTTGACAAGGCACACCTGTTAATTGAAAACCATTCCAAGTAACTTCCTCAAGAAGCTTGTTAAGATATCGCCAATAGTGTGCAGAGCTGTCATCAAAACAAACAGTGTCTACTTTAAGGAATCTAAAATATAGAACATATCATGGTATTTTGATAGTGTTGATGACTTTGGTATTGTTCTATAATGTAGAAAATAGTAAAGGTAAAGAAAAACTCTTGAATGAGTAGGTGTGTCCAAACCTCTGACTGGTGCTATATGTAGATGAAACCGACGTCATAAGTTTGTCGCACATCATTTGTGTCCCAATTTCATATTGCATACTAATCCTGAGCAGGTTTGAAGAATGAAGTGATACACAGGTCAAACTCAGCTGTCAGTTTTCATACCATTGATTACACATCACTCTGATGATTGTGTGTGATGCTGACACTAGTGTCCCACAATGCAGTGCACAATGGGCATTTTCTCCTCACTACTACTCCTGTGTACTAATTATGTCAAAGAAAATCTAGTTTTGGCAGTAAGGGATTAATAAGACACAAATTCTTAATGTTTTATTTCAAACACCTGAAATATGATCAGTGAATATCTCACATATTCTAAGAGATTTATAAACTGAATAAACCACTTGATAAGACTGTATTCACTTGGAAATAGTCCTACGCAGTGAGCTTCTTCGCATTCAAGATCTGTACATTGGTGACTGAAGGCAGTATTTGAAGGCATCACCCGATATGATACAGATACATGTGCTTCCTGAATAAAACCTAAGTGAAAAACCACAGAACAGACAGAGGCAACCATGACGTGGTAACCACTTGCAGATAAACAGTGGCTGAGCTAACTGACAAACAGCGTTTACCCTTTATTGGCCTAATTTCGGACTGAATTCGCAACAGTCTGAAACCGCATCTTTAATGCCAGAGTGAATGGTGACACACAGTGAATCATTTTCCACTCAGTTTCCACAGTCTGAATGCTGCAAACCACACATACAGTCAAGTAATTATCTTTTCAATTCATCATGAGTCATAACCTTTATTAGCAACCTGCTTAGCTGAGTTAAAAACCACTAACTTCTACCTCTTTAAGGCTTCTCCTTAAAGGTTGAGGAAAAAATAATTATATTCACTCTTTCACATGCAGTAACTAGACATAATATAGACATTTGTATAAAGGTTCTTCCCCCACTTCCTGTTTGCACTTTTGTGGCTGGCACCTGGGTTTACCGAACAAGAAGATACACTTCTTAAGCTTTGATCTTTAACATTTCCACATGATTGCACTTGTGCATGTCTGCTTGTGAGGCAAGGATGACTCTGCCATTACTGCTTCAAAGGAGGCAGGAAATGAACTTCCATTACTGAGTTAAATTGATTTATTATTGATTTATTGATTGGGACAGTGTGCAGTTTTAAACATTAAAGATGCACTGCACTGGAGTTAGCTTGAAGCTAATTTGCATCTGTAGTTCCCCACAATCAAACTCTTAGAGGCCAGTGATCAGATTATTTCGTTTTATATGTAAACATTTCTTCCCTAGAAACAGTAAAATTCACTGAGAGAAAAATAAAAGAAAACAAAGGAGAGGATGGAAAGGAAGAAGAAAACTGTAATGGCAGAGGAATATCCTAAAGGGATACAGAACAGAAAATTAGTGCATGGGATAGCAAAGACAGTGATCACAGTGTCTTGGTTAAAGCCACAATCTTCAAATATTGAGCACTGGAGAGAAAAAGGGGTTAAGATGGTTTATGCCATGGAGACGTTCATAAAAACATAAATATTAATGAAGAGATGACCACTCTCCATTAATAATAACAAGATTTTTATGTTAATTTATTACTTATGTCAACTTAAGCGTATTCATATTGTCAAAAATCACAAAATTGATTATTCTTAGACTGTCAATTAAAGTTTGGAAAAACTTCACACAAAAAAAGCCCCTTTAATTTATGATATTGTTGAAAGATCCACTATAAGTGGCCGAGACAAACTCCACTCAAACCCACTTCTGACTAAATTATTTAATTATAATTGGTGATAAGTCAAAACATGGCCAAATGTCTTACACCATTTTTACTGAACTACATCTGAACTTTCAAGTGGACTAAACAAACACAAACAATCACCTAAGACATAGACAACCGGTAGAGAACTTGAGGCCCTAAGAGAAGCTGTGATTTCCAGCAACTACCAAACATCCCTAAAATTTTAACCTCAAACGTAGAAAAGTAGAAGTTTCAAATGTTCCACAGAATGTGTTGTATGTGACAGACAAAGAAAGGTCATAGTTTTGTGCAAAGTCATGAGCATGTAGCTGGTAGGTGTCCTGGGGGAAGACCATATATGGGTGTAGGAATGTAAGAAGGGGGAGATGTACTGATATAAAAAGAAAAGCCAAGAGAGACTGGGGGTCTCTCTTTTTGGGCTTCCTTTTTGGGTCGTCACTTGAGGTCCTTTTGTCAGTTTGCCTTTTTTTTGCATTTTTGACTTTTTACTCAAGCTTTTGTATTTTACTTTTTGTATTTTGTATTATAGGGGTTTCAAATCAGGCTACATTGAGATGTTCACACCAAATGCTGAGACCAGAGAGCTGCACAAACAACCAACGGGAGTTTATTTCATTACACACAAATATACAAAACTCAGAAAATCACCAATGCAGCAGCCTTTCAACTCACACCCAACCTGTATTTATAACAAAACGGATGTGACTTTTGGCACTTTCGTGAGTAAATGATCACTTGGATTTTGACCAATAAGAGTAGGACATTTCTTAATTTCGTCTTTGCATGCTGTGTGCAAAGTCTATTCCCAGATATTTCCTGATTGTCTGGTGGCCTGACATTCTTTGGGTGTGTCAATGATCGGCATAGGTAAAAGTGACCTGGCAACAAGAGCATTTGCTTCTCCAGAGATTGTAACCGGACCTTTCGAAAACAACTCATCTATCTCTTCATTAGGTGCTCTGTGTAGTATTTGGTTCAAACAACACCTTATCTATCTCTTCTGGTTATGCAGCTGTTTATTTAACCTGAAGTGCTGTGTGTATTGTTTGGTACAATTCCACACGCTTCTACAGTATTACTCATTTTTATAAAAACCAAATAAAACTGGTTTGTATTTTTGTACACTCCAACCAAAGTTCCTGACTTGTGCTCATCTCTGAGGTCTTCTAGTATCTCCTTCCAGGTTAGAGGGTGCCCCCTTGAGATATGGCTGACATGAGATTTAAATTTATTTAGATTACAAATTTATAATGAACGTTGCTAGGGATAAACTTATTATCAGTATTACTTGGTTGTGTTTCGTTGCTTTGTCTTGCTGCATGGCTACATGCACTGAATATTGTTGCTGTATTATTGTACAGATGTTTGGCTGTTTCCTGTTGCACTACATGGCTCGTGCACTGTCTTGAGAATGTTTATTTTGTTGCTATTGTCTTTACGGCATCATGTCGCTTTCTGTCTATAACTTTTAACCATCACTTCATTGGTTTCAGAACATCTCGCCAAAGGACTGCAGTTGAAACTTAACTTCCTCATAAATAAATACATGAAAAAATTAAAGTTGTCCTGTTATGTGTTAAGTTTGTTGATGCAACAAAACTAAAGTTGAAAAATATCTGAAGCAGATAAGAGTTTAAGGCACAAATTCAAAGACAAATGGAGAGACACAATCTAGTCTTCTTTTAGGTCAGGTCATTTAATCAAATTAAACTTTGCACTGACATTCTCATGATCAAGCCTCAGTATTCTCCTGAATGAAAAGGTAAAACAAAAACAACCTTTACACACACTTTTCTCTCTCTTTCTCTCTGACACACACACACACACACACACACACACACACACACACACACACACACACACATACACACACAAAAGCACAAAGTCCTAAATTGCAATCGGGTGTTGACATTGGATGAAGACAAAAACAGGCCATGGAACTACATTTTAGGATTTTTTTAACAGTAGAAAACACAGAAGGCATCTTGACATTTGAAAGTAAAACAGTGGAAGGTTTCAGCTGTAAACCATGTAAATAAAATGTTACTCTAACTTAAAACTCTCACTTAAAATAATCACCTATTTTCAATAATAAATGAGTGGTAACCTTCAGAGACAATTTCAATTTCCACCATCACAGTATATTACAGTGAGTGATGGTCGACTCATTGCTCCTGGAAGACTGTCAGATGTTTCAGAGACAAGCTGATACCCAGCGGACAGAAATGAAATGTTTCATGCAAAACCACAAAACAATAACAACAACAAAAGTCAGGAAGGATGCAGGAGTGTTGAATGTGGACTTTGTGGGGTGAGGCCTTGGTTTGTTCTCTCACACAGGAGTGCTTTTGTACCCTTCAAAAAAAAATAAGTCACATACAACACGGCATAAAGAACTTGATGAGAGAGGAGGTAAAAAAAGTCATTCACTATCATTGTTGACCTCAAATAAGGTGATTTCTTTCCAATATTTAGCTCTCAAAACAATCTTCTCATATGTTAATCTCCCCTCTTTCTTCTCAGACTCATTTGGCTCTTTAAAGGACAAGGCTGGCGATTTTCTATGTTTTTCTTATTGTCAACAAATCTCATGTGCAGACCCAAACCAACAATGAATTGATCCTACTTACAAGTATTGTGTGTGTTTCCAAAGCCTGATACATCTTATTCCTCTGTCCCGTAGGCCTCCATTATTGTCCAAAAACTAATAAAAAACACATTAATGAGCCACAATGTCACACTGGGTGGCATGTTCCTTTGACCCAAAGAGAGTGATCACCATAATTTGTTTGGAAACGGCTCCAAAGACAGTAACAGTGATCATCAGTTTTCAATCTCCAGAGAGTAGTTGTACGTACAGCAGACGCCACTGTGCATGCGCATCAACGTGGTTCTGTTTACAGAGCTTCGCTAGCTTGTTGTGCTACATATCACAACCTCTTGACTTTGTACTGAAGTTCTTTTATAAATTTATAATGTAGCACAAAGTCAAGCAGTGGCGTCTGCAGTACACAGAACTACTCTCTAGAGACTGGAAATGTGATCGTTGTTGTTACTCTCTGGAGCCGTTTCAAAACAAACTACCGTCACCGTATTCTTCGGGGTAAAGAAACATGTCACCCAGCTCAGCAGTGTTTTTCTCACAGAGGAACACAATATATCAGGCTTTGGATAAACACACAATACTTGTTAGTAGATCAGTTAATTGTTGGTTTGGCTCTGCACATGAGATTTGTTGACAATAAGAAAAATATAGACAATCGCCAGCCTTATCCTTTACGGACAAGATGTCCTTAGACCATCATCTCAGTCTTCAAAGTAAAAAATCTCTCTTGGCACATTTCCCGCTCCACACTTGCTTATTTTACAAATACAACCCCTTCCTCTTCTACTCTACCACCCACATACAGTACGTATCCCTGAAGCCCCCCTCCCATTTCGCTGACTGTCTGACCCTTCACCCTACACCCTTATCGGAGTTTTACTCTCATTCCCGTCATAGCTCGTCATGGGCGGCGGCTTCATCTGCTTTAAGTTTGAACTCTGCCTCTGTGATCTTCCCGTCTCCATTACGGTCCTGGTTGGAGAACATGTTGTCAATGATGCGATAGGGATCGAAACCAGGAGCCAGGCGACCTTTACCCTCGTTCACCTGCCGTATGATGTAATCAGTAAACTATAGAGACAAAGAAAGGAAAGGAAAAGGGTAAATTGAGGATGAACAGACAGGAGCCAAAAGATAAAATGTTTCAGATATATGTTGGGACATACCTCAGAGGGCTCCACCTGCTTGTTGTCGTCCGTGTCCATCTCAGTGAAGAGGTCAGGTGACACATCGTCATTCCAGATGAACATGTAGCCTTCAGGAAGTCCTTCCTCCATGTCTACCAGCTCGACGTCAAACACAAGCACAGCACTCCCTGGAACTTCACCAGCTACACAGACACATACACAAATTTACTGTGACAGGTTGGTCGTTAAAGGAATAGTTCAACATGCTGAGGAGTACACTTAATCACTTTCTTGATGAGGGTTAAATGAGAAGATCCATATCACTCTCATGTCTGTACAATAAATATGAAGCTGGAGCCAGCAGCTGGTTAGCTCAGCTATCTGGAGGCTACAAGCTGAAACGCTTTGGTCTCACATTGAAGTTGTTCTTTACACTACAGGTATTGCTGGAGTTTTGACCTCCTCTGGCTTAGTTTAGCATAAACACTGGAACAGGAGCAAACAGCTAACTTGGCTCTGCCCGAAGGTAACAACTTCACTAGTTGGCAATTGACGAAAAGACTCAAGGAAGTGTGTAAATAGTCATGTCAGTGTCAGCACAAAAGACACTACACAGGACAGTTAATTAAAGAATCAACAGTGTGCAGTCATTGTAGAGACAGTACACAGAAGGGTTCATCAGTAATATGATATTTTGGTAAACTGCTTATGATGTATGATTAAAGGCCAGCAGGCCCAATTTTATTTTTGTGAGTTTTTGTGAGTTTTAAAAATGTTGTGGGAGACCTGAAGATGTATTGGCCCATCTGAAGATTTTCCACCACAGAAGTCACTAACCTCCAAGAAATAGACCAGCACATAAAACCAAAACGTGTTGTTTTTACACTTAGATTTTTGTACAGATGTATTGGACAGGGTCGGGCTAGCTGCTAAGCTAAGCTAACCAGCTGCTGGATATAGCTTCATATTTAATGGACAGATGGTGTTGATCTTCTAACTCAACAACAGACAGTGAATAAGCCCATTTACCAAAATGTCAAACTATTGCTATGATGCTAAAACTTCTTAATTGGTAAGAAAGTGTTTGGACACAGAAGTCTGTTCAGCAACATGAGTCATAGATCTGTTTTTACCCTAATCATGATTGCTGTTCATAAAATCTTGCAGACTTTATAACTAACATAACAATTCTTCTTTGATTCTCTTTTTAAGAGACAGCATCTGTTTCCTCTTAACATTTAAGTATGTCTTGTTTAGTCCACTGTACAAAAGTCGAGTGTTTTGTTTCTTCTTCAAGAATCATTATTTGCGCCGTACGAGTCTTTTCTCTCAGTCAAAATGAAGGAATGAGAGATTTCTGAAAATTTTAACAAATTATCATTACATTATTATTAAAAACATTGTCTGTAGAAAAATGAGACTCATCTCTTTTGCATAGAAGCTTCGCTGTTGCAAAACAGGAGGTTTTTGAAGATTTTTGCTATTTTTTTCATGACCGACTGAATTTACTTGAAATGTGTTTGTCACTATGTGTATTTTGATGTAAATCCCTACCAAATTTAAGCATATTCTATTCTCAAAAATAGTAAATTTAGAGGATTGTGCAGAGATATTCTGGAGATATCTCTGAGACCTTTAGAGGTTATAACTTATTTTAATAGCTGGATAAGGTAAATTTAAGGTAATCTCACATAAAAGCAATGCAACGCGACTATCTCTCCAATAAGAGACACATTTCACCACAAATAACTGCAATAAATTTTATATGTATGAGTGTGTACATGTATAGTATGTGTGTGCATTACTTACTGACTCCTCTCTCCCCATAGCCCAGGTGAGGAGGTATAACAAGGTGTCTCTTCTCTCCCACACACATGTCCATCAGTCCGTCCTCCATCCCTGGGACAACCTGGTTGGCTCCCAGGACGATGTTGTACGTCTTTCCATAATTATACCTGAAATAAATGGAGTGGGAGTGAAACAGATACATATGGAATAACTGTATTTATATGCACTTACCAGATCATAATTTCTGATAATTTTCTTACTCCTTCCTAAATTTCTCTGTGTGAGAATGTGACAGGTTTATTCTCCTGACATCCCATAGTAATTTACATCAAGTCAGTATAACTTTTTTTGTTGATTTTGTTGCTTTGTCAAGGGCAGGATGATAATTTGTGACACCAGGTCAGAGGAGGAGTTCAGGCATACATCTTATCAGATGTTTCAGTGAGTCAGAGGCCACAGCGTGGGTTGAATCCAGAAACCACAATAGTTTTGGGCTGGAACCGTTGTCAAGGACAGCTTAAGACTTTCAAAGCATTCTTTAAAGATGTAGATTATCTTTCATAATTATTACATTTTGTGTATTTTAATGTTTTTATTCATGTGACGGTGTTATAAGTATTCAGTGTTGTCCTGTCTGTCCTGCTTGCACTATGAGCTCACTCACTACAGTGTTGTCTGTTGAAATAACAATAAAAGTAACCCAACACAACTTCCCCTTAACATTTATAAACCCTTTTACCTCATCCTATGTACAACATCATAGTACAGCAGTCTACAGATTTCTTACTACCCTAAACGGTGATGTTTAAGAAAGTGCATATGTTGTTTTAAAGGCACTGAGGAAAAAGCAGTGTGCATGAGAGTATACAGTGAGAAATTGACTCATACGGGAGCTGGTACACCTCGCTCATTATTCACACAAGTTATGAGTTATGATCGTCCTTTCTTAAACTCCCAACTATGCTATCAACTGACCTTCATGCACTGTTTACAACACAAGACTTCAGCCACTTAATGTGAGATGATGTTACCATTCTCTCTTTTTCTCTCTGTTTTTTTCACTCACGTGGAGTCGATGGATGTGTCGTCCATCAGAGATGCATTGTAGTGATATTTGATAAAGTCTCCCTTCTTCGTTTGCTTATCGCACTCATCTGGCTTGAACACGATGGTGACCTCAGTGTTATCTGATGGGTTGTGGAAGTCAATGATGTGAACGTCAAACACCAGCACAGCTGAACCTGGGATCTTAGTGCCTGAGAGATAGAAGGCAATAAGACATAAAGAAAGGATCAGATATGAAAAACCTCAACTGTTTCTGATACATATAACTGTATATGGAAGCCTTTCACACACACCTGTGCCCTCCTCTCCATAGGCAAGATGTGGGGGGATGGTGATGGTGCGTTTCTCTCCAATGCACACTCCAATCAGACCCTCGTCCATGCCAGAGATCACGTAGCCCCGACCAACATAGGTGTCATAAGTACGATTACGAGAGTAGCTGTGGAGCGGAAAATATTAACAAAAATATTATCATCATACCATCTGAAAGGAAGGATGTGTGATGATGTATCGTTCAAAGGAAGAGCTGGCGAAGTTCTTATTTTGAAGACATGTATTAGACGATGGCCATCGGGTCCATTCCATGTACAAAGATGGTCTGGGCACCGTACCACTGTCGGTGCGTAACTTATATAGGGTTACACATCTGTATCTTATCACATGAACAACATAGGTTCTCCATGGGCATTAATTCAATTAGGGGCCATCCATCAAGTGATTGACAGCTACCTTACAACATATTATGTATCATAACATACCACATCTGGAACGGCTCCAATCTTGACCATGGATCCATTGTTTGTATCTAAAAGGCCCCCCAGAAGGGCTATACCATATTACATAAGGTGACATGCAGACTATGGAATGTTTATGTCACATGTCCAACACCTAAAATCAGTAAAGTACATAGGGTAAGATAAAAGTCATACTAACACCATCATATAGAAAACAATCACAGACAAGTTAGGAACTGAATATCAAGATTGCCTTTTGCTGACAGTACACAGTCTTAAATCACATGTTCGGGGTACTATAATATAAAATCTTATATAAATAAGTACAGGATGCAAAATGAGTCTGTTGTCAGTAGCAGGTTTGGAGAAATTATTACCCCCAAAACCACTGTGACTAAACTGCAACCAGCAGTTTGTGTTTCAGGTGCGAACATTTGTGGTTTGTATGTGCATGTTACAGTTAAACAGATATATGGTAGAATTTTGCCAACAGCTTCGACTTACTAAGAAAAATAATTGTATGACGGCATTAACACTGTGGGCGACAAGAAGGAAACATATGTGCTTTCTGCGAAAAGATGCCTCCTGTTTGGTCTTGTCTCAGTGTGCAGCAAGAGAGTCCTTGACTTCTGTACAGATTGTGCAAAACAATTTCTTAAAAGTAACAAGAAAGGCTACAAGGCTGTGAAGGTCATAAGGAGAAAAAAGATCTCAAATGTGTTCAGTAAATGTGGAGAACTTCCTGAGCTGTAAATAATCTCAGCAGGTGTTTCAAGCAAATACTCCTTTATCTCAAAAAGTGAACTACTCAGTGAATATTTTCTGCATACATACATATTTGCAGCACTTTTGTGATATTTTTTCTACCTGTATTGGAAATGATCAGTGTATCGAGAGTCCTCAACCTATTTTTTATCATATTGTACATACTGTTGCATCTTCTCTCTGTAGCTGACATGCACTTGATAAGAAAACAAGAACGTTGATAACTGCATACCTGCAATATTTAATACTTTTCAAGAATTTAAATAATCTATTCTCAGACTTGTATTCTTTGATGCTCCAAAAACATTAAGGTGGAAAAACTTAAAAGAAAGGAAACTATTCAGAGGATGCACACAGAAAATTTCCACTGGTGGTTTTAAGTTTCGATTCATCTCTCAATATGTCTTCAGTGCACAGAGAAAAGCTGCCACCCTGAGGCTACTTGAGGAACAACAGACTATTTGTGACCCAAAGATTTACTATTAACCTTTTTTTTTGTAATTAAGTAAGATAACTAAAATTAATCACACACACCTGGAATCAAAAAATGTTCCATCGAGGAGGCTGCCATTATAATGGTAGCGCACAAAGTCTCCAGCGACAGTCCTCCTCGTGCAGGACTTGGGTACAATCTGATTGGTCACAACGATCCCATCTCTGGGGTTGTGGAGGTCCAGGAGTACAACGTCAAACACCAAAGACGCCTGACCTGGGATGTCGCTACCTGGAGAGAGAAGAAGAAGAAGAAGAAGAAAGGGTGGAAGATGAAAGGAGAGCCAGGGAAAAGGAGACAAAACAAAAACAGTTAGGAGACGGAGACGCAGATAAAGAGGATCTTTTATGTATAAACATATTTTTATCTATTTATGTTTTGTGCTGGCATAACTGTATAAAGGAAGGCCTAATTTTAATGTTGGACTATAATTTATTTCACTTTGATACGCTCCCTCATTCTGGATGTGACTATATTTTGCTTCTGTACTGATGGAGGTTATTTGGAAATATGGTAGAGCTGGGAAAAATAATAATTAAAAAATTAACTTTCACACTCAAGTTCAAAAATATTGTCTGTTGTGAGTAAATACTGTCACTTAAAGTGGTCATACAACCATGTTACAAGCTTTGAGGTGTGCTGAGGGAACATGAGAGGAAACATCTTCCTGATTTTATTACTGTTGTTAATTTGTGGTGAGCAAGAAGCAAATTGGAGTCTAGAAATTCAAGTACCCAAATTAAGAAAGTGTGATGTGCTGGAAAATGGACTAAATCAATTGTGGAAATTACTTTTTTTTTTAAGTTTGTGAAGGTAAGAAGATGTGAAAAGTTGCTGTTTTTGCAAAAAAAAAAAAAAAAAAAAAAAGGAAAAAAAAGAAGTGGGAAGTTTCTAAGTGTGACAAGAGAGTTAAAACTCTGGAGATGCATGATGTGTGTGCTGTACTGCCCCCTCATGCTTCAAGTGTGCAACAACAGCACCTGTTGCTTTCCACTGCAATTGTCAATGTCAAGTTATTCCCCAGGCAGTGGAAGCTTTAAAGACTTGAAGTCACTGTCAGCAGTGTAATTAGACTCAAAAGGAAACAAATAATCAGAATAAAGAAGTCGTTACCGTCTCCATTCTCGCCATATCCGAGTGATGGTGGCATAGTGATGATGCGTCTCTCTCCAACACACATTCCTAGAAGGCCCTGATCCATACCTGCGATCAGCCAGCCAATCCCAACGTAAGTGTCATAGGTGCGCATGCGGGTGTGGCTGTAGTGAAAAGCAGAGGAGAGAGGTTAAGTGTGTGTGTGTGTGTGTGTGATATGTGAGAATGTCTGTGTGTGTATAAGGGATAACGTGGAACAAACCTGGAATCAAAGAGTGTCCCATCCAGCAGGGTGCCGTTGTAGTGGTAGCGGACGTAGTCAGAAACATCCACCTTTCTGGAGCAGGTCTGAGGGGTGTGGTAGGTGTTGATCTGGACGCCATCATCGGGGTTCCACACATCGAGCAGCAGGACGTCAAAATGGAGGATGGAGTCAGGGGGGATGATGTCACCTGATGGGGGAGAGGAGGACATGTCAGTCAGTTTCTATTTCAAACAGCAGTACTAAATGTAACAATTCTTTGTTATTCTTCACACATCAGTGCATGTATTTGTCATGTATTTGCATTTGGCTCACTTTTGTAATGTTTGTCCTGTTTAATTACAGAATGACCAGTTAAAGATACTGGGCTGTTGGCTGAACATCTGGTTAGATGCCATTGATTATTGGAGCAAGGATGTCAGGTGATATACTGTACATTTATTGAAACTGATAAAAATGATGAAATATATTAAGAGATTCAAATGTCAGTAAATCAATTTACTGTATTTGGTTTATTGTCTAGTCTAGTGTCACATATACATGCATATACAGTATAAATCTCCAAATACGTAGCCCTCTTCTCTGTGTTCCCTCTTTATATTCTTGTTTACAATATGGCCACAAACTATCACTGTGTGAGAAACCATAATTACTGCATGTCCTTTGGTATACACAGACGGGTGACAAATTAAAGGAAAAACCAACATAAAGTGTCTTAGTAAGATGTTGGGCCGCCACATGCCACAAGAACAGCTTCAATACTTCTTGGCCTTGATTCTACAAGTCTGTGAACTCTACTGGAAGGATGAACACTATTCTTCCAAAAGATTTTCCCTCATTTGGTGTTTTGATGATGGTGGTGGAGAGCGCTGTCTAACACGTCATGCCAAAATCTCCAATGGATGTTCAACGGAGTTGAGATGTGGTGACTGTGAAGGTCAAAGCATATGATTCACATCATTTTCATACTCATCAAACCATTCAGTGACTCCTCGTGCTCTGTGAATTGGGGCATTGTCATCCTGGAAGAGACCACTCCCATCAGGATAGAAATGTTTCATCATAGGATAAAGGTGATCACTTAAAACAACTTTGTATTGATTAGCAGTGACCCTTCCCTCTAAGGGGACAAGTGGACCCAAACCATGTCAGCAAAATGCCCCAACAGCATAACAGAGCCACCAGATCCCCTCACTGTAGAGGTCAAGCATTCAGACCTGTACTGGCTTTTCCTTTAATTTGTCACCCGTTAGACTATGTGGTGCGTTTCAGCTTAAAAATGTATTTAAATGTTTTTTGAGTATTGTCTATTGACTCCTATTAAGGCTACAAGCTGAAACGGTTTGAAAATAAAGTTTTTCTTGATACTACAAGTGTTGCTTGAGTTTTGACTGCTTTTTCTTCTTTTTCTTCACGCAACTTGCAAGTGTTTGATGAAGTTGTGCCAGAATTTCCAACCCTACCTCATAAAAATTCTGGAAAATAAGACTGAGTGCTATGGGGGAAGATGCTGATTAAAACAGCTGCGTTGCAAACAAAGATTTACATCAGCGAGTTCAAGTGAGACATTTTGAGATGTGGGTGCTATATTCTAGATTCAAACAAAAATGGTGTACTTGCAAGAGTGTCCATCCATTTTGAAAAACTTTTTAGGTTGCTGCTTTATTTTTCTCAGATGCACTAACTTTGGACAACTTTCAGGGTTTTGAAAGTTAACAAGTTACCTAAAATTTTGAACACCTGGGTGATTTTACTTAAACTTACAACTAAACAAGATATAGTTTATGTGAAAATGCTCATCACCCTACCGGCCCAAATTAAAGGATTAATAGCATTTGGTAAAACAGACCTTAAAACTTGAATATAAACTAAGAAATACTCAGATCATGAGGTTGTGTTTAGCTGACTGCAGAAGGAAAGAAGCTAATAATGATAATATCTGGTACAAAACATCTCTGCCCCCTTCTTATTTGAGATTAATGTTTTTTGTTTAAGCTTCCTGACAAATCTTTTTATATAGATTATGTATAAAATTTGAATTTAAATGAGTCAAAATCCCCCTCAGCATAACCCCACCCACCCAAGAAAATTTTGATGAGCCATCAACCAAATTATGTGCAATTTTTTTTTGACTATTTAAGCAAAAAGGTTAACATTTTATTTATGTATTTAACAGTTAAATTGTATGATCTCTTCTTTACACTGCGAGGTACATGTGTCTGGTAAATACTAAACCCTTTATATTTTAATTTATTTAGTTAAAAAAACTGCCTAAAAATGTCTCCATGCCATTAATTAATGTCAGTTTTCCAGAAATATCAAAGAGGGCATGACCTTTGTGTCCTCAGTGGAAGCTCCTGAACATCAATGTCTGTCCAGTTAAAGCTGTTCTCACCAGGATTTATGCAACATCTTAACCAGCTGTTCACAAACATGAGCAGTTTACTGATGTCAGCTCGCATGTTTTTCTGCGTAGAAAATGTTTCAAACGGTTTATCCCTCAGTGTTGCTTGGATCCACCATCATGTGAATGTGCCTTGAGAGCCTTTAGAAGCTTCGAGAGTGTAAAGGAGACACCGATGAGGAGGAGAAGGTGAAGCAGGAGGGACAGTGGGGGTAGCAGCCATTAATTCTCTACTACTGCTGAGGTGGCAGGTCTCTTTCCAGTTTAAATCTGTCTCCCTCCTCCAAAATCTCCCTCTCCCTCTCTCTTTATTTTCTTCTTTTTTTCTCTCATGTTCCCTCTAATACAGACCGGTGGTAGAGGACACAGCCTCAGCTTTTACCTGTCTACACATGTCCCCCCTCTCTCCTGCTTCTCCCATTATCAAACTATTTAAAAACACACACAGAGAGACACACTGGTCTCAACATGTAAACAGAGCCTTAACATTTTTCCTCTTATCACTACAATCATATGAAAAACATCCGCTACTGTGGATAGTTTATGTTCACTTACAGATCGTACAAAATTGAATTGTCTCAAGTCTCCAGAGGGATGCTCTGACCTTTGCAGCGTTAGTGTCACTAAGAGCTGAAAGTCTTGATCGTCTGACCTGCTTCCTGGTCTGTGATGTCCCTCTGACATCATTAAACATGGACGCTTAGGAACAGCCTACTTCCTCTCTGCCTCGGTTGACTCTGTTACAATACAACACAGTACTGTCATTTTTGTCCCTCATACTTCTGCCAATGTCTGACTAAATTCTCTCATTGTCATGGTGAGTTGCGCCAGTCATGTGCTCACTCATCTGTGTATTTATAATGACTCCCCAGAGGAATTAACTCCAGTCTGTCGTCAAACTTTTGTAATGAGCATCTTTTAGTCTGTCCAGACAATCGCTCAGTGAACTGATGGGACAAAGGGCTGTGCTTGAGTAGCAGGAAGCTAAAAACACACACCCGACATACTTACCATATCCCTGTTTTCCGTAGGCGAGGTGAGGTGGGATTTTCACCAGTCGTCTCTCGTTGACACACATCCCCACCAGAGCTTTGTCCATCCCTTGGATCAGCTGCTTCTTGCCAACAAACACATTGTAGGTGCTGCCACGGTCATAACTGGGAAACACACAAACATGCACATTCCTTATATGCACCTGTGAGGACTTTGGTGACTGATAGTACATCTGACGCCTTATTCCAGATACTGCAAATGTAACTAGAACCTCGCTTGGGCAAACCGTTCATCAAGAGACTCTCAAATGCACCAAGATCTTCTTACACTGTCTCATTCATATTAGATCTGCAACAATGAGTCGATTAATCAATTAGTCGATCAACAGAAAAACAATCTGCAACTATTTTGATAATAGAATAATCCTTTCTGTCATTTTTCAAGCAAAAAGGCCAAATATTCTCTGGTTTCAGCTTCTTATAAATGAGGATTTGCTGCTTTTCTTTGTCACATGTGACAGTAGATTAAACATTTTTAGGTTTTGGACTGTTGGCCGGATAAAAAAAGCATACTGAAGACATCCCTGCGGCCTCTGAGAAACTGTGAAGGTGAATTTTTTTCAACAATTTTTAACAATTTATAGACTAAACAGAAAATAATCGGCAGATTAATCAATGATGAAAATAATCGTTAGCTGCAGCCCTTATGCATAGAATATTTTTTATTCTTATTATCATTTTGGGATCAAATAAAAACTATTCAGAATGAGAGATTTAATTTGAACCAGCAACTAACTGAGTTTTTCAGTGTATCATACAGTTACATTATTATTACTCATAACTAGGGGTGATGGTTCCCAAAGTCGAGTCAAGGGACCTTCAGAGAAGTGGGTTCCATCTAAATGAATGAGGACTGAGTATCCAATGTGAACGTAACTCTACAAACTCTCATCTTATTGCAAAATCATTCATCTGATGAAATGAGAGTTTTTTGTATAATCCATTTGCGGGTCGTTAATATTAAAAGGTTTTGGAGCCTCTGGATTAAGCATAAGTGGATCCAGAGCTGCAGTCAGCCTGCTTGCTTGCTTGCGTGGCTCACAGGGACGAATCACTAAACGCGCACTTTTACGCATCGCGCACGCAGTTCCCACCGTGCACCCGGTCTGACCTGCACGCTGAGATTAAAAGCGACAATATAAAGTCATCAGCTGCGTCATACTCACCTCGAGTCGAACTTCTTGCCGTCCGGAAACATGCCGTTGTAGTGATACCTGACATAGTCCCCGTCTTTGACTGCGCGCACACACTGCTCTGGCACGAAAGTTTTCTCAATTAAGATGTCGTCTAACGGTACCGGAGGAGCGTTGCAGGCGGCGAACGCCACCAGAACCGACAGATACAACACGGCCCGCGCGCACTGGATCATGTTCACTACCGACAAACTTCTAAACTATGGAGATAAGTGTGGCTACGGCCTGTAAACTATCTGTGTGCGCGCTGTCTCCCCGTTCTCCGGTACTTTGGTTTCCTCTACTCGGATTTGGATAAGAAGTCCTGCCCCCGGTCCCAGTGTAGGAATGATCACGTGTCAAGTCAGGCAAAATACTACACCACATCCTGTTACACTTTAAAAATAAAGCTTCTACTGATCACCTGAACACCACATTCTGCATTGTTTTATCAATTAAAAGCAAAACATATAAGGATGCGAGATGCATGAACCAATGTGCGTGAGACACAAACAAATAAAAACAAAGTTTAAGTAGCCAGTGGTGCTCACATTTTGAAACTGCAATGCGTACTTCCTGTCTGATTCCGCGTCTTTGTTGTTAAACTGACGCACTTTGGGGATTGAATGGGATAGCTTTGGGCACCACGTATTGCTCTTGCGCAGTGAAGCCTCTGCGATGTGTCAACGTGGTAACGTAGGGGTCTCTGTGGACCTGCAGCCACATCCCCCTCTGGATCCATTGAAGGATAACGCGCACATCTGGCTAAACCTCTGAATTGCAGCGAAAGTTTAACTATGAGCAGGACTTATAAAGCTTGCTCTTGGGTGATATTACGCATGGATCCCGATGTGTTGGTGGTGTAGGCCTTTAGAATAGAGGGGGGGGGGCAGAGCAGGCAGGAATGTCTCTACGTGGCAGTGGGAGGGGGGGGAGGGACACTGCTTCTCACCAGGGGTCTAATTAGTAACCTAGAAGATTTAAACATTAAAGAGAAGTATTTTATTGGAATAATGCTTTGGTTGGTCCTTAAAATCGAACAAAACTGCAAACTCAACTTGCCCCTTCCCTAAAAACTAATTTAATTTATCCTTTAGTTATGATGTAAAGTTATAAAAGGTCAGTTCTCTGTGAGGTTTTCCTTGCACTGTCTGTGGAAGGAACAACAGCAGTGATTTATGCTTTTGTGATCTAGTGGGAGGAGGAGCTCCAGCGGGTGGGGGGCGCCTGCTCCTGTCCTGCGCCCGGGGGAGGTGAGGCTTTATCCGGATACGTGGTGGAACTTGAGGCGGTCCTACGCATGCCGACCGTCCGGGATCATCCCAGCCAGCCCCTCCACCATTTACTAAACTTTAACATGGCACCCTCCACTTCTTCTCGACTCTTGTCTGCGCTGCTGATCGCATTTTCCATCGCTGCGGTGAACTCGCAATATGAAAAATACAGCTTCAGGAGCTTTCCCAAGCATGAGCTGATGCCTCTGGAGTCGGCGTACAAATACGCACTGGACCAGTACACCGGGGAGAAGTGGAAGGACACGGTGGAGTACATGGAGATGTCTCTGAGGCTGTACAGGCTGCTGCGGGACAGCGAGGCCTTCTGCAACCTCAACTGCAGCTCAGTCCGGTTGGACGACGAGGAGAAGTTTGCGGAGTTTCCAGAGCTGCGGGCGTTTGGGAACGTCGTGAAGAGGGCGCAGTGCCTGAAGCGCTGCAAACAGGGGCTGCCTGCTTTCAGACAAGCCATGCCTAGCCGGGACACCATAGATGAGTTTGAGAGGAGGGAACCGTACAGATACCTGCAGTACGCTTACTTCAAAGTAAGCAAACATGTTTAATATGTGGGGTTAAATCCATAGAAGGATGTTAAGTGATCACCGACAGTTAGGTGACAGGTTTACTCTTGTTTTTTTTTTTTTAATGTCATACCAAATCATTGTGGGTGCTAGTGCATCCAGAGTTTCTCCAAAACCTCACTTTGTGATTTTTCCTGAAATACGTTCTGACGTCACGTACGTGCCACGGCTACACAGGTTGGCTACAGAAGCTACAGAGTCCTGCAAAAGGGGAGGAAACCCTTTATTTTTGTTTTTTCGTGTTCTTTTATTATTATGAGGAAATAAAGTCCTGAGAAGGGGACAAAGATTAGTACTGTGCTGATCCTTCTACAAGGGTTCACTGTGATCTAGCTTTAAACTTTGGATCACAGTCAATCTATTCTTAAAATCTCAGCTCAAAGGTTAGAATTACAATTATATTTAGAGTTATTTAACAGTGATTGTTTTAATTAACTCAAACAATCATACAGTGTGTGCACAGATGTGTGCAAATTAATAGAGAAACATAACACCTTAACATGCCTCCATACAGGTGTGTGACACCCACTTGGCTGGCATGGTTTGGATCCACTTGCTCCTTTAGACTGGTCACTGAATTAGTTTGATGAGTATGAAAATTATTTGAATCATAAACTACGGCCTTTGCAGTCACCTGATTTCAAAACAGGGGGATTTTAGGCCCACAGGTCCAAACTTCACTTTAAGTTGTATTTTTCTTTAATTTGTCACCAGTCAGTATGTAGTCTTCTAATGTAAGTTTTGTAATCTCACTTTAGATAGTGGTAGACTATAACTTGATGTTTCCTCCCACCTACATGGACATTTATATTATAATAGTAGAAATCTTAAGATGGGGCTTCTTTGGATCAGATATTATCACCATCTAATGCTAGTGCTCATCTGTTTTGACGTCTTCCGCATGAGTAGGTTTAGAAATCAGTTGAGGATCTCACTTTACCAATTTCATTTTCTTCTATACTGATGAGTTCAAATGTAAAGTAGCTGTTAACAACGTGTTTTTGTTCTTTCTCGCAGTCTGACAACCTGGCGAAGGCAGTGTCTGCTGCCCACACCTTCCTGCTGAAGCACCCCAATGATGAGATGATGCAGAGGAACATGGCGTACTACAAGAGCATGCCCGGGGCCGAGGAATACCTCAAAGACCTGGAAACAAAATCCTATGAGGTATAAATATACACACACAGACACATCCCCTTTATGATCTCTGGTATTCACAGGAAGGCACATTCATACCCACATGCCATCATACACACACACACAAACAACCATCCAGTCACTGACTCTGTGAGATGGTTGTGCCAGATATAATGTGATGCCAGCTTGTGGTAATATGGAGTCACACACAACCAGTGCTTCCCGAAGTGGTTTTAGGGAAACATCAGTGGCCCCAGTGAATAAGGAGGTGTTCAGCTCCATTACGCAAATACAAAAATTCAATCATATTTTTGTCTCTCAGTAAAATCTCATCAAAGGAAGATCTGTGCTGCTGATACAGACAACAATAGTGATAAAAATAATTTCATATATGGTTTAAATGATATTGAATTTGACAAGAAAATCCTGTTTAACCATGTGAGTTGCCCCAATAATACAATCGTACCCAAAATGATCAGTTATTTCTGACTGTTTTTTGTCATGTGTTGTTGCAGATGTTGTTCGTTCGTGCCGTGAGGGCGTATAACGGAGATAACTTCCGTACCTCTGTGTCAGACATGGAGCTGGCTTTGCGGGACTTCTTCAAGGTCTACGATGAGTGTCTTGCTGCGTCTGAAGGCCCCAGGGACGTCAAAGACTTTAAAGATTTTTACCCCTCTATAGCAGGTCAGTTAATCCCCATCATGTCCTGCCTCTATGCCTCCTCCCCGGTTGATACAGTACATAACTGCATTTCATTCTTTTGTTTTTCATTTGACCACTTCTCCAATAAGTTGGTTATCTCTGCAGTTAGTGGTGTTTTTTTTGGTGTTTTTTGAAAGTCTAATGCACAGTTTTATTTTCTTTCCTCTCCAGATCACTACATAGAGGTCCTAGAGAGGAAGGTAAGGTGTGAGAGTGAGCTGACACCTGTCGTAGGGGGGTTCATCGTTGAGAAGTTTGTGGCCACCATGTACCACTACCTACAGTTCGCTTATTACAAACGTGAGTATCATGTTGTTACCATTTTGCCATTGCTGACGCACATTTGGCACACACTGGAGCGCTCTTATTCTTTGGAGTTATAAAGTTTATCCCTGTATTAAGCTCTAATTGTTGTGTTTTTAGTGAATGACCTGAAAAACGCGGTGCCATGCGCAGCCAGCTACATGCTCTTTGACCCCAGCGATGATGTCATGAACAATAATGTTGCCTATTACAAGTTCCACAAAAAGCAGTGGGGGCTGACAGATGAGGATTTCCTCCCGAGATCAGTGAGACACATTAATGATTACACACTTCAAACCAAGACAGTTCATATTCCTACTTCAGTTTACAAAATGCAAACATGAACACAGTTTCTTCATTGTCTGCTGTGCCTCTGTGTACTACAGGAGGCAGTGCGGTATTACAACCAGACCACTATGCAGCTACAGATGCTGGAGTTCTCCAAACAGCGCCTGGTGAGCGATGATGAGGTGCGTGCCTGTGTTTACATAGTTTAGTGTGTTTGTGCCTTAGAGATTATCTTTGGTCAAGTGAAGGGAAGATAATATACAGTTCATCCTTAAAAATACACCTGCTTGAAATCAGTTAGTGTTTTGATTAGGTTGTTTGCAGCTCTGTCGTTGTGTAAATGATGGAAAAACCCTGGATTCTTCCATCTGGTCACATGACTCCCTGCAGTACAATGTGGGCCCTGTTTTTATCAGGCTGCAATATCACCGAGCTCCATGGGGTGGCAGCATGACACTGGCATTTCTTTAAATTATTATGATGCAGCACAAGGAGTGTGACCATCAGGGCAACCCAGCATAAACCAGATTACATGCTGCATGTGGTAAATACTGTTCACTTCTTGACTGTAATCGCTTAAGTAATGTCAGGTATGAGAAATCTGAGATAGAACTATGAGTGGGAGGATTTCTGCTGATTCACTTAGTGCAAATGTCATTTATGAAATAAAACAGATGCTTATCTTTGGTTTGTTCTTTTTTGTGTCTGTGTGTCTGCAGGGGGAGGTGGTGGAGTTTATAGATGAGTTCTTGGAAGTGGATGAAGAGCCCACATTGGAAAGCAAGCTTTAACACTGGAAAAAAAAACTGCTCGTGTTTATTGGGTTTTGTAAGGGGCTTTGATTGGTCACTGTGTTTTTACTTGCAGCTCCACATCCTGAATATTTTTCTAGATTCTTATTTTGTGCACTAAATATGCAGCTCAGAGGCATTTACATACAGCATAGTGGCTAAACGATACAAGAACGATGGTAATAGAGATATAAATATTTTTACTGTTACTGTTACTGTTTTATGAATTAATTCATCCACTGTGAACCGTGTATGTTGTAAATGGACATTTTTACAATAAAATAACTTCCCAAACATCAGATTTCATGAGTAACCATCACAATACTACAGTTACTGGTTTTGGGAATGCGACTAGTTGGGAATAATTGATTTTTGACTCAGACGCCAATAAAAATTCCCAGAGAGATGATAGAAAGGAGTGGATGGAGTTGAACAGCATGGGTCCTTTTTAGACTTGATCAGGTCTGGAGGGCTGTGCTGAGCAGAGAGAGACAGCCAGAGGAAACACTGAGTTGTTTAATAATGTTTGAACATTGAGTCTCTGTGCAGTTTATCACACAGCGATGTTAAAAACCCACAGAGGAACATTCCCTCTGTCTTACTGTTTCTCTGACTCTGCGTCCGCTTTCTGTCCTGCCTGTTTTTACTGTATGTGTTTTATTATTTCTCCCTCGCCCGTACTTATCTATCATCTCCTTTCATTTATTGTTTTTCAACATTTTTGGAACATGTCACAGAGAAGTAGATGATTATGGCTGGTGGAAGGGACATTGGTTAAAAATTAAGATAAAAGCCTGATTGTCAGGAGTGAAGGTCACAGGTCATAGTCACACCTCGAGATTTGACAAAAGGTCAAGCACTGTTCACACACACACTCACTGGTGAAATCTGAAATACAGTGTGTGTGAATGCGTCCGTTGTGTCTGTCATAGGCTACTTTTGGGGACAGATTTCAAACTTAGGACCAGTTAACTGGGGATGACTTGACCAATTGGGGACAAAAGCCGTGTCCTCAGTTGGGAAAAAGATGATTTTTGGGTGAGTGGTTAAGGTTGGGGTTAGGAAAGTAGTGGTGATGGTTAGGGTTAAGGTAAGTCTCCAGGAAATTAATGTAATGTCACCAAAAGTGACCATGGTCTGATATGTGTGAACCTGACAGAAATAAAAAACACAAAGTTGTGTACAGTGTAATAATAACCCCATAGTCACATGTTTAGGAGTTTATTGTGGCCTACAGAACACATACACAGTACACACTTCATCCTGACATCACACTCATCAGGCACTTTGAGATGAAGAAGAAACAGACATGATGAAATAGTAGCACTTTTCTTGTTTTCCTTTTTTAATACTTGCTTTCTTTCAAATCTTGTGCTCATGGTTTTGCATGTAACTCGAGTGATCCCAAATGTAATCTCGGTATTTTTAACTTTCTCTATGATTATTTTCAGTCTTCAAGCATGGACAAAAGCTGACGACAGGAGTACAGTACTTGTGTTTCAACAGCAGTGTGGAGTGGTAGGTGAAGTAAAAGGCAGTGGAGTAGATTTTGAGTAGAGTGGAGATTAGCTGACCCTGTGTAAGACCTGAAGAGGTAATGTCTAATATCAACCGAGCTCGACTGTCCTGGTGAAGAGAGATATGTCCCATTTTCTCGACACCAGTTATGCTACAATCTGAAACAGAAAGTTATTATAGTCAGAGGTTCATATTTACAGAAACAGACTGTATGGTGTTGTGGAAAAGCTTTCCGCTACACATCCAGTTGTTGAAAGAGGAAAGGGGCTTATAAGAGTGTTGGTCACAGATTTACAAGGAATTTTTTCAAGGACATTTTAACAAAAGCCATCAAATTATCCTTGTTGTTTTGATGTGAGCATTATTATTGTTTTTTATTTAATTTGTGGTGATATGATTTTGGATTTCAGGATTTTATTATTTAGTTTTATATTGAATGTCTTGTGTGTGTTTGGGGGAGGGGTTATGTTTTTTTAACATCTTGGGACCATTAAGGTCTTGGAAATATGTAAAAATACATAAAACACATCATTAAAGAAAAAAAAAAATTCTACAGATACTTTATTTCCCATGACCTCACTAGATCATTACTCCACTCTCAGATACTACAATGTGGAAATAATTTTTATCAGTTTGAATTTAGGAATAGAAATTGGCTGTTTTTGACTAAACCCAAATCCACCAAATCCTTATTTCATAACCAGATTAGAAAACACATCTAAAAAAGCTTTTTATAATCCAGCTGAGAACACTGGATGTTTTGGAAAGTTGGACATATACTTACAACTGACGACACCATAAAGTACCTTGTCTACTAGATAACACCCACTAACACTGACACACCTACAATAAAGCTCTTTCTATTGAAGTCATTGCCATACAGTTTATCTTTATACATCACATGAATTACAAACTCTAATCTTTAAGTTTAAACCCTCTCATGGCTATTTGAATTTATTTACATTTGCCCTTTTTTTTTACTGTTGGAACTTTTCTATTTTTCCGTGTGTATTTCATGTATTTGGCACATTATGGAAACAGCAAGTGTAAATATTACAGAAACATACAAATCTACAGTCAGGACAAACATCAGAACTCATGAAAGTAAATATCATCCACTGATGAATGTCTCACTTTACATTTATCATTATAGGTAAGGTAAATACAACAATTTATTATGATACACATATTAGAACATGTGGTCCAGCCTTAGATTTTACCTAAAGTCCTGTTATTGGCGCTCCAACTCCACAAGTTATTTAGAAATCTAATAACAATTTTGATTGAATTTTCATGAGAAAAATAATAACTTTGCATTACACCGACAGCAGTCAGATTATTTCAAACTATTCATAATAACTCAAATTTAAATTATAACGTTTGTGATTGTGTTCTTAGGTTATCTTTGTTGCCATGGCAACACCACAATGTTTGATCTCTGGTCGGCCTGAAAACCGTCGGCATGCTCTCTGGTTCCTCAGTCGGGAACTTCAACCGCTGACCGGTATATTGCACGGACCTGAGACACACACACACACACACACACACACACATATACTCACACACATGCACACAAAGGGGCTGAGTCTGCAGTCTGGACACCCACTCTAAATCTCCCACCAAACCACTGTCAAAACCAACAGGGACAGGAAAATCTGTATCCTGTCATCCTTTCACTCCTCACACCTCCCCGTTTTGTATCTGCCACTTTTTCTACTCTTCCCCCGTCACTTTTCTTCATACCACTCATTATACTCTTTCATCTGCTCTAATCATCATCATCATCCTTTTTTTCTTTCATGCTAGTCTAATACAAGACGGGTCGTTCATTTGGGACGAGCAAATCTGCTGCAATGATCTGAAAGTGTTCTGAACTTCAGCGCTCTTGTCCTGGAGTGGGATACAGTTTTTATCAACACAATAAACAGAAGAGAAGATTGAGATTGACAAATCCAGAACAATACACATCGACAATTAACAGAGCAGTCAATGAAACCATCAAAAACAACAGCAAGGTAACACAAAAGAATGTCCAAGAGCGTTGGAGGTTGAAGTCTCAGTTCATATATTCAGGCAGATGTGCCCTCTGTTGTGGTTTTCCTACATGGTCATTTCCTTATAATCTCCTTCCTGGGGCTGAGTCCAGTCCAGGCACAGTCCCTCCACCTGTCCAGCTAGATGCCAGAGCTTTGAAAATAATGGGTAGGTATGACAAAGATGAGTAAAATTCCTTACAAATAATCTTTTTTCACTTTGTTGAGCATCAGTTCTTGTTGTTTTACTATATTTACTATATTTTCACACAGGTAAGGTTTTGCCTTTCACACCTGCTTCGTGGTCCAAATCATCTCTTCATACCTATCCAGAATCTTCAAATATGCAGTAGTGTCTAGCAAGATGAGGGGCTGTGCTTTCCGCTCAAATTCCTCTGAATCATCCCAAATTCCCAAATGTCTCTGCCCTCCGTCAGTGTCCATCCCTCTCTCTTTAGCTCTCTCCTAAACTTTTTGCTGCATCTCTATCTGTTGGCCCTGTCTGGTCTGACTTTGCCCCTTCCCATTCATCTTGTACATTGAGCTTTTCTGCTGTTGCCGCCGGTAACACCACACCCCGACGATGACCGCCGCAGCGATCACACACACTGCCACGATTATGGCTGCCACCGTGGGACCTCGGCTGGAAGAGCTGGGAGGATGGGGAGGGCAGTCCTCACCTGTACAGATTGCCTCCCCCATCTCTCCTTCCACCTCGCCCCTATCGCCGGTCTCGCCGGGCAGGTTGTGCACAGTGTGTTCCTCCATCGCTCCGGTGATGACGTCGCCATCGTGCACAGGTGGGGCCGGGCCATGATTGAGAAAGGGGTGCTCGGTGAGGTCACCCATCCAGGAGTGGGTAGGAGCTGCCTGTTGTGTGTCGTATTCCAGGGTGTCGGAGTTCGAGGGCTCTGGCTTGTCAGGAGAAGGAGCAGCAGTGGGGATCAAGCGAGGCACCACTCCGCCTTGCTCTAAGTCAGAGTCATTAGTGGGAGACTCAGGCATCTCTGGTAAACTGGTGTAAGGGGCAGGCTTCTCCACCTCATTGGGTCTGTCTGTTGTCCTGACAACAGTTCCCCCCTCTCTATCTTCTGGTCCCACCCTTTCTGTTGTGGAGTCACTTGTTTCAGTTTCCTCTTGAGCGACTGGGTACCCGTCCAGCCAGGTCTCATCCGTGGTGGCTGCTCCTTCTGCTCCCTTCTGGGTGACATTCTGACGTTCATCTGTTTCTATAGAAAAGATGACATGCGGATGGCCATCGTCATTATCTTCATGGCTATCATGGCTGTCATGGTCGTCATAGCTGTCATGGTCAATGTGCTCATGATCATCGAGATTGTCGTGGTCATGATCGTCTTCACTTGTATCGTAATGTTCCTTGCCGTCATCGTGGTCGCGACTGTCTGGATGTTCCTCCAAACCATCAGGATGTTCCTGATCATCGTCAGTGTGATCGTCTGTCACATCCTCGTGATCCTCGTAGCTTTCGTGTTCATCGTAAGTATCTTCTCGATCATCATAATCCTGGCTACCGTAGCGAACATGATCACGCTCATCTTCATGTTCACCCATGTCATAATGGTCATAACGGTCATCATGATTTTCATAGCGACCACGTCTGTCCAGATCATCATCCTGAGCTGAAATGTAATGTTTCGAATCATCATCATGGCCATCTTCGTCCTGATGACTGTGGTGGTCATCTTGATCATCGTGGTGGCTGTCGTCATGGACGTCCTGGTCGTCATGGTGGCTGTTGTCATGATCATCTCGGTCATTTGTGTCGTGATCGGCATAGCTGTCTTGCTCGTGATCATGATCATGATCATCAACAGGAAGCTGGTGGGGCTGCCTTTCTTGGCTCTCCTGCTCTTTACTCTCATCTGATTGGGCACCCGAAGCCCTCTGCGTAGTCTGTGTGACAGGACTGGTGGAGACCGGGTGACCCTCCTGCTGAAAGGCCTCAGAGGGGAACCAGAAGAGGTGTTTCTGGGAGAGAAGAGAGACAGGTGCCTCTGTGGCATCAGTTTTGACCACCTCCTTCCTCTCCTGTTCCCACCTCGGATGGCCTATTAAGTCCTCAGCAGCCTGTTCCTTGTCTTTCTCTCCTGCTTTTATAGCTCCTTCAAATTTCCTACCGTGCTCAGTCACCTCTCCTCCCACTTCCTGCTCTCCACGCTGGTCTTGATGCTCCACCTCTCCCTCGAAACTGAAGCTTGTCCCTTCCTGCTCCTGAGTCCTCTTCCCCTCCGGATATGCTGCTCCATGCACCTCCTCGTACACTTCGCCATGAGCTTCCTCTGGTCCCTCATTGTGGTGCTCTGCCCCTCCATAGGAATCTGTGAACTTGTCCTCATAGTCCACGTGACTCTCAGTCTCATCTGCAAACACATAAAGAAGAAACAGAAAGTTACATCAATTCTCTACATTCATGATCATATAGCTCAACTCAAAGAAATCAAAAAGAGCATTTGCATTAGATAGCCTGGCTCTGTCTAAAGGAAATAGATTCACATGTAGTGCTTCAACAGCTCATTATTTCTTGGCTGGGAGCAGTAATTTTCTGAAGTCCAATAATCACCCCCGCCTCCCTCAGTTTCCAGTCTTTATGCTAAGCTAAGCTAAACGGCTGCTAGCTCCAGCTACATATTGAACATAAGAGAGCGACATCAATCTTCTCGTCTTTTCATCTAACTTTCAACAAGAAAGAAAATGCTAAAAATTCCCAAAACGTTGAACTATTCTATTCCTTTAAGATAAAGCAATATCTACTTTATAGTTTACCCTTCATCACAGGTTATAGCCTACTCAAAACATGATAGCAGTTGAGAGCAGTTCAACCTCTTGTACTTGACTTCAATGAGGAAAGAAACAATTCTCGGTACAGTATTGTCACACTTCATTTAATGCTCAGAGCTTGGCACACTCGACACAGATGTACAAGCTGCTGCAGAGGAGTGAGTCCCGAAGAGTGGGGCGAATACTTCTTTATCTCTTTCTCAGAGACTCCTTAAGGAGTAAGGAGTTGTGACTAATCTATGTGTGGTTATAGCCAAACAGACATGGCAGGATATGCTTCAGCATGAACAGATGTTCTTTGTTTCTCTTTCACATGGGAACATACAGTTCAGAAGCACAAACATGGTTTCTATTACTGTCAATAAGTACTTTCAACCTTTCACAAGTTCACACAAGCACATGTACATATTCGTATAATAATTTCTCTCACAAGATTGATACATTTGAAGGATTTCTAGATATTTGAATAGGTGAAATTATTATTTCAAAAGAGAATAATGCAAATTAAAAAGTAAAATCTGAAAAATCATTTTGTGACCCTTCAGATACAATTTGGGAACCTCTGGTTTAGAGCACAAACATGTCTACATCTCTGTTAGCTAACCATGCACATGAGCTTTAGATTCTGCCTTCATAGAAAACTCTTGCACCCTTCTCCCTCTGTTGTGAACTGGGCCACATTATGGCATGTCACACTGAGGTGCCATAGCAGCCATTTTCATCGCAACTCACAACTGAGACATTGTTTTCCAAAAGCCAGGAATCAGGCACTCATCACCTAACAACAGTGGGAGCTAACAAGAGCTTTGAAGAGGAATACAAATACAAGAATACAACATAAATATTTTAAACACCTTCTTACCTTTGACACAAACCTGCACCAGTCCATACCACTCTCCACAGCTGTCGCACAGGAGGCTGAAGGCACTGTGTCCACTGGACATCACATAACCCGGCACACATGTGTACAGCAGCTCGTCGCCCATCTCCAAGTCACTGTGTCCCTGCATACGAGCATTTGGAAAGGATGGAGGATCACCACACGCCACACCTGTCAGCAACAAACACAGATGCATTTAATGTTAAAAGAAAAAGAATAAAAGACACATCAATCTTAAAAAGTTGGATGTAAATGTTTTGAGTTCTTAAACTATTAGATAAAGATGATGCTAACCCTATTCAGTATAAAACAGTGTTGTTAATGAAACATGACCACACTCATTATTTTCAGCTTTCCAGTGTGAGTATCCCATTTGTAAACAAAAGGAGATAAGAATGACTCAAGGGACGGGAAGCAATGGGGTTTTATGGGAAATGTGGATGTAATTTTGACAAACCCTTCCACTAACAATGTCACTGTCATGAGATAACGGCTGTCTATTGTCCTGACTCAGCTTTAAGTTTTCAGGCTAATAATAAGAAGGCAGCAAAGTTTATTTAACAAATAATGACATATTCATTGCCTCAAATTATTGACACGCTGTAACATCACATGACAGGACAACATTGTGTTTTGGCAAGTACAACTATACTTATAGGTTACTGCTATTTCCAAAAGCACTGCATTGTTTGCTAGCAGCACAGTTTTAGGGATGACAGTGTTGGCTGGTCTATCAGCCCACCACTTTGTTCCAGATTGAAATCTCTCAACAATTTTTGTAACTTTTGTATGGATTTTCATTCAAATTTGTGTAGATTTCCATGATCCACATAGAACAAATCCTTAACTATGGTGATCCTTTGACTTTTCATTATGTGCCTTCATGAGGTTGTGATTTGTGGGTTTAAGTGAAACTATTTATGTATTACCATGAAATCTGGTACACACATTTACAATTGGGTGAATTATAACAACTTTCCTATAACTTTCGTCTTGTGCCATCATCAATTCAAAATTTCAGTTCTGCAAAACTAATAACATTCACCTCAGCTTCAGCTATACTTTGTGTTTAGTGCTAATTAGCAGATGTTAGCATGATAACACACGAAAACTAAGATGGTGAACATGGTAAACATTATACCTGCTAAACATTTGCATGTTAGGATTGTCATTGTGAGCATGTTAGCATGCTGATGTTAGCATTTAGCATGGCCAGTGGTGGAAGAAGTACTCAGATCCTGTTACTTAAGTAAAAGTACCAATACAGCAATGTAAAAATACTTACAAGTAAAAGTCCTGCATGAAAAATCCTACTTAAGTAAAAGTACATAAGTATTAGCAGCAAAATGTAGTTAAAGTATGAAAGTAAAAGTATTGGTTTGGTCCCTCTGATTGATATATTATTATATATGACATCATTAGATTATTAATACTGAAGCATCAGTGTTAGAGCAGCATGTTACTGTTGTAGCTGCTGGAGGTGGAGCTAGTTTCAACTACTTTATATACAGTTAGCTAATTTAGTCCAGTGGTTCCGAACGTAGGGGTAAGGCCCCTCAAAAGGGTCACTAGATAAATGTGAGGGGTTGTGAGATGATTAATGGGGGAGGAAAGAAGAAAAAACGTCCTGATGAACAAATCTGACTACACACTGCTTTTTGTAAGACTGGTTGGAAACCACTGGTTTCATCTTTAACAATATGTTGTATTTTAAAAGTTTGTTATATTATCCATTGTGTCAAATCTTCATCTGAAAAGTAACTAAAGCTTTTAAATAAATGTAGTGTAGTAGAAAGTACAATATTTCCCTCTGAAATGTAGTAGAGTGGAAGTATAAAGTAGCATCAAATGGAAACACTTGAGTAAAGCGGTAGACTCTTAGTCTGATATTGTGGTATTTTGAGACATATTTTGTGGTGTCTGTTTTATGTCATTTGTGTGTAGGCGTACTCGTTATTGTTGTTGTTGCCTATCTTGGCCAGAACTCTCTTGACAAAAGGGATTTTTAATCTAAATGAGGTTCTCCTGCTTAAACCTGCATTAACCGATTTTTTGGCCACTTGGGGGCAGCAGAAGCAAGTAGTGAACACAACACTGCTTGCTAGCAAACTGTTGCTTATTTACACATCCAGCAGTTAAGGGGCAACATTATCATTCATTTGGAGTCGTGTTTCTGTCCACCTGATGAATGTAAATCCAATATCCACTCTCTTTTAGCTCTGTTTTTGGTCTCTATCAACTCCTGAGGGAAATATCTGGCTCTTTAGCTGCTAAATCCTAAATCCACTATGTTCATCAGCTAGTCACTAACTGTCTGTTTGCCATTTGGTGCTGAGCAGGTAGTAGACAGGTAGTGGTTTTTTTGGGGGGGGGTTCTGTGAAAACAGCTATGAGAATGGTGAGAGTCAACCAAAACAGTGACGTTGCGGGCTGCACAGCTAAACAATGAGCTGTAACTCGCTATAAAGCTCTGTAAAGCCGAGGGGAGCTACAGACTTTGGTGATAATTCACTGTAGGTTCGTCATTATGAGCGACACCTCTAATTGATATTGTTAATATAAAAAATAACGATTATAGCCACTTTAAATAAAGGTTAACAAAATAATAAAAGGGTCACTTTAATATAATTTAATATAATATTTAAATTGTATATTGCTCTTATAATTGGACTGGCACTTCATACTTCCAGTATCTCTTATCACAGCAACCATAGCTGTAGCCACAACCACAGCCCTGACTGTGAAGTTTTGTCCCTGCGTTAAGTAGATCTGTACTGTTCATTTTTCCCACAGCAGAGTGTTCCTTCCAGCCTCAGGGTGTGCGTGGTATATAAACAGCCACAGTAGGTCTACTGTTTATGAGGAAGGACTACAGACCTCCTCTGGGTGATGTCCAATAATAGTCTGATCCAAAACCAACCACTGGTCCCCTTCCCCTCTCAGACTCAAGTGGAATAGGTGTGTGGAATTTAGCTTCAGCTCCGTCAGGGCTTACGTACATTCACGGATCAAGTTATATCATCACACACACACACACACACACACACACTGATATTCATTAGAATATCACAGATTGGTATATAAATGATATGAGTAAAAACACAGAAATGACACACACACACACACACACACACACACACACACACACACACACACACACACAAGCATTATAGAGAGTGTTATAAGCGGAGGTGTAGATGGAAGGAACGCAGGGACACAGCCTCTTTCACACCTCACTAAATATTTCAGGAAAGAGAACTGCACACATACTGTTACACACAAGGCTCATCCATTCATAACCATGAGTTTCTACTACTATTTCAGGTCAGGATGCACCTTATGTGCGTAAGATTTAAAAAATGAGGGCATACATTTGTGTATGTGTGTGTTTACTGACCTTTGTCTTTGATGCAGAAGGCGTCCAGGTGTGCTGTTTCCTCTGTAGCATTTTCTGTTCTCACATCCACTGCTTTCAGTGTACCGCCCACAATATTACACACTGTGGTCCTAGAAATCAATAGATAGATAGATTTAACATTCACATACACACAAACACACCTATTAATTACAACTTTATTGAGAGCAACTGGCCTAGAGCGAAGCTTTTAAGCACCCCTAAGGGACTCTAGGATTGAGGATGGTCATAATTAAACCCAGTGTGTTTGCTTTTAAGGGACACACACACACTCACACACACAGACAGACTCCCTAAGGTACATCTCCTGTATCCTGTACTTACAGCATTACACCATTGATAAAACTGATGACACATATCTGCTGAATAATACCATGTTTAAAGCTACAGTCCCGGTGGGGAACAAAAGGGCACAGACATACAGACACAGACACATATTTGCTGCTTTTTTGGACACCATCAGATTTGTTGCCTAATCAAATATTATTACAGCATGACATCAGAGTCCAGGAACACATATCATGGCTCAGACATGCTGCAGTATCAGCAGTTGTAGCCTGCAGTACAATATTATCACACTATGGCACATTAGTGACTAACATTCCCATGTACAAGCCTTGAATTACATCCAACTTATATAGGACAATCATAACATCAGGGGCCTAATATAAAACGTATATTCAACAGGGTCCAAAAGTAACACGGTCAGTGCACAGTGCCTACAAGCTGCAGTAGTAAAAAAACGATGAGTAAATGGTCTATTTTTGTTGCAACATTAATAAGGTTTATAGGATATATTTGTCTTCCAAAAGCAGCAGATAAGAATGACTCAAACTTCCCCGGCCAATCAAATCACGTTCCCAGAGCAGCTCCCAGCACCAATCAACCTCATGTGAAAAGAAAATTCAAAGCAAATATTGGCAGGGTCCAGAAAAGTCATTAAAAGTCAGACATATTACACTTTTCATTAATGACAAGTTTGACCAGTGATATAAATCAAGCATCATTAAATGGAAAAGGTATCGGCCCAGACTTGAGTGTCTGCGAGTCTGTGTGTGTGTGTGTGTGTGTGCAGCGGAGTTAATCAAAGCATCAGTAATTGGAAAGAATTTGACTGGCAGAGCAGTGAGACTGTGAGAAGTAGTGTGAGTCATACTGCATGCTTGTGCCATGCTAACTTCAGCTTATAAGGACAAAAGTCTGAGGGAGAGAGAGAAATGGGCAGCGAGACAGAAATCGCCAAGAAAACACGAGAGAGGCAAAAAACGGAAAGATTGTTTTCATATTAAACTATAGCTCCTGCAGACATCTGTGTGTGTGTGTGAGAGAGAGATACAGAGAGAGATACAGAGAGAGGGTAAGAGGTAAAAAAAAAGACTGACCTCTATAAGTCGTTGTACCTGAATGAATAACCTTTTCTTAAAACCCTCACCTTACATGACATTACTATTACAGGAGAAAACCCAAAAGGTGTGTGTTTGGTGTTGATTCAGTCTGATCGTATTATTGTGTTTGGTTACCGGGGCAGCAGATCTATGATTGACAGGTAAGAGAAAGATGTTAAGACAGCAGAGTCAATCTGAGAAGCACTTGTTATTATGCAACAGACCTACAAATGATGTCAAGCCATTCTGCAGACTTGATTAACTGGCATCAACACCAGAGTGCTACCTTCTGGAAAACTGTCAAAACACCACAATGAAAACTACATAGAAATCTATTGTATTTATTTTATTATTGCAGTTTTATCCGTTTTTATTTGTCTCGTTGGTTTTAATTTACTGTTTACATTTGTACTTTTATTATTGGCTTGTCATTCACCTGGAAAGCACTTTGAATTGTGCTAACCGGTACAAAAGTTGCTATACAAATTAAGTTTGATTGATTGTGAGGGTTCGAGGGCTGCAGATAGAAAATGATGTGAATTAAAGGGACATTTATTGGAAGTGAAGGTTGTGGGAGAGACTGTAGACAAACTGGAGACTGGCCAAAACAGGCAATGAAAAAGATTCAAACCATAAGTTAGGGCTTGATGCACACCAACCTACGTTTATTCTATTTTTGGTGTGTGGCAAGCCCCTTTCTTTATGCTTTAAAATAAGAATAATGTTTGCAAAGGTGCTATATAAAGCTAACTTGATTTGTATTTGCAGCATATTGCTTCCCGTCTGAGTTGGTTGATTATTTTAGAGAAACGTCTTGAATAGATAAAATGTAAGAAATGACTAAATCTGGACATCATATCCTTTCAAATCTCTCTATTGTTACTATCAACACAAAGAGAAAAATGTTGAAAAGGGAAAAAAGAAATGTCAAAGTGTATCTCTAACACTCTTTTTAAGACCCAGCTCTTACATAACTGGAAAAGTTATTTTTCCACCATAATTCCAGGTGTTACACGTAATATCACTTGATTCTAGTATTTTTGTACACATGGTACTTGGACCCAGTATTGTCCCAAATATGTTATGATTCAGTAATTAAAATGATCACTCACTATAATGATACTTCTCATAATGAGATACACCAGTTTAAAGCTCCAAACGGGTCTGAAATTCCATGTTCGGTTAGTTTAGCGTCATTCAACTTAATTATCATCACTCCTCTACTGAGTCATCAGAAATAGGGGAGGTGGGAGGAGGGAGGTGTGGAGCTCCTGATGTTCTCATTAAACCTGGGGGGGGGGGGGGGGTGTACTGTATATGGGATGGGTCATGTATATGGCCAGTGTCATGTACAGGACACTGGCCAACACTTACAGGAGATCCTACAACAGACAGCCAAGAAACAGCCTCACATAGAGCAAACAGGAAAGGAAGAACGACGTCACATCTAACATGAAATATGTAAGTGGCTCGCTTTGTGTGTTCATTCCCGATTACAAGTGATAAATGAACCCCCGGCCTCCATTTTCTTCACTAACACAAGAAGGACCAGAAGGATGAGGTAGGTTCAGGTGGAAAGGGGCGTAGAGTTGGATGCTTCGACACACAGCGATAGATGGATGATACACTGTGAAACATGGTAAGAGGGTGTGAAAGCTGATGTCCGCTGGACAACACAGAGACAGCAGGGAGCGTAGGAAAATAAAAAAAGCTCTTCCTCTAAGCACATTCGTCATTCTTGGGGCAGCCGCCATTTTGAAGCCGGTTAGGGACTACACCAGTATTTTTCCTTTAAGTGATGATAAGTGATGACAGTTGTGGAAGTAGCTGAAAGAATTAGCTCATTAATCAATGGACAATAGAATGATCACCAACTATTTTGAGTGTTGAAATAGCAGAAATTCTCTAAAATCTCTGATCCCAGCTTTACTAATGTGAGGATTTTCTGTATTTTAATTTTTTTCTGTATCAAATTTAATAAATTTGGATTTTAGATGGTTGGTCGCACAAATCAAGACATTTGAAAACGTTACCTCGGCCTCTGGGAAACTGTGACGGCAGATTCGTCAATAATGAAAATATTTGTTAGATGCACTACTGATTTCAGTTGTGTTAGAAGTAAATATGTATCAGTTTTAGTCTGTCTGGAAGTGTTTTGGCTGAGAAGGGGAGATACTTCAGGGGGAAGAGAAGATGACAGATTCACTTTCAACATTGTAAAACAAAGCTTCTCACTTTTAAAGAATTTAGGGCAGTATTTCAGCTCAACTTTGAAGAGCAGAAGCACCTCAGCACCATTCTTGTAATACTGAACACCATGTACCCTACAGGCTTGAAATCACCTTATATTAGAGCCAGAGACACCAAGGCTGCATTCGTTTCAGTGTGTCCTTTTTAGTTACCGCCAAAAAACAGCGAACAAATTGTCAATCACCTCACTGTAAGCTAACCTGTCTTCCTCAAATCAACTGTCTCTCTCTTCCAGTCTGTCTGTGCGTCTTTTCCCGTCTCTGGGTGCTGAGAGCAGTGTGTCATGTTACCGTGGAGATGAGAGGTGTAAATGGAGGCGGTTGTCGACATGACACCCCGGCTCAGAATTCCCTCCTCCTCCAGGAAGGAACAGAGGAGTCTTTCTCCCTCTCTTCCTCTCTCTTTTTCTCTTTCCCCCCTGAAATGTGTCACTCTCTTCTTCTATCTTACCGCTCTCTCTTTAACTGCCGCTGCTGCCTTTACTTCCTTTCTCTTTCATCCATTCCCACAACCTCCGTCCCACACACACAGAAGCACATACACACCAAAATGACCTTTGACATCTCGAGAAGTCTTGAGTCTTCCTACATGTCCCTTAAAACAATGGCGACCCTCACGCACAAACACACGCAATCACATTAACAAATACTTCCATTCTTACCCAACTGTGCCTCCATAGAGCCACCCACGGGTGCATGGGGAGAAGTAGCACTCCAACACAGCATGACGGAGCTCCGCTGCTGATGCCAAGCGGGCGTGTTGTGAGGCACAAGCCCGTTCAGCATCTCTGAAACCCTGCAGGCCAGAGGAGTTCCTCAGGTCCAACACAAACACTCGACCTGAGGAGAGAGAACAAGAAGTTCGAGGAGTAAGTTTCATCTGAAACCTGTTATTGCCTGTTATTAACCTCTGCTATTGGAAAAAGTCAGTGTTAGTGGACATATTTTCTGCAGAGAATAAATTGACTTTTGGGCTTCTGGATAACGGTAGGGTCTGTAAGAATTAGACACAATCTGATGAAACAGTGTTTTGTGGTTTATAAAATAATCTTTGCTGTCTTGTTTGTCTTCCTTCATGAAGAAAAAAGACATGCATCACAAATGAAAATGTGCAATAAGAAAAAAGAAGGCTAAAAGATCTGTTATTGGTTTTAGGGTCATAATATTTTAACACTGGATAATCTTTGTGCTTATAAAATTTCCTCAACCCATATGTCAGGGTTGGGAGCACCACCCCACAATTTTTAAATGGTTTTGGACATCTTGGCTACTGAAAAACCTGAGACTTACACAATGAAGCATGTATCTGTTTTATTCAAGGGATATGGATACTTTGGAATAGCAAAGCACCAATGCAGATTTTGAGGCTGATACCAAAGTCTGTTTCACGATTATGTCTGCCACACCAATACACATATTTCTTTTCATTAGATTACAAACGCAGGTGTAAATCATCAGTCAGGACGTGCCCATCCTAATTAAGATAAAGTCACAGGGTTTATCACATAAAAGGCCCATATTTCCAAAATAAATTCAAAACAATAATCTTTGACCATTCTCTAATTGGCATATAATATTACTTTTAGTATCAAGGAAGACTTTATATTGATGGCTAATTGCTTCAGGTGTGATTAATTTACTGCATCACAGCAGCACATCGTCCCCTTCATTCCCACCTCATTGTCACATTAGTGTTTCTAAACACCAATGACTTAAACGGAGTAAAGAAAATTTGCTTTTAGGCCTAAAACAAAATAGTAAAATCTCCTAAATGTATATTTTTAGTAAAACTAGAGATGAACCGAACTAAGCTGTTTCTGTAGAAGCCTGGATGAAAGATGACTCTGCTGTGCGCAACGCTGACGCCTCAAACAGCATTCATGCCCTTTACGCAGAGGTTTATTATGTGTGTTGTGTTTTCTCCGTATTTCAATAAAATATTTAATTTGATGGAAAAGGATTACGGACTGAGCGGGGGAAACGCTCTTTGAGGGTGATGGGCACGAGATGACAATCAAGGATAGCGCGCGCTTCCACCGTGCGCACTTGAGTAACGGTCATGACCAGGAGCCAACCCAACTTTCTGGATGAAAGCTTTAATATTCCAATAAAAGGTTATGATTATGTTTGACAAACAGTGGTTTGTCATGCATAATCATGATGTCTATAGTTTTGTTGTCATCTTTAGATATTTACAGTAGCTATAAAGAGTATTTTATAATACAATTTATGTTGTTGTCTTCTTTTACAATAGATTGAAATATGGACTTACCGTCTGCGTTTACAACAGAGGCCACGAAAAGACCAACCAGGCATCCAAAGAGCAATGACAAAACAGTTTGGTTACAACGATCCAGCATCTTTCTGCGCCTTTGGTGTTCGGCTAAATGTCACTTTAAATGTTGGGGGAAAAAAACGTGTCCAAAAAACTTCCAGAGGAAATTGTACTCTCAAGTTTAATCTTGCAGGTTTAAGAGCAAACTCCCGCTATTTTCCTCCCGGTGGCAGAGATGGACTGAGGAGACAGAAGATGGTATAAGCTTGTTGACAAGTGCGGGTGATAACGGAGAGAAAACGGTCGGAGCGGCTCAAGAGCGAGGCGCAGTTTATCTCCCAAATAGTCGCCCTCGCAAGCAGATGGAGCACCGGTGTGAAAACTCGCGTGTCCCCGTTAGTAAATACGTCACGGTTTAAAATCTTGAGGGAGGGCAAAGCCGGACTGCTCCTTTACAGAGAGGGAGAGGGAGAGAGTGTAAAAAGCTGCTGCCGAAGTGTCCTTGAGCAAGACACGGAAGTCCTGTACGTGCTCATTGTTCTCAGCTGACTTGGATAAAAGCATCAGCTACATGTTAAAAATGTGTGTTAGTGTGTATTTAGATTGAAGAATAACTGGAGCTGCATTTCTGTTTAAAGACAAATTGACACAAAGTGCCAAATAAGGGACCTCAGGTTCAGTACACCCAAATGAAGCTGATCCTTTAAGCATAATAATCTTAATTAAGGTGAATTGTTCCCTCTGCTGGGCCGAAACCACTGCTCTCTCTCTCTCTCTCTCTCTCTCTCTCTCTCTCTCTCTCTCTCTCTCTCTCTCTCTCTCTCTCTCTCTCTCTCTCTCTCTCTCTCTCTCTCTGTGTGTGTGTGTGTGTGTGTGTGTATGTCCCATTTGGTGAGGGAGATAAAGACGAATGGCCGCAGCCCATAGAGAGCTTTTTTGGAGCACGCAGTCATTGTTCGCTGAATCTGCAGGTGGAGATAACAACCCGCATAGTGCCAATACATGCAGGATCCACACCAGTAAAACTAATATTACAACATATAAAACATTATGCACAGCGAAATAAAAGTTATCATAGCGTGCACATATGCTTTTGATAAATAATAAATGCACACAGAAACAAATGCATGTCCATCTCCACGCATAGGTGCATGCATGAGGATAGTGATTTGCAGTCTCCATCTTATCACAGTTGTCCACTTATGAGTGAATGTTTAAGATAAGATAAGATGTATTATTGTATTAATTGTACTTTATTGATCCCCTGTAGGGGGAATTCAGTTTGACACAGCAGCACAAGAAGAAAGAAAGAAATTCCCATAAATACCTATACATGAATGCCTATACATCAAAAAAGTAAGTAAAAAATAAAATAAGATAAGATAGGAATAATAGAATAAAATAGATCTGTTTGTATGTACATGTTCAGTGTTTGTGTGTATATGCTGTGTAAGCCCAACAAGCTACATACTCTAATGCAGTATCTGTTCGTATATACATGTGCAATATCTTTGGGCATATTCTAATCTACAAGTGACAAGAAGAGAATATTTGGAGATCAAAAGATTATTCTTGACCTCAGAGATTGCCTGATTGTCATGGAGCTATAAAACTATCATGGAATATTTTCAATTTTTAAGCCACCGTGGACGAGACATCCTTCAAGTTCTCAGAGAAATGGAAATTTGAACAGTTACAAGTCAAACTGGGCAAATGTCATCAGCCGAGGAAGTTTTTGTGCTACAATAAAAATCTCCAGAACAGCTACAAACCTTATAGTGAGATTATTTTGTCAAGAATAGAGACGTTCTTCTTCTCTGTTTCTCTGTTTAAACCGAAGAGGAAAGAAGGAGAGAAACAGATAATATGAAGAAGCAGCAGAAGAGAAAGAGATTGGAGGAATGGAAGATTTTCTTGCGCCCTGCTGAAAGAGAGATGATAGGTGTGATTTGAAGTGAGAGAAAACTGCAGACCCTGGGGGACACAAGCAATATGTGCGTCTGTGTGTGTGCAGATGTGTGCACACTCGAATAGCTATACAATTTTTTTTTTTTTTTTTAAGAAGGAAAACATTTGGAGTAGGATACAAAAAAAACAATGATTAAAAAATTCCATAAGGAGTGGCATTTTTATTGAGGTTTAGCACATCATCACATCCCACCTTTTTTATTTTCATAAATCTCCTTCCTCCTTCTCCTGTGGTGGACTCACTCATGCTGTTGCTACATTGTGGTTTCTTATCCCTGTCTGATGTTTTTCCATTTCAGCCACCCTTCTGTGTGTCTCTCCGTTACATTTTTTCACCATGCTCTCATGCACCTCTCATCCTTTCACCTTATGGATGTCCCTTTTTAGAGGGGCTGGGTTGAGGGCGTTTAAGGTGACTCATGCACAGGGGCTATTTCTGGACAGGTGGGGGTCGTGTACAGGAGAGGGGAGCAGGATGGCGAGGAGGAGAGAGACAGTGATTCACACCTGCACCATCTCAGAGAGGCTGGTGAGAATTATGTTTGCAGCAGGTGTCCAGGGGGGCTCTGTTAGGGGACAGACGCACGTCCAGACATCACACAGGCGTGTAATCTCACAGGACTTCCAGTACACACCCATCAGGCAATTTGTGCTGTGGAAGTAAACACACACACACACACACACACACACATACACATGACAACCACAAGATTGCCCTGAGTGAGAGACCAGTGACTTCCCATGTGACACAAGTCACTGACAGAATGAGGTGTACTGCAGGTGCGTGATTGACTCAGTGGAAATCATTGGTCATACTGGTGTAGGACAGGGAGGAAAGGTATGACTTTGTCTCCATGGTAACAGCCTCCTGTGAGGGCTGGTGTCCAGAAAAACAGGAACACCTTTGGCACCCCAGAGTTGAAGCAGCATGCAGGGAAAATGTGGGCAGAGGTTTACAAAGTGCATAACAAACCTAAAAGGAGCACCGATAGACAGACAAAGCAAAGATAAAACACGAGCCTGCAGTTATACTAATGGATCTGTGATGCTGTATTTAGACACAACCCTCAGTTAAGCTAAATGCGAACGTCATTGACATTGACAATGCTAACATGCTGATGTTTAGCAGGTATAATGTTGACCATGTTCACCATCTTAATTTAGTGTGCTAGCATTCTAACGTTTGCTAAATAACACAAAGAGCAAAGTAAAGCTGAAGCTGATGGGAATGTGATTAGTTTGTTAGGTATTTGGAGATAACTAAAGTATCAGACAAAGTGAAATTTTGACCTGATGATATAAAAAAAAAGTCAGGCACCAGACTGATATTTCATTCTGGACAAAAGTGGTGGATCAATAGACATTGCCGTAAAGCTATGCCACTAGCAAGGTTAAAACCTGTACTCAACCAATAAAACACATTAAAAATAGCATAAATACAACAGGAGACTATTAATACAAATCACAACAACAAGGCCAAACTACAGCTTGTAAATAAGTCTTGAATAGTGCACAGAAATTAGTAGCATTCAACCCCTAATAACTTCACAAACATACTGTTTCAACAGCTGAGGAACACCTTCCTACTTTCAATGACTTTATCACACAGGCCCATGCTTGACATTAATGGAGTCACTGGGAGCATCAGGACACATTCAACACTGAGCTGCCACTCACAGCCAAGTCAGGAGGAGAAGGGCATGGAGCTATTCAAAGAGCTGAGTTAATTAATTTGACTTTGGATGAGAGATTGTTAATTACCATGCAATACAGTTAGATAGAGTGGCACATGGATAAAGACGTGAATGAAAGACGAAGTTTTAGCACAAGCCTCATAAATAAAATGTATGTGCTCACGCCAACACACACACACACACACACACACACACACACACACACACACACACACACACACACACACACACAACACACACACACACACACAAGGTGTTTCTTCTATCTGAGGGGTCCCAAAGTCATGTCTGTTCCATTGCTATGTTTTAAATGATGCATGAATCTCAGAAATAACTTATATGACTGTTTAATTACTATGACTGTGATATATGTTTAGCAGGAAACTTAACACAAACTCTGCTGTGCTGCAACTAATGATTATTTTCATTATTGATGAATCTGACCATTATTTTCTCAATAAGTAAATAGTTAAAAAATGCCCATTATAACTTCCCAGACCCAAAGGTGTTGTCTTCAAATGTCTTGTTTTGTCCAACCAACAGTCCAAAACTCAAAGATACAGAAGAACATAATCAAATCTTCACATTTAAGAAGCTGGAAACAGCAAATGTTTGACATGTTTACTTAAAAAAATAACTAAAATGATTATTCAGTTATCCAAATAGTTAGATAAACAAGATAAAACAATTGATTAATCAACTAATGGTTGTAGCTCTAGCTCACTTTACTCTGGTCCTGAATGGCTGATGTAGATCAACAGAGACTTTTGGGTGGGAGGAAAATAAGTAAAATATGTAATTTATTTCTTTTGTAATCTGAAACAGTGTCTGTGTAGAGACTCATAAAATTCCAAATGATCTAATTTTGTTTGTGTGATGAAATAACTCAAAAGCTCCCTTATACACTAGTAAACACTCAATAGGACCCTGAGAAAATAAAGGATAGTTAGGCTCATGGTTAGTCCAATCCCAGAACTGAGACTGACCTTTCTGTTCAGATGTTCTTCTCTCTGCTCTAATGACCCCACCTAGAGGATAGATTATTCACTTGTTAACAATAGTTTAATAATAACAAACCTTTTCTAAAGGCGATGGAACAAAATGCCATAAAACATGGGTTGGCGGGCTGAAGGAAAATCTTCTGAGAAGCCGGTAGGCTATATTTTGGGAAACCTTGACTCTTCGGTGAAAGAACAGTGCCTGGCGGACGGACCGTGCTGCCAGAGCTGCATACCTTCCCTGACAAGCTCCACCAATCAAATGGGGATGATTTACAGTAGGTTATGGTTAGCTTCATGGTTGAGGGTCAGACCTGACTCCAAACCGTTGCAGCCTGACAGGAAACACTGCCTGACCGGTTTGATGAGACTTGACAGTTTTACTTGTCATATTGGAAAAGCACAGGTGTTACTAATGAATCATCCAGCATACACAATACTAAAACCAACTGAACTGAGACAACAAAAAGGCTTATTGCCGAACAGTGAACCTGGAGCTTTGGAGGCCCTTGGACTTGTGGGGCTCCCATCTGACCGCTTTGCCTGGCTAGTAATTTAGCCATGGATACAGCCTTTGGAGGACCTGAGAGAACATGTCTGTATCTAATTCATTAAAACTTTTAGTAAATATAACTGTCAGATAAATGTAGTGGAGCAAAAGAACGCAGAAGTAGAAAGAGGCAGAAAATGGAAAAAATCTCAAAATTATACTTATGTGCAGTACTTGAATAAATGTACTCTACATTTACGCTACAAGAGTAAGCATTACTGTATGTATAACTGATCTTATCCTTGTAACAGTGCAGGATGAACAGAGATTATGCTGGCTGCATGTGAGCGCCCTCTAACTGTGGATTTTGAGAACACCTGTGTAGATATTTCAGTCTTGATGTTTAACTCACACACTAGTCTGTCTGCAGCCCTGTCTACCAAAACTGCAATACTCACTCGTAGAAGTATTTAGATTTTTCACTTAAGTAAAAATACTTTAAAAAGTCCTTCATTTTAAAATCTTGCTTAAGTAAAAGAACAGAAGTATTGTCATCAAAATATACTTAAAGTATCAAAAGTAAAAGTATTCATATGCAGAATGGATCATTTTATCATTTAAGATGATTACTTATGATGCATTAATGTGTACTGTATGTAGCATTTTAACTGTTGCACTGGACAAGTTAGAGGTATTTTTATCTAGCCTATATTATACAGTTGGGCAGTTTAATCTGCAAAACCCCCAATATTATAAAGCCATTTCTGTCTGTAGTCTTAAAACATTATTTTCCTCAGACAAGTGAACCAAGTCTGTCAGTGCAGTGAAAATATGTCAACCTGTTTTTAATTTAAATCAACTTTTTAAAGAAATTCAAATGGGGAAACAATATGAAGTTTAGGAAATACTTGAAAGTTGATTTGGGTCAGATGAAGCGTACAGTATTTCCCTCTGCAGTGCAGTGGAGTAGAAGTAATAAAGCAGCATGAAATGGAGCTACTCAAATAAAGTACAAGTACCTCAGAATTGTATTTAATACTTGAGTAAATGTACTGAGATAAATTTCACCACAGAATAATAACATTGTTGGTGAGTTTCAAGTTTCAGCCTTATCTTTCAATTTGACACCAAGTCAGTTTACATAATACAGAATTTAGCGGTGGTGGAAGTACGACTGGAGTATTTCCATTTTTATGCAACTTTATACTTCTGCTCCACTAAATTTCAGAGTGAAATACTGGACTTTTTATCATCGTGTATCTGCAAGCTACTTTGGCAAGCTATTTATTTTAATTAAAATAAATATATAATATATGATCAGCCTCTAAAATATGATGGTTTGTTTTGGACTAAATTGCCCATATAAAATAGTTAAAATAGTTAAAAAGAGTTCCACCAACTAAAACAGTAAAATGCTGCTTACATGTCAATGCATCTGTCATAATAATTATCATACAGCAATATAATTTAATATATAATATAACACTCCTTTCAGCACAATGAGCATTTTTTACTTTAGTTATTCTAAAGACATTTTGCTGAAAATACTTCTGTACTTTTACTAAAGTAAGATTTTGAATGCAGGGTTTTTACTTGTAGTTTTACATTGTTGTACTGCTATGTTTACTTGGAGGATCTGAGTATTTCTTCCACCACTGTTCAGACTAACCTAAGCAGTTTATATAATGTAGGAATGACAGAGAAGTCAGTCCACATTGTTTTGGATGTGTCTCTGTATATATTATAGCCTGAATGTAACACTGTTTCACATCTCTAACAGAGACAAAATCCTGAAACCTGGACCTGGCATCCACAGATGCCAGTGTTTCCTTCCCAATAATCAGACCGAAAGGGCCTTTGTGTTTTTGTGTGTGTGAGCTTTTATTGAATTTTAGAATGACACAGGAATATAAACAAACATAAAACAAGAAGAGAAGTGCAATATATACATATACAACTTAAAAGAAAGGACTAAGACAATAACTAGTAAAAAATATATATATATACCAGTAAAATATGTGTTGTTATAGGACCAAAAGAGCACATTCATGGAGTGTGGTGTGCTCATGTGTGTATGTGCATGGTAGGGTATGGAGGACGAAAAATGACACAAATAAAATAAATAAATGCAGAAATAAATAATTAAATACATAAATAAATGAAAAATAAATACATTTTGGAAATGAAAAAGGACATAATTAAATTTCATGCCCTGGATTTATTTCTACATTTCCATACATCAACTTTCATTTAAGCTATTTCTACATTTATTTATTTATACTTGTGTCATTTTTCATTCTCCATACAAGAGACATATATCATGGGTTTGTCTTTGAGGGCCGTTAATGTAGTGAAGAAAATCTTTCCCATTTCAAATGATTTCAGTCTTGAATGAGATCTTTGTTGAAATTTCCCCCAAATCCCTGCAAGACCCCACAATCAAAACAAATCGACCACGCGTGCTTTTTCCCGCAGCAATGACGTCACGTAAGCCCTCCCCTTCCCCGCCAGTAAACAGAAAACGTTGATGTCAGTCGCCATACGAGTGTTTGATGCGGGGAAATATGCCATGAGAGGCGGACGCGGACGTTAATTTCCCGTTTCTCTCTTCCGTTTCGAGTGTTTCTTTTTTAATTTTTTCGCAAACTTGGGAGATTTTGGGGGGGGCCCAGCTGACTCGCGCTGGAGCGATGAAGGGAGAGGCGGAAGTGAAGTCACTTGACAGCAGACCGTCCATGTTATTATTGTTATTTTGGTAGCCCTGTGATGAGACGGGCTGGGGAGCCGTTGGTCTCCGAGACAACGACCGTTAACGTTACCGCAGGCCGCCCCGGACCGACACCGCCCTCACCGCCGCCACCTCACTGACCCGGAGACAGGAGCCTCGCTGACGGCTGGGGGGTGGGGGGTGGTGGAGGACCCAGCTCCAGCAGCTCCGGCTCCTATACACTCCGACCAGAAAAAAAATAATAAAAAAACGGCGACAAAAACAATAACGGCTCTCGTCAAACGGCTCGACTGGCGTCTGTGCGGGTTGTAACAGGGGGACGTGCCGCCGCAGACATGAACGGTATCACCAAGGGCCGGTTCGAGGTATGACACAGGGAGTGGACCACCAATGGTTAAACTGTTTGTTTCTAGTAGACGTGGGAGTCGTGGTCTTGTATAAGCAAAGTGTGTGTGTGCGTATGTGTGTGTGTGTATGTGTGTGTGTGCGCGCGCGCTGCTCCTAATTTTACATGTATAGTCGAGGCGTTTAGTTGGTCAAGGGTAATCCGAAATCCTGTTATTGTCCTGCCGCACCAGTAGACAGCGACAACATGGAGCTCAGGGCTGCGGGACAGGAGGGCTGTGGCTCAGGATTGTCAATATATCAGGGCCGAGGCTGGCTGACTGGCTGGCTGACTGGCTGGCACTGTCGCCTGAGGTTACAGTGGCTTTCAGTGAGGGGGGAAAAGGGGCTGCAGATGGAGAGTAATGTTGTAAATACAAGCAGTGAGTGTAGCAGCATTCAATTAGTCATCACTTGGGTTAGGCTGATAACACTGTAAAACCTGTGACACCTTCCTGTAATGCCTGTGAATGACAGGAGATGTGGGTGCTTTTCTGAGAGTCACCCGCACACCACAGATGGTGCTTTTCAGTTGAAGAATCAGCAGTAATATTGTATATAACATCATCATGTTTCCTCATACGGCCTTTCCGTTTTTGCCATGACACAGCATGGATAATTATGCAGGAGATTTGTAAACACACACCCTTTTATACATACCAGAGCTCAGTGATCTCCTGCAGTAAGCATTCACATCTTTTACTTGAGTCAAAATAGCAGCAAAAGTCCTGTATTGAATTTTTAGCACTGATGTTGGTTATTGGCAGCAAATATATATATGAAAAGTATCAAATTACTCAAAAATCAAGCAGAATGACCTCTTTCATTGTTATATTACTGTATTGTCATTACTGATGCATTACTGCGTATGCAACATTTTATATTGTAGCAGGTTGTCAAGCAAATTTTTACCACTTTATATATTGTCAAGCAGTTTAACCTATAACAAAACATATTTTAAAAAAGTGATTATCTTTTTTGTAATGTAAAACCTTGAAAACCTGCAAAGTATACCCAGTACAGCTGTCAAATAAATATAGTGGAGTAAAAAGTACAATATTTTCCTCTGCAATGTAGTGGAGTTAAAGTATAAATTAGCCTATAATAATAAAAAAAAGTAGGAAAAGCACAAATATTTCAAAACTGTATTGAAGTACAGCACTTGAGTAAATGTACTTGGTCACTTTCCACCACTGATCAGCTGCTTACATTTTTACATAACACACCCATAAACCCTTGAATCAAGAATAACACCTATGATATAATAATTACCGTTTTGCTGTGTCGACATTTTCTTTGTGATTGTTCATTAACTCCTGTTCTACTGGTTATAAGCCCCTGAAGCTGTGAGCATTGTTTATCTGAAATATCATTTACGCATTGCTGAGATGCTTTAGGTCTTGACTTGATGGTACTTGACTTTCTCTGTCAGGTGTTCAGCCTGTAAGTGTGTCAGTTCAGTAGTTGTATGAACAGTGTGTGTGTGTGTGTGTGTGTGTGTGTACATGTGAGTGAAGGAGAACAGACGGCGGTAGTGGTGCTGATGTGTGTCGCCATATCAGTGGATTTCTCAACAGAGCTCTAAGCTTCTTAGATGGAAACCAGTGAACGGTGGGAAACAACCTGGTGCGGTTAAGTGTGTCAGAGAGAGGAAGAGACGGTAGGGAGGATATAGCCAAAACACCTGAGATGATGCTTGTAGTTGTTGTATTGCAGGCCAGAAGTCAAACACGCACCCTATGACCCAGATATAATTTCCTCATAGTTGCTTTTATGTGGCGAAGAAACTCTAGACCTGAACCACGCAGGTTCAAAAGACCAGATTTGCATATCCACCCGGTTGTTCACTGTCTAGGAATAGGAGTATGACTGCAGAGAGGAACTCCCTGCTTGGGAATGCTGCTCTGCTGGCACAGGGAACGAGGGCACCAAAATGCTGAGGTGATAACTTTAATGAAGCATGCGTACCAGAGATGGCTTTGAACCATGTTGTCATAATGCCATAGCTGTGGCTGAGATTACACGCCAAATACTGTGTTCATGCCATTCCATCAGGGCAACTTCTTGCATGCACTTTGGTTTACATAACACTCAGGGAGGGTGCAAGAGAAAAGTTATGAAGGCTGTATTATAACTTTTTGGCCAACTTTTGTGAAATTCTGCCCAAATACATGCAAATGAAATTGTTTTAAAATAGGACTGCAGCTAAGGATCATGTATATATATGTCTGTTTTATTTGATTTAAGTGAAAAATAGTGAAAAACATCCATCATAAGTTCAGAGAGTTTAAGGTAAAATTGTTAAATTGCTTGTTTTGTTTGACCAACAGTCCAAAACCCCCAAAATATGAAACTTGCAAGGATATAAAGGCGAGAAGAGCAGCAAATCCTCATGTTTAAGAGGCATGAACCACCAAATATTTATTATTTTTCCTCAATAAATCAATCAAAATTGTTGACAATTCATTTTCTGTTAATAATTAATTGATTAATTGTTTCAGCAGTTATCTGAAATGCCACTGTTAATTAACCAAGACAATGAAAATCTATTTTTTTTAAACATTTATACTTTAGATATCCAGCTACTGTAGATAGTTTGGACAGTACCCAGACAATATTCCATTACATAGGAAAAGTTAGGTTTCAGTTTGCAAGTTTAAACAAAATGATGAGTCAACTATATCGTCTAGATTGTGTATAACCTTGACGAAGAGGTCAAAGGTGAGTGATGTGTTACAGAGGTGGTTAGGATTTAAGTCTAAATTTAGTCCTAAATCCTAAGCCACCTCTGGCTTTAGACAGAACGAGTTATTGTCAGCCTTATCTATGGGCAGGCCCAGTTCCCCTCCTAACAATCAGTTGTCAGAAGCATGTACTGTATTGCCCAATTACGGTCAATTTACTCAGAGTTTACTCAGTTGACACAGCTCTAAATATAACTGAAACTGGAAGTGACATGATAATGAAAAAGGCGTTATTCAGAAGTATTTATATAGAAATTTTGAAGCTTCACATGAAGGTTGACTTCATGGGTAGATTGTTATAATGCATTATTCAACAGAGGGGTTTGTGAGGCCCAAAGATGGAAAAGGTTTTAAGTATATCCTGGAGCTATTATTGGATGTAGTTAATCAATATATGTGTTTCAAACCACTTTGCCTGCTGTTTTATCACCTGAACATAGATGTTAACATTCAAACCAGCTTAGTTAATCTTTTGCACGGCCTTGACTGGACCAACTCCCTCTTTTTTTGTCCTCTTGACCTCACTTCCTCTCAAATGAGCTATACTGCCCCCCCACCCCTCCGCTCACCCCTCCACTCACCCCTCCACTCACCCCTCCTCTACTTTTACTCTCTAATTTTAAAAATACTTTTGAACATATTTTTCCTGTCGTCTCTGACTGTATCACTCCCGTTCCTTTGTATGTCTCTGTCTGCTACTTCCTCCTGCTCCCCCCCTTCCTCCGTCTTTGTCCCATCTTTCCTCTCCTCTATTGCTTCCTCTTTCGAGGAGGTTGTGTATGTCACGGAGCGAGATGAAACCACAGCATTTTCAAAACCAACCTTTGCTCCCCCCCCACCTCACATGCCTTTTCCCTTGCTCCCTCTTTGTGTTTTCACATTTCAGTGTTTGTGTTTGCGTGTGAAACAGCGGGGAGTCCCCCTCATTAGATACAGCTTCTCAATCTTTGAGGATACAAGTGTATCACTGGTGGGATGCGTGTCTACAGAGGCACTGCAAATGTGGGTGTTTGCCGTAATTTAAATTCATGGCTGAATACAGCCCACCTGATCTCGAATGTTCTACCTCTGTTCTTCATACACAGAAGTCTGACTTGAATCACCTGTGAGTGCGTAAGTGTGTGTGTGTGTGTGTGTGTGTGTGTGTATGTATGTGTCCCACTCAGCAGATGGCCAGACATCCAGCGAGTAGACTAATTGAGATAAGCATGCCAACAAGCTGACCAGGCTAACGGTATTATAAGCTTGTAAGGAGGGGACATGGAAAGCCAAATGTAGTCCTGGCTTGTTTATTAGCATAGATTAAGGAAGTAATAGCTCACCAGCAACTGAAAACATGCAAGAATCTACTTTCATTAAACACATTTTGAGTTGGTAAAATAAAATAAAATCATCTGTAAGCCTGGTTCTTTCTAAGTATTTGCTGCATTGTTCTTGTGATGATGACACTGATGACTCTGTGTTTTGATCCCTGTTGCCATTGTAACAGCTTATGTTTTGTTTTTGTCTCATTGCTCTTGCAACACACACATGTACGCTCAATATTATTGTTCATCTTGTGTCTCTGCAGGTGTTCTCAAACAGCGATGAAGCCCCCATTAACAAGAAGCTCCCCAAAGAGCTCCTTCTTAGGTAAGATTAATAATACGGAACGTCCCCCTCTATACACACACACACATACACAAAATACAACACAACATACCCGGGGACAAGGGCTTAGGTCACGGTTACTCATTAGCTGAAGCAGCCTTGAACAGTTGTGTGTGGGAGTGTGTGTTTATTTGTTTTGTCACTAGTGTTTGTGTGTTCTGTGCAGGTGTCTGTGTGTGCTTTCCATATGATGTATGTTGGCCACAAGTCTGAAATGAGATGCTGTTAACTGTGTGACCTACAGACCCACAGCAGCTGTGTGTGACCCATAAATCTGACATCACACATGCACTCACCCGTGTTCATCCTTCACACTGATTTATATATGGATTTCTGTGTGTGTGTGTGTGTGCTTGTATGTTTGAAAGGGATACACCTGCATGTTCCTCTTTTGACACATGATGGGGGCAGTTTATTTCTAGATTTGAGAACTGCATGTTGTGTGTGTGTGTGTGTCTGTGTGTGTGTGTGAAACACTCCTGGGCCTATGCAAAACTGTATGTCTATGCTATAAATAGCTTGTCTTAGCTGGTGGGGAATTCCGCATTGCTGTGCTCTTCTGCTGCTCCAGCTGTGCTCCACAGAGACCACCAGTACACCCATTACCACCAGCGCACTTTCGCTGGTGGACGGAAAAACATGCGCTCACATGTACGCGCGAGCTACAACACATGACCTAGTGTCACATGTGTCATGTTGAGACACTTACACAACATCGGCTGTGAGGAGGGCTCACTGTGATGGCAGTAAATCTTGTTTTTGAACCATGGAAAGCGGGTTGACTGGAGCCTTTTGTTTTGTATTTTGTAATTTCGTTATGCCCCGCCACTACAGTACACAGTGAGGAACATTATACTGTCACTGCTGCATTTTTATGATGAAGGTATAGAATCTCACATATTGGAAGCTTTATTCACAAAACATTTATGATTATGTATTAAGAGTAAGGAGTAAATCAGTGGTTCCCAACCTTGAGATAACCTCTGCAAGAGGTTGCAAGATAAATCTGAGGGGTCATGAGATGATTGACAAGTTAGTTTGAACTCTTCAGGCCTTTATATTATTCAAATGAAACAATCTGAGAGGAGAAACTCACTCTGTGGTGCCAACAACTCAAAGACATTTTTTTTAATTTTGAGGGGTCACCAGCCAAAAAAAAGGTTGGAACCACCGCAGTAGATCATGTGTGTGTTTGCAAGTATGTTGCTGTAGGAACATTTTCTAATTAATCTGTTAATTTGATTAATTAGTGTTCTCCCTAGCATGACTGCTTATGTTTAATGCATCACTGTGAGGGAGCCCAAGTACCTGACTTGTTTTTCGCGTTCGTCTGCCTCTCAGCCAGTGCGTAGTAAACAGCTGTTATCTAGGCCAGTACAGCATGGATATAAACTGCGAAAACTATGCCCTGGTGGAGAAGAAGAAGCTAGTCTGATAGACAAACCTCAGAGAGAGTTCAGGGTCCTCTTACCCAGAAGCACTGACTCAGCACCCTCCCCACAACCACCACCACCACCCAAATTCATGTCTGACTGGAGTTACCATAGCAACCAGTCCTAGACTCATGGCGAAGGCTTGACTCTCTCTTATCTACCCCATGCTTGAAGGGCCAGTTCGTACGTTTTGTCAACAAATGAGACGCTATGCTCCATTAAAATCTCATTATGTACCGTGAAAAAAGGCATACCCAAGCAGGATTTGATGGAGCAATCAGAGGCTATTAACTTATTTTCTATTCTACCTGTGTTCAGAGCCAGCATTAGGGCCTGCCTCTGTGTAGTAAAGTGTTCGGTACGGCAACTCATGATGTTGTGACTGTCTTTGGCTTTGTTATGTCACCTTCTCCACTTTCTGTTTTCTCATCTTTTGTCAATATGTCACCATCTCAAAAGTCATGGCTGCTCCCAGATATTATGCTTTTAATCCCAAGTGCAAATGTCAAATAAGTTAACAGGCCTCAAAACAGGACTCACCAAATCAGATTGACTGATTGTTTTCCTGAGATTTGATTAACAGAATTCTTCTTTGGTTGGTAAAAAGGTCTCTCACACACATAATGGAAAGTCAGATTGTGTTTGATCAAAACAGACAGTCAATCAATGATAAGCATCACAGCCATTAACCAGTTATTAGGATGGAGATCGATGAGCTCCCGCTTGATTGGTCAGCTTCTCTGGTGGCCTCCGATCACTCCAAGGACTGTGTGTGTGATGTGCGAGAGTGTGTTTGTGTGTGTGTGTGTGTGTCACGTGTGTGTCTCCGTATTGCTTTGTTGACTGTATGCATGTACTCCCTGACACAAGATTCCTGTATAGATTATACAGACAAGTCCCAACATGCCCTGGCCTGCCGCACATAAAAAAACACACAGCCTTTGTCTGTGTCTATATGAAGGAAACAATGGCCAGCTCCTGTTTCCTAGTGTTAAAAGGACATTCAGACCGCAGCTGCACTCAAAGCTTTGGCACCATGACAATTCTCTGAATACCTCAAATATGCTATAGATTGCCCCTTTAAGGCTCTTCTGTGAGCAGCAACAGGTCATTTGATGGCTGTGGACTTGGGAGGTGTAAATGTTTGATGTCGTGTTTGTGTTCGTGTGTGTCCTCTTGTATATGTATGTACTGTATGTTTGTCTGTCTGTCCCAGGCTGTCTGTGGCCTTGCCGTCTGAGTGCCAGAGATTACTCATTGGCAGATTAATGGATTGAGCTGACCCAGTAGCCTGCTGCATGCAGCCCTTTGTGGCTGACCGGCCCACAGCTCAAACACTGCCTGTCTGTGGGGCTCTCCTGCTACCATCAATACACAGGGGATTGTTCTGTTTTCTACACACATCAAAAACATATTAGAGCACACAAAAGGAAAAATCAAATATAAAGTTCAATAGACTGATGCACGCACATTAACACCAAAACTACGCTCTTTATCTGGGAGTGATCAGTGAACTGAGACATGCTCATGCTCTCTTTTCATTTCTCTTTCTAGAATATTCTCCTATCTAGATGTGGTTACACTCTGTAGGTGTGCCCAAGTATCCAAGGTAAGCACTTCTCTCTCTACGCCTCCAAAACCACCCACTGTGGTCTAACACACTCATTGTTTTACAAGAATGGATTGATTTAACTCTAAACTAAGGTATGATTGAATTGAAACCAGTGAATCAGTAATGAATTCTCTAGAAATGTCTATAATATAGCGCCATCTGCTGGTTATATGAAAGTGGACCTCTCTCGCCATAGTGCACTGCAGCTGAAAGGCATTTATGAATGAGCTATCACTGAATAATAACAGCACGTGGACTATGAATGCAGAGCTGTTATGGCAGCTTCTCTTACAACAGCTCCAATTGATTCCTATAGGGAAAATGTTTTCTTCGTACTTGGGAAAAAATTATTAAGTAGTCTGGCCTCATGTGTGTGTGCTGTGTACCCAAATCAACAACCATCGTTATGACTGACGTAAGAAGTGAAAACAGCAGCTACTCCACCTGCTCCATGATCAAAGAAACAAAAATGGGCGAAGCAAAGTTGATGCGTACACAGACCTACACCCATAGGGATCTGTTGACCCACTATGTTCATTCATTTCTCCTGCATATTATGATAACAGAGTTACCATTCACCTTCCCCCACCTCTGTCTGACCCACTTGTCTGTCTCTATCCACAACCTGTCTGTCACCCTCTCAGGCGTGGAATGTCCTGGCCCTAGATGGCAGTAACTGGCAGAAGATCGACTTGTTCAACTTCCAGACAGACATAGAGGTGAGGGATGTGTTTACGAGAGAGAGAGAGAATGAATGAATGGAGAAGAACGAGGGCTCGCGATGTGTGCGTGCTTGCCTATATGTGCTGAATGTATGCTTGTTGAGTAGCATTATCCAGCCCAAGGCTTAGTGCTGGGTCAGTAGGCTTTGGTGCCGACTGTGACGTCACAACTGATCCTCTGTCCTGTGGCCCAAGTCATATTACTCTCTCTCTCTCTGTCTCACACTCTCTTTCTCTCTGTCCCTGTGTCTCTCAGGGTCGGGTGGTGGAGAACATTTCGAAGCGATGTGGCGGCTTCCTGAGGCAGTTGAGCCTCAGAGGCTGCCTCAGCGTGGGAGATGCCTCCATGAAGTGAGATTCTCGTTGTTCCCACACTGATAGAACAACTGTGATTCTGATTTGACTTTTCTCAAAAGACCTCCTCTTGTTGGTTTGATAGATTGTTGTTTTTTCCCTGTGTGATTATATTTAAAGTCAACTTTAAGCTGCTTGTCCCAGGGGACTCTTAACACTCTTTTTTTTATTCCATGTAATCTCACTTTACTGAGTGCACACTCAAAAAAACAAAAGATAAGTAGTGGTGTTACTCTGTGTTTACATGACACTGTTCTACCTCTTGATTTGTTGATTTGACATGGTTTCACTTGACTTCTATCACCTCTAGAAGCAACTGACTTAAAGAAGTACAAGCTGTTCCTTGGCTAGTAAGACTTATGTATAACAGCAACATGTGCATTAGCTGTAGAAGAAGCTCCCAAGGGCCTGTAGATGACTCTGTAATGATTTTGTTAATTGGCTCCTGAGCAACTCCCAGCATATGACTTCTTATTTATTCAATGAAGCGACTCCTGAGTAATTCCCCTTCTCCCTCCCTACCGTTCGACTGCTTCCCAGGACATTTGCTCAGAACTGCAGAAACATCGAAGTGTTGAACCTGAACGGCTGCACCAAGATCACAGACAGCACCTGCCTCAGCCTCAGCAAGTTTTGCTCCAAACTCAAACACCTAGATCTCACCTCCTGTGTGTCCGTCAGCAACCACTCCCTCAAGGCCCTCAGGTAGCACCCGCACACTTTTCTTTTATCTGGCTGTCAAAACCCTGACATAACAAATCCCTGTCAGCACTAAAATGGAAACAGTCAGTTCCCCACAAAGCCCTCACCTGTTACACATAACCTCTTTTACACACACACACTTTCACTATTCATTGTGCACACTGTTCTATGTTGAAACGGTACATGTAGACTAGTTCACATATCCTGTATGCTTGTCTGTGCGTGTATTTTGAATTGTGTGGGTGTCCATATTCAGTGATGGCTGCAGAATGCTGGAGATGTTGAACCTGTCATGGTGTGACCAGATCACGCGTGATGGTATTGAGGCTCTGGCTAGAGGCTGCACCGGTTTACGAGGACTGTTCCTCAGAGGCTGCACACAGGTACAGTAATACACACACACAAACACGCACATGCAGGGAAAGACATAGATTTTTCTTTCAGGGGACATTTTATGCCTTCTTTATTGGAATTTTAAGAGGCAGTAGGCCCTCTCCAGTGTGCCTTATTCCATTTTGAAATACATTTTCACCTCGCATTTGTCATTTCACACTTAATTTGTAGCTCAAAGATTATAAAAGATGAAAATAAAATCATGAAGGACCATAATTAAGGCTCATCTTTTGTTCTTGTTCTTGTTACTGATGTTTAAAAAGAGAAGAATGATTAAAACCTTTTTACCCTATTTTCTTCTTATGCATCAAGATATTGTGTTTCCTGCTGCCAGAGGACACTGATCACTACAGTTTACTGTAAACAGGATCCTCTGTTAGTGAAGACAGCTCATAATATGCTTTAACTGAGAAAACATTAAAAACAGATGGTAAAACTCAAAATAAATACCTATAAATTCCCAGATTTTTTCCCAGATTAAAAACCAAAACCATAATATACCACACACACCCACACGCTGTATCTCAGGCTTACTGAGGAGAAATGTGCCCTTTTCCCCACTCGCTGTTCCCAACACAGTACATTTCCCATCTCATGGTATTTGGGTTCTTTACTTATATTTCAATCTCATTGGTTGGTCTTTTGATGATGTAGTGGTTTGTGTCAGGCTGGCATTTTCTTTTTCTGCTGCCTCTGTAGAGCCAGCATTTTCTGCAGGCTGTGCTCTGAGTTGTTTTTCTTACCAAAGCCTAATCCATTTTTCTTGCCTACAATGCAGCGGAAAAAAACTCCATGAAACCCCTGTGAATCATCTGTGGGGGTATACAGAGGACAGTTGTCAGGGTGTGAATATGACCATTGATTGAACTCATTGGAAAAACAGGGAACAGGGAGAAATTATGGAAAGTCTCCTCCCCTTTATTGGGGGACATTTTGTCACACAAATGTTCTTTGGGTTTCAACAGCCTTTTAACCACAAGCCAACCTAACTTTAGCAGATACATAAACACACATACATATTGTTCAATACTTTAATTATTGATCTGTGATCTTGATTGACAATATGTGCATTTTTTTCTGCAACTTAGCTGGACGATGGAGCATTGAAACACCTTCAGAAACACTGCCCAGAACTCACCACCATCAATATGCAGTCTTGCACGGTAAGGAGGGAGAAACTGGTAATCATGCATGCGTCTGTATGCCTCTGTGTTTTCGTAATTTATCTTGTGTCGCCTCCAGCAAATAACAGATGAAGGCCTGGTCAGTCTGTGCCGAGGATGCCACAAGCTACAGATCCTCTGTGTGTCTGGCTGCAGCAACATCACTGATGCCTCCCTCACTGCACTGGGACTCAACTGTCCCCGACTCAAGTGAGAAGCACGAACACTCACTCACACACACACATATATGCATGCACACTTGTCCCACCATCCTTCACAAGGACATCAACAGCTTGCCTCAGTATTCACAAAATATCCTCCTCAGGCTGTGGGACTGCTACCATTTCCACAAATGAACTATAATTGTCATATGTATTTGTGGTTTTGCAGCTACTTTTAGCCACTTAAAATGTCTGCATGTAAATTGTGACAAAAAAGTGCTATTTTTTTGGACTTTTTCAGAGTTTGTGACCACTCAATGCAGCCCACTGAGGGGATTTTCAGTACTGCCTCTTCATACCAATTGGCTGATGATTTATTGTTGTTGTTAACATTGTTAAATACACAATGAGCCACAATATTTAGTCCACACCCTCCTGGCTTTCACAAGTTGTGTTTGTCTGTGTGTTCTCAGGATCCTTGAAGCTGCACGATGCTCCCATGTTACAGATGCTGGGTTCACTGTGCTGGCCAGGGTGAGTTTCATTTTGCTCTTTTTCCCTATTTTCTCATCTGTGAGTCTTTTGTTACTATTTCACCACTGTATCTCTGATTATAATTGAGTCCTTGTCTCACATGGGCTTAATCCATCTCATTCTCTTCACAGAATTGTCATGAGCTTGAAAAAATGGACTTAGAAGAATGTATTTTGGTAAGAAAATTCTTAGCTTTGATCTGTTTGTCCGGGTAGAGATTAGACTGCAGCACGAGGACAGATGTGATTGTGTGCATGACAGTGTATTTTTCCTGCCAAGAGGGATCGTGAGCAGTCCAATGACCTCAGTATTTAAATCACTTTTGACAGAAAGCAGAGAGCAAGACAGATGAGCAGTGACACAGGAGAAAATGTTTTAGTGGGATGCAAAACTAGACATAAAAATACATCACATGCCTCCAAAATCTAGCAGCCACCATGCTGTCTCTAGACATGTGAGACCGGTACGTTAATTAAGGTTGTCCTCTCCTCAGGTGACAGATAACACCCTGGTTCAGCTGTCTATCCACTGCCCTCGCCTGCAAGCCCTGGTAAACATTCACACCTGCAGTTCAGATTTTGTGACAGGTTCTGCCTCAGCTTGTCTGCATGCTTGTATGTATATTTATTCCATATGTCTCACCCCGCCAGTCCCTGTCCCACTGTGAGCTGATCACAGACGATGGTATCAGAGCTCTGAGCAGCAGTACTTGTGGCCAAGAGCGCCTCACTGTGGTGGAGCTGGACAACTGCCCCCTCATCACTGATGTGACCCTGGAGCACCTGAAGAGCTGCCATCGTCTGGAGCGCATCGAGCTCTACGACTGTCAGCAAGTGACCAGGGCTGGCATCAAACGGATCCGGGTCAGTGGACATTACGGAAAAATACAAGCTGTTTCTGATCACAGAGTCTGGTCTCGTTAGGGACTGGACCAGTGATTTTTCAAAAATTGTTTATTTAATCTAAAATCTTATTTTATCTAAAAAATCATGTAGTTTATACTTGCATTAAAAGAGTAGTCTGACATTTTGGGAAATACTTCACGTTTTTAAAGATGAGAGATGAGATGAGAGTTTTTTGTACCGGTAAAACAAGCAACAGGTGCTGGTAGATGGATTTTGTTACCTTTGGACAGAGACAGACTAGCTATCCCCCCCTGTTTCAAGTCTTTGTGCAAAGCTAAGCTCACTGGCTGCTGGCTGTATTTAAAGGACACATATGAGAGCGGTATCGACCTTCTCAGATAACCCTCGGCATGTAAGTGGATAAGCATATTTCCCAAAGTGTCTAACTATTCTTTTACGGAAAAGTAACAGTTTACTGGACACAGAGAAGAATCCTGACCATATGTGGGCCTCTTTCTGTGTTTTTTGTCTTTTTATACCCTGATCTTCACACATTTCTTCCCTGCACAGGCCCATCTTCCAGAGATCAAGGTCCATGCCTATTTCGCCCCAGTGACACCCCCTCCTTCTGTACATGGAGGTGGCCAGCGTCTGTGCCGCTGCTGCATCATCCTCTGACAGTGGAGGGCCAGAGGGGGCCACCTCTGTCTACAGGTCCTGCTGCTCTGAAATGGGGGGTGGGGACTGGGGTAGGTGTAGGGGAGAGGAGGGGCTGGACCCACTCACTGCTCCTGATCACTCATCAATACATAGACTGATCACCACTGATCCTTGATCAGTTTAGCCTGCCCCTCCTCTTTCCTTTTGCTCACAAATCGGCTTTGCAGCAGCCCCAGGTTTGGGCGTGGAGGGGTCAGAGGAAAGATGGATGGATGGTCTCTCTCTCTTTTTCTCTCTCTCTGTCTTATTCTCTCTTTCTCACTGTAAGGACAAAAACAGGTTGTCCACTCCATGCTGCTCCTCACACCCCTGACTCCCTACCTGTGGGCTCAGAGGACTGCACCTGGACAGCTGGAGATAGGGGGTCTGAACAGTGGAACTACAATGCATCAAGTTCAAAGTAAAAAAAAAAAAGAAAAGACAATATTGTCATCTTGGACAACAGTTCACTCTGTGGAGTATCATCTCAACCAATCACATGACACCTCTATGTGACCATCCTGTGATTCATTCTGCTTCGACCAATAGACACGCAGCATGGAGGAAGGGGAGAGCCGGTTTATGGGAATAGCAGATCTTCTGGATATAAACAGTGAAGCTTTGGCATGGCCAGCTCCACTCTTCAGTGTGGAAGAGTTAGGAAAAACAGGAAGGATTGGGACATGTGACATATTTGTGCATCTGAGATACTTATGTTGAGATTTTTGATTCTGTTTGTACAGAGAATGTTTTGCAATGGAAAAAAAGAATTACACTTATGGCAAACACTCAAAATTGAGGAAAGGCCACAAAAAATTGTTTTATTTTCTCTTTTTTTCAGTGCTTATTGTAATTGTTGATGCCTGTCTATTCAGAGAGGGAGATATGTTTGTGTTTCTTTATGAAATGGAAAAGAAAAAACTGTTGCTGTTTGACAAAAAAAAGGACCTATGATTCAGACTCTCAGCGTCTAAAAGCATTATGTTGACTTTATCTGGGATGAGTGGCCTCTCCTGTGTCTACATGGTTATGTTGGCTCCTAGGCCCTGATCCAATCCTGTCAGTAGCCCTGTGCACTAGCTCCTACTTGACCACTTAAGCATTTGTTTACATCCAGGATTAGGTTAGCACCACAGACAAACTTGTTTACATCAGTAGGTTTCCAGTCTCCCTACTATACAGAGATAAGTTTAGTGACACTGATACAACTGTGTTCAACCCATTGTTTTTCACTGGACTGTAAAAGTACATTATTCAAATTTATTGCTGTGTGTATTTAGATATCAATCAGGGCTAAAGTTGGTGCAGTTTTGCTTCAAAGTGAACTGGAATTTGCGTAAAGCTGAGACAATAGGTATGGAAATATAAGCGAATGCACCTCAACTTTTTGACAATCACATGAATTTATGTATTTGAACATTAATTTAGTTTAGTTTTATGTCATTGGCAATTTACAGATGATAATATAGGATATTAATTGTCTTTTTTCAATAAACTCCACACACCTAATGCCCCAAGCAACCCATGAAATAGCATTTGACACCGGTTGGGTGAGATCTTCCTAAAACATCTAATTGAGTAACAAATTCCTGCTCATCCAATCCTACAAAATATATGCGACAACAGGAGTATGTTATACAGTAACTGTGGAAGAAGCATCAGAATTGTTTATTTTGCTCTATACAGACACTCCTTTTGGAGATATCGATATTATCTGTCTTGCCATGCAGAGTAAAACATGTACGGGGCATGAAAAACCACTACTTGAAGCACTGAAAATATAATAAAACAAGCAGCTCTCAGTATTGCGCAAAACAAGAGACTGGCAAGTGCTGTGTTGTGCCAAGTGCTCAAAGACTGTGGAGATTGGCAGGAATATGGATAGGACTGAAACAAAGGAGAGAAGATGGAAAGATGAAGGAAGAAGATGGACTACAAACATAGCTGACTTGACTGGCTGTGATACTAATGCCCTCTCTTTGACAGCTGTTTTAACAGTTTTATGTTCAAGAAAATAAAGAAAAAAATAAACAAATGAATAAATAAAAGTGACTAATAGTAAATGTGCGTTGTCTCTCCAGTGTAATTTGTGTTCTAGTATCTATTTCATAGTGAACTGCGGCAAACTGAACAGTTTATAGTCCAGTGTGACCACTAGATGTCACCACAGATCCGTGCAGACAGTAGACACACCCACACAAACTGTGTGGTTTGATTGATGCGTTGGTTCTGATACAGATTACAAAATTATAGAGCAGAAAAGTAATGACAAAATATATTTTACTTGGTTAAAGTATCTACAAATATATAACCACAAGCTTGGCTCACGGTATAGGCCTACTTGATCAGTTGTCATTTTACATCAGGCATTATGCTGGCTAGCTGTGCGGCTTGATCGTTGATCTGAAGGGCCTCCTGGTAAACTGCGGTCCCGGCAGCCTTTTCTATGTACCACCCGTATTCCGTGAAGTCCCGCCCTATTCTGCCTCTGATTGGCTAGTACTCGTTGCCTCCGTTTTTTGAGTTGGTTAGGATTAGAGCCAATCAGAGGCAAAATAGGGGCGGGGCTTCACAGAATGCGGGTGGGGGAAAAAAAACGCGTCCCCGCAGCGCGCAAGCTTCCAGCGCCTGTTAACGGGTTTACCTGTGCAGCGACTATTCCTGTATTAAAGAAGAAACCGGCTACCGCGGGACTGGAGCAGCGGAGTGCTTGTTACTGGGAGTTTGATGCAATTTTACAGCTGCCGTTGAAAGCAGCGTTGCAGACTTCCCAGCTTTGTGGTGATGGAATAGAAGAGCGGAGTGGAGCCAGGCGTTAGGCCCGCGGTTAGCTACCGTTAGCCAGCCGAGCTAGCTGCTGTGAGGCGGTCTATCCTTGTTTGGGTCACTAGCTAGGTGCTATTTTTGTTAGCATAACAGATAGCCAACCGAGACTGCTAGCTTGTTTTTAATGCGGATATGTTGAAGGAACCTGCGGGGGTCCACTACAGTTGACTTACAAAAAGTTTCAAGTTATCCCTCTCGGCTAACGTTGTCTAGTAAGGACACTAGCAAGCTGCTTCTCTGTACAAAGTTGAGATTTTGATATGGGCAGAAGGATGATTTATGTGTTTTAATTATTGGATCGCATGTTGATGATCAAATATCTGTTAGTCGCAGTCCAGACCGCACAGTCACTCTGCCCCTCCGCGGGACCACAGTCAGTATCTTCCTCGGTCCTTCACACCCCGTCCCACAGACCACTGTCTCCAGTCTGCGGCCGGCTTCAGTGGCTGGCCACACGGCGCTGACTGCCCAATGGAGGAACATGACAACATGGACTATTTTTACCAGCAGGTATTGCAGAAAGACGTTACCCGCAGGCTGCAGGTCGGTCAGGACCTCATTGACTACCTGAACGACCCGCACCGCTCCCCGGACGTTGAGCAAGACAAACCCCGGCTGGATAAGACCATAGATGAGCTAACGGGATGGGTGAACTCCAGCAATTTCAAGGTGAGAGATAGTGGACGGTCATGGTATGAGGCTATCGCAGTGTCACTGCAGCAGTAATCCTCACGGCCTGTTCATGAATTACCCCCCCCCCCCCCCCCCCCCTCAGTTATTGAACGGGAGGAGAGAGGGGAGTCATGAAAATTGTATGTCATTTGCAAAAGAGATTGGTTTCAGTGCAAGTTGAAGAGCGATAAGCCAATTACAACGAGCTGTCATCGCTTTATTGGTATGAAAATGACTATCTGATCTTCTCTTGAAAACAGCTTATCAAACCAATAGCCCTTTTATCTTATCTGACCTCGAACAAGTCAATATTTCACGTGTAGGTTGCTTTTCCAAACTGCACATCCTCTTACTTGACATAGTAGAAAAACAGGAAGCCATGTGTTTGTTTTTGACAACCCAGTAATCTAATCCTGGATCATGACAATCAGACGTTTTTAAATCTCAACCCCAGTGTCAGAGTAAGACATTTTCAGGGCATTCCTGTGGTTTGTTGGGGTTTATATTGTTGTCTTTGCAGACTGTGTGCGTAGGGGACCCATTGTCAGGACTTAAGACTACTGGAGCACTGTAAGAGATGGGGGGAGGGGTTAGAGGACTCATTGTTATGACCTATGCCTTTTCTCCATCTATCCCTCAGTCTCTCTTGTTCCATCTCTCCGCATACACCCTCTCACTCTCTTTTTTTTTTTTAAAAAAACCTTTTTTCAGTTTTTTAATCTTCATCCTTACTCCTGCTTCATGCTGTGTGTGTGTGGTGGCCTTGTCTGCGCCCTGTGCCATATCTCCAAATTGCTGGAATGTGACATTTTAGCCAAGGTATTGCACTGATCCAGAGAGCGAGTCAAAACAGTCTGAAATCCTTTTCAAGCTGTGCTGAAATTTGACTCCCAAGTCTTTTTTTGAACTGATTAACATTGTCTGCACTGATTTGCAGGACTCAGCAAGACTGTATGAGTGTGGAAATTGCACGTTCAGCATAACAAACTCATCCTCTCTTAGTCTCTTTTAAAATCTTATTTGGCAAAACCCCTCTGCAAGTGGTAGAAAGCACTAATTTGACTTGGCTGTCTCTTTCTTGTTATAATGTTTTCATAAAACTTGTCAAACTTTTGCAGTTTCATACATTTTCTCTTTAGATTTAGTATCCTCTTATACGTGACAAATGAAATATTCTGCACAGTTGCATGGTTTTGCATCTAACCGTGTCAAAACAAATGTAAGGTGCTTATAGTGATGGATGGGTAGAACTGTGTATATAAATAGAAACAGGGAAAACTATCCCAGGTGTCGGCAAAAGTTGAGATCTAAAACATTTTTATTATCTTCTTTCTTTATTATTATTTTTTTCAAAATAAGAAAACTTCCCTTATTGATCTGAGTTACTTTCTGGTGACAGAAACTGTGGAGAAAGTGGTCGAAATTTATGTAGTAATCAGCCTGATGCCCCTGTCAGTTGTCTCTCAAATGAATAGCCATGTTTGATGTGAAAATGTAAACCGTTACTACTTTCAAGTCTGCCTCCATGAAGCCCATTCCTAGCTGTAAAGAGGTAATGTTTCTCTTTCTACAGATTTGTTCTTTAATGTAGGTGACACAGACAGTAACTTCAGCTCATATCAGTGTCTGGGAGTGATGTGCGAGTGAGTCGTGACCCCCAGAGGCCTTCACACAGCAGGCTTTTTAGTGATGCCGATGGGCTACCCGACGGGCAAAAGAAAGGAGGGGTTGGTTGTAAGCAAGATGCTGAGTCAGCTCGGAGATATGGAAGAACTGAGAGATGATGCAGAGTTGTCAAGAGGAGGAAGATGAAGGAGGAGATAAAGGGAGAAATACAGGACTGGGGTGATAAATGGGTTAAGGGAAGGTGAGTGGAAAACAAATCACGACTCATAAATGCATTAAATGTTCCGATAAGGGGACCATCACGCCTAAGTTGCTCTTTTCAGAACAGATCAAGTGCAGTGTTTTTACTACCCCTTGGCTCGGTTCTCTCTGTCCTTGTCTGGCTCTTTTTTTGTCCTTGTCTGGTGCATTTTGTCAATGAGTCAGTTTCATCCTCTGAGCCTCTTCTCTCTTTCCTCTATGAACAGACAGAGCGGCATATTTATCTCACACATGCTCTCACAACATCACAGAGGCCTCGGTGCCTATGTGAGACATACAGCAGGCATTAATATTGCAGGGTGCTTTTATGGGCAGCAGGGCCAGATGACTGGACACTGACTGGACTGATTGAGGACTGATACTGCTGTGAGGTAGCCCTGGCCAGACTGATTTAGTTTAAAGGAAGATGCAGTGTCAAATGCACTAAATTATTCATACATATAAAGGATATGGGCTTCAGGATATAATTCAAAAACACACCAAACACTGTACAATCAATGTTTATTGGTTAAATCTGTCCACTAGAGCATCAGTATATTACTAATTCTCTTTTAAACAATGAACATATTTTTGTGTCGGCCAGCTGTTCCTACGATCTCAACTCTTCCTGCAGGTGCTTCATTGTAGGAACATCCAGTGAAGGGAATTGATTGCAGCTTTTTAGTGGGAAGCAGCTGTAGGAACTGATGAACTACACTCAGCAAAGGTAGCTTAGCCTCGGGCAGTAAGGTTTTAAACAAAGACAGGCGGTGGTTTTTATCTACATTTGGACATTTTTGGCTGCTGTATTGTCAGTGAAATAGTGGCTACGGAGAAGAGATCCAGATGCTTATCATAGTTTGATCAAATCACAGAGTTCACACACAGAAAATCAAGGTATACTATGTCTTTCCCATTCTGGAGCCACCATCCCTGGTAACCATAGGTACCAGACTTATTCCTGTGAGCTAGGGAAAATCCATTTTTAAATTAAATGTATCTAGGCCAATATGGTAATTAAATGGGTTAATATAATCTGGCCCCATACAAAACACAGGCATAGTTTGCCATTGTTTCGTACCACAAAATTCTGTATCACAGCAATTTGTCTCATCAATTAAACAGCTATCACAAAGATGAAAGTGCGAATAGATTTAGGAACAGAGCTTGAGCGGGGGTTTGAACCTACAGCCGTCCTACCTATAGTCCCCATTGTCCCTGAGCACCTGACCAGTCACTGTAGTAGTGATGTGAGTTAGTATTATTTGTTGATTTATTATTTAGTGACCAAATCTTTAGTCTATGAAATTTCCCAGAGACCAATGTGACACCTTTACTTTGCTTTTTTTTGTCCAACCAACAGAAATCCTTAAGGCTGCGGCAAATGATTATTTTCATTATCAATCATTCTATAAATAGGCTATAAAATGTTGGAAAATGGTGAAAACTGCTCATCACAAAATCCCAGAGCACAAGATGATGTCTTCACTTGTCTGTTTTCATCTTCTTTAACCGTACAAAACCCCGAAGATATTCAATTTACAGTGATATGAAACAGAGAAAAGCTCTTAATCTTCACATTTGAGGGCAATTGTTTGGCTTGATCAGTGACCTAAACGATTTTATCGATCGCCAAAACTGTTTGCAAGTTTCATGATGATCAAGTAATGGATTAATTGACTAGTTGTTTCCTGTTAATTGTAACGTATCTTTGCAAATGTTGCTGAGTGTTCCTGTGTGAGCCTTGGATCCTGTTTTTTCCACCTAAAACTTGCTTTTAAGCCTCTCTAGAAACCAGAGTTAACCCTGTACATGGTATGCGAATTAGCAGGCTAAGCCACTATATGCACCAGTCTCAGTCTTCACAAAGAACCATTGATTCCGGGCTAAATATTTACTCTTTTTTCCTCTTGCATACCTCAGTCGCCCTGATGTTTTGAGGCCTGAAGTCTAGAGATGCAGTGTGTGTGTGTCGCTTCATGCTCATTAGAGACTGCTCTGTCCACATGCCCGGTGTTGGTTAGTATTTTGGCTGATAAAAGTGGTCATTTGGGTTTTCTTCTCTCCCCTCTCCTCCCTTTTACCCTTTTCATCATAGAGCAATTCTCAATTTCTCTCTTCCAAGGTGGATTTCAAGCCCAGTCCCTTCCAGCTCTTGTCCTCTATCTATCCCTCTGTCTCCATGGGAAGATGACATATGGTTGTGGGCGCTTGTTGGGGTGCTGGGTGGTGGAGGGGGGAGGGGAGGCCTGAAGGCTGTTTCCTTCCTGTACTGTTCCTACTTTCTCCTGCTGTTTTTCCTCTCCTCTTCCCCTCCACCTCCCCCCCTAGATTAGTTCAGTATGAAGCCGTCATCATATTGACCCAGAGCTCATGTTTCTTCTCCAGGTGATTTTTGTTTTCCCGTGGTATTACTTGGCTTTCACTCCTGTATTTTTCTTCAACCCTCCCCCCCCTTCACTTTTTGTTTCTTTTGTTACCTGGCTCAGCTCTTCCTTTGACTAAAATAGGGAAGAACTGCAGTCTGACTCCCCGCTCGGGGCAGGACGGAGGAGAATAATGTTTTAATGGATTTTCTTTTTGGACTGTTCAGTTCTACCGCAGCGCTGCCAAGACAAGCATTCCAGGAGCACAGCACAGTGTGGGATGCGATCCTAATCAGAAACACAGTGGAAAACTCAACTCTACCAGCAAAAAAAATCCAGTATACCTTCTCCATACAAGTCATATCACAAGCCAGTAATTCTTAAAAGATTGAGCCACTGTGAGATCAAATCAGAGAGATGACGAAAGGGGACCGTCAGAGGTCTCTATAACAAATATCATGTATGAAGTTTATTATTCCACATTTGACTTAAGACAAGCCATAAACTTCAATTTCTTGGTGAAAAAGTGCAAATCATCGGTGTGTGATTTCATGAGCTGCTGTTACACAGATATTATAAAGAGGATGCGACAAGATTACATAATCGGGAGTGCCACAACTCTTGACATACTCGGTAGAGACTCGGCAGCCAGACATCTCTCCGTTCTCTGTTTAGGAGCAGCTGAGATTGTCACTAAAATGAGAATAACCCATTATTGCTACCTTCGGTGCTAACCCCCTTCACTTTAATCAGCAGGTGACAAGCAAGACATGGGAACTTGGCTTGGGTCTTGAGTTGCAGCATTTATTCACTGACAGATAGCCTAAACTGTACACATATTGCACGTCTATGTTCACAACTGTACTGCTGACTTCATACTCTGTGCTCCGGTTACCAGCCTTACCGTCACACATGCTCTCTCTCTCTCTCCCTCTCTCTGTGTCTCTCGACCACACACTCACTACGCACACAATCTACGTACTGAGCTATCCCTTAAAGGAGCTACGCTACTCGAATAACACTAGTTAGTTAAAATTGCCTCATATCAACATAGGAAAAAACAATTGTTGATCATCCCTTCAGTCATCGACATACGATCTGATTGCCAGTCGGCACAAGCCTAGTGGACACCCATGTATTTGTACTCCATCTCCATCTCTGTACCATCTCCACCATATCCCCCCTAATGGAAAGAGGAGTAGCAGGAATCCTGGATCTCCTGAAGTCCACCACCAGCTCCTTTGTTTTTGCTGATGTTGAGCTGTAGGTGGTTCAGCTCACACCAGTCCACACAACTATCAACCGCCCTCTGGTACTCTGACACATCCTCCCCCCTAATACATCCAACAACTGCAGAGTCATTGGGGAACTTCTGTAGGTGGCAGGTCGCCGTGTCGTACCTGAAGTCTGAGGTGTACAGGGTAAAGAGATAAGGGGACAGGACAGTCGCCTGTGGGGATCCAGCACTGCTTACCACTGTGTCTGACACACAGTCTGTGCACATGCTGAATACATCTGGCAAGGTTGTCTGTGATCCAGGAGACCGGAGCAGCATGAACCTCTGGAGTTGGAATACCAAAAAAAAAACTAAGCAGACACTGAAACTGGTCAAAACGTACATAGTGCAGTGAAATGTCATTTACCTGAATCCAATCATAAATGATGTGTATGACCCACTATAACCTTTGTCTGTCTCTCACTGTGTGTTTGTAGGTGGCATTGTTGGGAATAGACATCTGCGGTGCGTTTGTGGACCGCATGGGGGAGCGGTTCAAAGGATACCTGGGAACAGGTGAGATTCAACCTTTACTCACACTGAATTTCCTTTAGGTTAGGCTGCACAGTGGACCTTATTCATGATATTTTGCTTACACACAGAACGTCAGCAGGATTTGTCAATATTTTCTTTCTGCCTTTTTCGTGGAATAGGTCACAAACTTGTTCAAACCTGTACAAACCTGTTTTCAGCAATCTCATCGCCAACACACAAACACACATAACTTATTGTTATCATTTGGTGTCAGTCTGTGGAAAAGGGATTTTAAAAGTTACCTTCTTTGTTCTGTTGATCAGGCTCAAAAGTAAATGTCTCCCTCTAAGTGCTCCTTCCATTATCTTGAGCAGTGAAGAATGACTTTGCCCTCTCGGCTCAAGTCCAAGTAGTTTCTGAACTGAGAAATGTAAAAATAGTGACAATCATAACAATTTACCACATCACACATACTTCTCCTACTCTGTGCAACGCAGAAGTCTGATGGTTTGTGTTTTGTTTCATACACTCTTCAGCGTTTTGACTCATGTCCTTCCATTTTGTCTCTCACTTCCACTTTGTGGTTCCTCTGAGACAGACCAGCAGCACTGCTCTAAAGCCTGGCACCACCCCCTCTCTATTATCCATCCTTTACTCTCTATATTTAGGCTTTGAATTGTCTGCCATAATGTAGCTCTGCCCATTACACCCCAAAAACCACACCTCACATTCATATGACCTCATAGACTAAATCTTGTATCAGGTTTCACGCTCTCTCTCTCTATCTCTCACTCTGTGTGTATGTGTGTGTGTGTGTGTGTGTGTGTTATGTCAGTGCCAGTCCTCGTGTATGCCAGCTTAAGGTGTCACCAGCTGTCTTTCTCAGCCAGACTTGCTCTTGTCACCAACAAACACACTCAACCCTGCAGTGCAGTTCTGGGATGACTGGACCTGTCACACTGTGCAAATTCTGTCACCACACACACACACACACACACTCTCTCACTCTATAACTCGGTCACTGTCTAGGCCTGCCTGTGTGTATGAGTGTGTATGTGTGTGATGAAAGTGTGTGTTTCAGATTGATGGGAAAAACATCTCTCTGAGCTACCGCTGGAATCTCCCTCCTTCCATCTGACTTCCATCTCTCCTTTCCTGTGCTCGTTCTCTCTCTTCTTCTCACTGCACCCAAAATCCTCCCACACACACACACACGCACACACACGCACACTTAGGGGAACAAGATGAGATCACTGAGACTGATTGTATTGATCTACAGGACTGACTCATGGTACAAGGCTGCTTCCGTTACACTGTGTGTGCATTGACACTGTGCTGTTGACCAAGTAGCTCCCAGATGTGAAGTAGAGGTGGAAGTGAAACTTACAGATGACACAAGTCAGTGCTTTGGCATATTTGACATTTTCTAAAAGATTGACTTGTTGAAAACATGAATCAAAAACAAAAGAAGATGAAACAAAACGAATCAACTTGCCACATACGAGCAAACTGTGTCTCTCTTTGTGTGTTCTGATCTTTACTACAGCGGATGACGTTATGTGCAACAATGCCCCCCTGTCATGTTTTTTTCTGTTTGAGTATTGTCTTTGTTGCCAAAGCAACCAGCTGTTATGGTAACATAATGTATGCACGCGCACATGCACTTATACACAGTAAAAGGAAAGATGACATCACTCTATCACTCCCCTCACTGACGAGGAATTTGGGTGGGAGTGTGCATGCGTGTGTGTGTGTGTGTGTGTGTGTGTGTGTGTGTGTGTGTTGCCATTCTGTGCATGTGTTTATCTCTTTGTGTGAATGTCAAAGGGCGATTTTTAGTTTTATGTAATGCAGAAAGTTAGATTTTTTTTTTTCCATCTGGTGGTCAAACAGAGAAAGACTCGCTAGATTTGGCATTTTGTCTGTTTAAAGAGGGTTATGTGCTGCTGACTAAAAGAGGCCATTTAAACGACAGCCTCTCCTTGTGAGTTAAAGGTTAAGGCTGGAAATATTTAGTGGTTTTGTTATTATCAACAAATCTCATGAACCGAACAGAACCAACAAGGCTTTAGACCATTTCTCATCTAATTTATGACTTCCCTTCCATGTCTGTGGCTGTCAGCCAGAAGCCCATACTAAGATGTTTATTTTTAAAGATGGGTTATAAATATACATACTTTCATTTAAAAAAAAAAGGAAAAAGAGCCTAAATCAGCTGGGCTCTGTAGTTTTTTAGCAATGTTACTAAAACATGAGTATATATTTCTTTTTTTGGAGTATTTTCAACCTCAGATTTAGTGCACTACATAGTGTTTATGGCAGTAGGGTGGTGTGATGTATGTGGGAGCGACTGAAAATAAACAGTGCCCACGTCCATCGTAATGAAGGAACAAGTCAGCCAGTGCAACTCTGTAGCTCAGTGATGTGTTTTTAATAGACGGGACAGAGGAATAAGATATATCAGGCTTTGCACACATCAACAGTACATGGCTGGAGAAACAGTTCATTGTTGGTTTTTGGTGTTTTTGTGGGATTTGTTAATAATAAGACAAATACAGATGATCACCAGACTTAGCCTTTAAATGATCTCTTCACAGATGATGCCTGTTTCATATTAGCACCCAAAAATGTTTTTTTTACACAAAAAGCTGTCAAGTACTTGTCCTTCTGATAAAGCTGAAAATACACTTAAAGCCCTTACTGATCCTCATTTCATAGAAGTTCAGAGTAACCAACAGTAGTTACCAAAATACCTTCTAGTTAATTGGAAGTCGGCATTTAAACCCTCTCACTCTATATTATTTTTACTCTGTGCATCACTGCTTTACATCGACCTTGCTACTGGAGCAGTTGTGCGTTGAAGAAAGTGGAAATGACATGAGAGCGTTTGATGATCTTGACGTTATTTTAGTCACGGCCCATTTCCTCGTTTCCTGTCCTCTCTGTCCTCTTGTCTTGTCAGAGCTCATGGTGTCAGTGGTGGTATGGCTCAAGCTTTAACATTACAATGAGTTTCAGTCTATTTCTGTCTCACACACCCACTGACTCTTAACTAATGATGAGCATGTATCTTTGTATATCTCTGTGCTTTAGAACCACTCCACTTGGGGGCAGTCTTTGTTGTTTTTGGCGCTTTAGTCTGGTAGAGATTCAGTCATGTGTGGCCTTGTTTCTCTTTCACTTGATGTAAATACTGTACGTTAAATTATATTTTTCATGTATTGACCTCTCTCACTTCCTCTCCTCATGTCCATCTCTTTTCTGTCTGTAGTGTTGCCAGCCCTGGTGGACAGGCTGGGTGATGGGAAGGACCAGGTCAGGGAGAACAGCCAAGCTCTCATCCTTCGCTGTATGGAGCAGACTGCCTCGCCCATGGTGTGACACACACAGAAACACACACATACACATACGGTCAAATCAGAGTCTCAGGACCCTGAGGAGATAAAGCCTTTTGTATTATATATCAGATGTAATACTGGATGAAACTGGGGTATCACTGAGATGTAGCCAAATTATTGTTTTGATAGATTTCAAGCAGCTAATATAACATTTTCTTTGTTATATGACACTAAATCTTTTGGTTTTGGAGTGCTAGTCAGACAAAACAAGCAAATTGAAGATATCACCATGGAAATGGTGAATGCCATTTTATTCCCACTTTTTTTTTTTTTTTAACATTTTGCTGACTAAAAGAATATTTGAGTAAACAATAAATAAAACAATCACTACTTACAGCTCTAGTTCAGGGAAATAGTTTACAGGACTAGTTATTCAGAAAAATACACGATTAAGAGGCAGAACGGAGACAGCAGACAAATCACAGCCACCTCCACATCAATAATAGATGCCCACTACAGCTGAGAAGTGCTCTATGTTCGGGCTCCCTCTTATGGATATTTAAGGAATTTCACAGGCTTCATCTCCACTCTGCTTTGTGTTATCTACACACACCACACACGCACATCTCCACAGACTGTAACCTCCTTTGTACTCTGTAATCTTCTCAACTCCTGACAAGCTACCTGCTGGGACCCTCTGCCGCTCGTTCCTACTGACGCTCTTTTTCTCTCACTCTCCCTCCCATCCTTTGCTCTCTCTCCCTCTCCTTCGTCCAGAACGTTTGGGAAAGGCTACTTACCAGTTTTAAACACAAGAACTTCCGCAGTCGAGAAGGACTCTGCCTCTGTCTCAGTGCCACGCTCAACACGTGAGTAACTTCCTTTCTTATTCTGGATCACTTCTTGGATAAGCTGTGAAAAAGCAAGTTGTAAACTGTAAAGATATTAATTATAGACATTTCTTGGGGATGTTTTTGTCTTAGAAGTAGGTCTACATTGGTTTTTGATATGAATTCAAAACTAAAAACACACCTTGGTATATTTAAATCAGCTCATAGATTTCTGATGGACATTCATGTGCTTTTACTACTGCCCTCTGTGAGCATGCCCCATTTTGTTTGTTGAAGAACCACACACACAGTCTCAGTCTCCAGGATTAATCCTCTTAAGTGTTTGTGTGACTCTGTAAAGGTGGCACACGTGCTACGAAAGGCACCACCACTCTTGTCATATGATGTTACAGGCGTCGAGCATACATGCTGCTATTTGTAGCTTTCAGACAGACTTAAAAATCTGTTCTCAATTGACCAAATGTGAGTTCTCACATGCTCTCATGAGTTATTTCAAACCCAGCTGAGGCGTCTGTTGATAGGTAGAGTCGGTGTTAAAGCCTCCGGCTCCAGCCTCAGCCCTGGCTGTTCAGATGGGAGGTCCTCGGGCAGAGGGAGAGCATTTGTCGAGTAACACTTCACCACCAGAAAGCACGATGTGAGAGGCTTTTGCTTCAAGGGTGGCGGCCACAATGGAGCTATAGACGTTTCAGTTGGGTTTGAAGTAACTCCTTGAGCGCTACCATTGTCCGATAACAGCCCCATTCACCAGTAACAGCGGATTATCCGTGAATCCCAGCTGTCTCCAATGAAAGTTTGTAAAACTACCCAGTAAGTGTAGTAACTTGTGACTTTTCAGCACAAGAGTAACGCTACCACTGAACTCGATTTGGGGGGGGGGGACAATTTAACATAACGATCATCGGTGATGGATCGCTTGTTAACTACTCATTTAAGTTACATTTTTAAAATAAGTCCTCGTTTACCTACAAAATATGTTTATTATTGCTGAATTAAACAGCGGCTCCTAATGTTTCTTTATTTTTAAAATATCCACGTTCCTTGTCCCACACCTTCAAACAAGGCTTATTTTAAATTGCGTATTTTTATAAGAGGGTTCAGCATGAGCGTTGTTAAGTTCAGAGGCTGTTAAGTTGGGGCGTGCTCTCAGCGGACACACCCCCAGCGTTTCAGAGCATCCACATTGGCTCTTCAGTAGGAAGCAACAAATGTGGGACAAAAGTACTTGCAATTGTAGGTTTGATTTGTATTCTTAGATTTGATTCATAGCTGTAAACTCGATATTCACACATACAGTTGAGCTCTGTGTGAACTTTTTTCATCCACAAACTGATAGTTGTGTAACTGCAAACCTTTGTGTAAATCTTCTCACACATCGGGAATTATTTGTGCAAATCTTTTTCATTTGTTCAGATATTTTTTCACACATTCAAACATTTGAATTCATTTGATCAAAACGCTTTTACACATTTGAATGTATCCATACAAAATGATGCACAGCTACAATACATACGACCCTGTTTTGTTTCCATACCACAAGAGGTCTCAGAGATCACATCTGAGCAAATAATTATGTTTACTAGAAAAAGGCCTGTTGGTTAAACTAGACAAAAATTTTTTCTCACAACCTATGAATCATCACTTGCATTGTTCAGTAATGTCACATGGTTAGTTGCTTTCTTTTTCTTTAGTTTTTTTGGCTGTGTGCGTCATGCCTTTTTACTTTATTAACAGCAAATTGTATGTGTGTTTGTCTCTCCTCTGCTCATTTATAAACATAATAAAATGTATGATTGCACACAAGCAACGACTCTAAAGACAAAGTGTGTGACTCCTGCTGTGTCATAGTTATCCTGCATTCTACAAGCTCCCCCATCCTGTGCGAATTGTCAGTAAACAAACCTCTAAACATAAAGATTATACAGACACTTGCTTGCTACATCTCGTCTGACAGCAGCTCGACTGCAGTTTATATCTTTTTGCAGGTTTGTTTTAGTTTACTGTACTTTCCACCTTTAGGTCACCACACACATTAAATCTGGCCTTTTAGCATTGCAGTGGTAATTTTAGCATCTTTGTGCTAATGGAAAGTGACACTATTGTGCTAAATGCTAGGTGGCTTCCTGATTTTAAAGCTAAAGATGTTTACTAAACTTAACTGTAAAACATGACATAGATCTGATCTGTTATAGCTCCATATTTTGTAATAGGTTAAATTCTTACACATGTCAAGTCAGGTCCAGTTTTTATTTATACGGCCTAATATTACAAATCCCAAATTTTCCTCTGGGGGCTTTACAATCTGTACATCATACAACATCCTCTATCCTTAGATCCTTGATTTGAGTAATGAAAAACTGAGGAAAGATTAGGAAAAAGAAGAAACGCAAGAAACCTCAGGAAGATCAACAGAGGAAGCATCCCTCTTCCAGGATCGACAGACATGCAGTAGATGTTGTGTGTACAGAATAGACCAAGATAGCCAACAGCACAGTGTGGAAAAATAGGATGACAAAATTAGTACAGTTTACATGGTGACAGATGCTGAAAGTCCCAAATGCCCAGGGTTGCAGAAATGCTGTTCACACTCTACACTTGTCTTTAATAGCTTTGCTGATACAGTTTCTTCTAATGAAAATAGACCTGCTTTCTTATTTCCTGAACATCTTTCATTTTTGAGGGGCAAGGTTTTCATCAGACATCGATACATGCTTTATATTGTCATAAGTAAAGTTTTTTTTAACACCACAGATGGATGTATCGTGCTTTAAATACCACCCACAGAAACAGACATACTGCTTACATTCTTTCATTCACTTTGAGATAGAGTGACGGTGCACTACACATGTGCTTACAAACAGGAAATATGTCCAGATAATGTCCTTTTCACCTCGTCTGAATACTGAATACAGCCAGGTGATCACTGCGTTTACGTTTTTTTTCAAGTGGAATTTTTGCTGTGGAGATAAATTTGCTAGATGTGTGTTACTGAAAAGGGGAAGATTACTGAGATTACTTCTTCAACTTCCTTAATGTTGTCTACACTCATCTCTACTGGCATCCTGAAATTTGTAGGAGAAACTTGTGTCTCCATAGCCGCCATAACCCACACATGTAGTTAGATTTTTGAGGAGGCACAAGTACAACTTTAAATCCCCTTTAACTCTCTCCTTTTAACTTCTCTTTCAGGTATGGAGCTCAGCCATTGAGCCTCAGTAAAATAGTTCCTCATCTCTGCTCTCTGACTGGAGACCAAAACCCGCAGGTAAGAGACACAGCACTTTACCGGTTTGATACAAGATCAGTATGAGTGTGTAGAGATTCTTGTTTCTTCCTTGTATCAGCCTGTAGCTAGGCTTGTGGTTTAGCTCTTAGCATCCCGAGTGTGTTGGCAGGCATCTTTAGGCGGCACTGTGATTATTACTGTTATTAGTGAGGAGATGGGCCCTGTAGAGTCCCCCACTCCGCTTCACTGCTGAATCATGAGCGCCAACACCCAGCTATTAACCCACACAACAGTACCAGCTCTTAATATCTTCGTGCAAATGTGTGTGTGAGAGAGAGAGAGAGAGATAGAGAGAAGGGTAGAGAGAGGTTGTTTAAACCTCCTGTGGAGTTGTACCCCAAAGCTGAAATCTGCTCCTATCGTCTACCCAATGATTATCTACCCACATACTGTCCCAACCAATCGACATCCTCAGCAGGCCCGCCCACCCTCAGTTGCTGAGAATCCCTTTAACAGCATCCCTCTACCCAATCACCACAGTACTCACAATATAACTAGCAAATCAGATGTCTCCCATCACGGGGATGAAAGTGGGCCCTGAAGGGTTTATATTTTAATGTGTGTTTACGTTTACAACCCTTCGTTAGTTTCTGTAATCCCAGTTAGTGGAGAAAGGGTGTAATTTTTTATGAAATGACTGATGGAAAATTGAACATCATTTTACTGTTTTGAGCACGCAGATAAACATTCAGATGGCTTTTTGCACAGTATGCGTGTGTGTGTGTGGAAGGTTTTAAAGTGGTCGATGTCTGCTGTCTGTAGGTACGTGAGGCCTCCACAGCAACGCTGGTGGATGTTTATCGTCACGTTGGAGAGAGGGTCAGGGTCGACCTGGGAAAGAGAGGACTGCCTGCTGCACGGTGAGTTATTTTGTGTCAGTTATTGATCACCTCTGTCTCTCTGAGCTCTGATGGTCTATGTGTATATGTGTGTTTTGCGTGTGTGTGTGTGTGCGTGTGGGCGTGTGTGCACTCTGCCAAGCAGTGATGAGTTGTGTGGAGGTTTCTGTGGGTCCCGAGGCTTTGGCACTCTGTCAGTCCCAGGCCACACCATGCACCACTCTGCCCTTCACACACACAGAGGCACTTTTATCCAGAGCACAATGCTGACTGAGGGGGGAGGGGGGGGGAGAAGGTGGGAGGGTGCAGATGGGGGTACAAAGGCGTTTGGTGGAGTAACTGAGTTGGGGGAAAATTTCATCAGAAAGTGTGTGTTTATGTCATCTGAAGAGGTCCATTGAGTTGTTTCGTCCTTCTTTGGTCGTCCTGGTTACATGTGTTGGGTTGAGGGTTATTCTAAGCACAGTGACCCCCTCTCTCTTTCTCTCTCTCTTTCTCTCTCTCTCTCTCTCTCTCTCTCTCTCTCTCTCTCTCTCTCTCTTTCTTTCCCATGTGTGAGATCTGAGCAGCAGCCAGTGTTGTGCTGACTACTCAGTATGAGTCCTGCGTCTGCGAATGCTGGCTGTGGCCATGTGTCATGTGTTGTGCATATTAAGCCTGTCTGTCTCCAGTGTAAACACTCTTGTCGGTGTACGTGGGATTTATGCAGTCTTGTGTGTCTCTCTGCTTTGGGTTATATGTAGAGGTCTGACAGATGCAGTGATTTAGATATGAAATTTTCTGTACAATTAATATAAAATTCTTTAAATTACACATTCATTTTTGCATGCATTATGAGCAGCACAATTATTACTATATCTCCTGATAAGATCGGGGCATGAAGGCCAGGTGGAGGTTGTATGTGTGCCTGAATGTGTTTGTGTTTGCTGGTGTACGGCTTCTCAGTGGTATGCTGGGCTGCAGCCAGGGTCTTGCTGACCAGATCACATATCAACTCTGTAGTTGCATCAGATAATGGAGAGAGAGGAGGTGCAGTGGGAGGGGAAAGAGAGTGTAGAAGACTGAGAATGAAAGGTAGAAGAGATAACACAGAAGAAAAGTGAGGGGTTGATAACTCTTTTCCCTTATGCTTTCTCCTTTTTTTGTGCTGTCCTTTTAGTTTATTGCTCTGTGAGGAAAAAAACTATCCTTGTAGAGCGTGAGAGAGGACCCATGTTCAGCCCATGTTTCCTTACATGAAGCTGACCTGCATAACATCCCTGACACGTCTGGATTACAACAACTTGTGACATCTGCACTATAAATAATTTCCTGAGGGACATTTTGTATTTCAGCCTCTCCCCCTTTAATCTGAAAAAGAGCCTGAAACAGTACCCAAGCCTACAGTATTAAATCACACACAAACAGTGTTTAATTTGTTTTTATGTTAAGTTGTTTACATTGCTAACCCAGATAATTGTGAGTAAGCCTGCAGGAGTATGATTATATTTTGCTGCAGGTCAGAACAACATCAACAAACTTTTGAGGTTTTACCTTGAATTAATTATCATTTGTTGCGCCTAAGCAGATGCAATGCATTAAATAAACCTTTACAGAGATTAAATCCAGTAAATGAGCCAATTTGAAGTTGCAGGAGAGACGTGAGCATTTTAAAAAGATATTTCCTTCCCTTTAGCAGTTACAGTACAAGTATGTGCAGGTTAGTCTGTCTGGAGGCTACTGAGTTTAACATCCTGGTAATAAAGGTTAAAATCTGTAGCTTGTATACTATATCAGTCTAATGATAAGGAATGCTCTCATTCAAAATTAAGTTAGTTACTAATGCATTCGCAATATTATAGAGGAGATGCCCGAATGTCCAGAACAGGATTGGAAAATAATTTAATTCTTGAGTCAGACTAGAACATAGTACATGTACGCCACGTTTGTTATCTGGTAAACACTCATCCGACATTGAACCCGATCACCCCTTTCAGCGCGACAGTAACAAAGGTTAAACCTGCTTCGGCTGTTAATCAGAAAGGGTCAACAGGCATCAACTGGCCTGACTTCATGACCCAGCTTCTCCCATCCTGGGTCCAATACAGGTCAAACACCATCTGGGTTTAGTGAACAGGTGTTTCTATTAGGGACTGATTAACTGATAATTTAACTGACTCCCTGATGTGTGGAGGGAACTGAAATGTATCACTATTTCTCTAATGTCCTGTAAGTGTGTCAATGGAAGTTCTGTTGTAGGCTTGTGTCTCTGTTTATGGTGACAACAAGCAATTAACTAGAGACAGAAGTCTCCTGTCAGAGGTCAAATGTAGGATGAATGAGCATTCAGACCTGCATCATACGCACAATCATTGTTCAAAAGGGGAAATGAGCTACCTGAAATGCGTGAATCGACTCTGCTGGACACGAGGCGACCCACAAGTCAACCTGTGTCCGTCCGAACTCTGTGTAAAAGGTTGAGCACTGTGAAAACGGGAATCTGGAATTAAAAAATGTGAAGAGGGTGGTGGGCGTTTAAAAAAGTGGAATAGGGAGGGATGAAGAGAATATAGGCAATTGGGCTGAGGAGGAGACGTAGAGGGGGAGGAGCAGCCGCGCTCTGTCTGCCGCTAGCTCTACAACCCCTCCCCCTCTTATGATTGTGTGTGTCTGGGTATGAGAGGGAGGTTATGTAAAGGGTAACTGAATCCCTTTACCGCTTGTCACACGAACTGCCCCGCTTATGTCTCTCACACACACAAACACTGAGATTTAACTCTTCGTACCACTGTGTAGTTTTCTCAGTGGGTGTGTGTGTGTGCTTAGCATACACACAGGGAGTAGGTGGTGCTTTGTCGCATGCTCATAGCATGCTTTGGTCTCTCACTGTTTGGCTCTCTCCCTCTCTCTCTCTCACGCCCTCCCTCCCTCTCGGAGCCACTGCACCATGTTGGATACAAAGAGCTGAGGGGAGCTGAGGACCGGAGTGTGTCAGTAGCATGGGAGCTAATGCAACGTTGCGCAGCAACGCAGCAGCCTATTAATCAGCCCACCGGGAAATACAGAGGCAAATGAGTACCGAAGACTAAAGACTTGGCTATTTCCGATCCAAATAGGCAAATTAAAATGCTAATGAAAGAAAGGGAACCACATGAAAACGATGCACGGCTGAGCAGCCCGTTGCAACGTTAATCGTCACTTATCAGGAGCTGCTAAGCTGTCTGGTGGTTGTGGACGAGCAACTAGACATCAAAAGACAGACAGAGACAGACAGACAGGAGGACGGTGTGTATGACTCTAATTCTTGTGCGCTCACATATATCGGCTAACACTTTGACAAGGAGACATTGAGACATGTTATTGAACATGGGATATTGTGTCTGTGTTGTATTTTTTTTTTCCATATCAAGCATGTGTAGCCAAGGTGTACCAGCACTGCTCAGTGCGCAGGAGATGTTTGAGGGTTGTGTGAAGCTATTGTTCAGCCCTCATTTGTCTGTGGATTGTGAGAGATATTTGACTTATTAACATGCACACAGTCCTACCTGTAAAACACATGACTGAACAGATCTGGCTCGTGTGTGTTTGTGTGTATTTGGTGCTGAGCGAGATGTCAGGAGGACTGTTGTCATGTTGTTGCTGCAGCTTCATGAGTGTGACTGGCATAATAGACACACCCACCCACCGACAGGCAGGCAGGCAGGCAGGCTGTCCACATGTTGCTGCTGATGATACTTTCACTTGGGATTCACAGCACCTCGCCTGTCTCTATGTCAAAGCTCTGGGCGTTGTGTGTGTGCGCGTGCGTCCATCTGCAAATGCATTTTCTTTGCAATGAAAATAATTTGAGTATAATTTTCCTTATTCGGTCTCGTTTGAGTGTATCCGATTCTGTAAGTGATTTTATTGGCTTTGTTCTGAATGTGTGCGGTATGTCTGTGATTCGCTCTAACCTTTCTTCTTCTCTTTTCTCTCCAGGTTACAGACGATATTCACTCGTTTTGATGAAGCCTTGAATTCAGGCAACATGGCTCTCAGCCTGAGTCACGGTCAGTGCATTTCTCTTATTTATTTTGCCACAGTCGCTTTGGGCTTCTGAGAGCCACCAACTCGAGACATGTTGTCAAGATGATTTTGCTGTTGTCAGGTATTGGGTGTGTTTTTGTAGAGAGAGAGATAGAGAGAGAGAGAGAGAATGTGTTTGCGTGTGTGTGGTTGCTTGTGCATCTCTGAATGTGCATGTGCTCTTGTGGTTGTGTCAGTTTGTTGCCATGAGCTCCTGTAAGAAGACCTAACAGGATTAATGGTTTAATCTGTGTGTACATGTGTGTGTGTGTGTGTTTTGTGTGTGTGTGTGTGTGTGTGTGTGTGTGTGTGTGTTGCTGTGGGTTTTCCAGTAGAGCTGAAGGCTGCTGCTGAGTACTTGGCTGTCCAGCAGTAGAGTGGACTGTGGACCTCTTGGAGCCTCAAACTCAGCCAGTGTTGTTTGACAGTGGAAAGTTTTAGCTGTATTGACGAGACCCCTTTTAAAGCAACATTCTGCTTTGTTGTTTTCAAGGAAAACTTGGTTCAGCTGCTCTTTAGGGATTTTCTGAAACCCATGCAAGAAGGGAAACTGAACAGCTGAACTGTGATTCTCAGACTCTGTGATTATTAAATGTTTGTGGAAAGCCTTTACTGAATATAGATCCACAAAGTGGTCTCTTTGGATCGTTGTCAAGAGAAGCTGTTAGTTCATATTGTGCTGCATCCACCAACAAATTAATTGTTTTGTATGGATGCACCAATCTGATATGCCCGATAGGCATCAACACCGATTATAACCATAACAAGCAGAATGGGTTTTGGCTTTTATGTGACCGATTCTGTTTCCTTGTCAGTGTTACAAAATTGAAAGTTTGCACTGTCAGTTACATTTATTCAGTCATGGCAGACCATCATCTCAGTTTTCATGCCACAGCGATCCCTGGATTCATGTTACCTTACATACAAATGATCTCAAACGCAGTGAGGTATACAAATGTTAAACTGGGGAAAAGAGAGCACTGGTATCGGATCTGTATTTGGCATCAGCAGATAACCAGAGTTGAGGAATCTGTATCAGGAGAGAAAAAGTTGGATCAGTGCATCTATATTGTTTTACCTAAATATCTACCACAGCATCGATTTCTCATTAGTTAATATGTTCAATTACTACAATCATGTCATTCCATATCTCCATCTAAAAGATAATGGCTTTTTTATGTCTGAGTTGTTTGACTTCTCACCTGGAAGCGTGAACATTAGTAGATAGCATACTTTCAACAGCAGCCAATAATGCAGAATGACTGATTACTGTAGGTTTATTATGGAAGCTGAGTGAACATAATGACAGTATGTCAACATTTTCAAAAAGCATGACTGTGTGTTCACATGAATGAACCCATTTTCGACTGTGTGGTTGTAAGTTAGGTCTGTGCTCGCCGTGAGGTCTTTTAGGTCTGTTGTTGTCTAGAAGAGGTTGTCAGTGGCTGTTTGTACCTTTAGGCTGCCCTGTCACTGTATCTATTTGTCTAACAGCGACCTCAGTGGTCGGTGCCTGGTCGGCTGTTGCAGCCTGTTTACTTGGAAAGAGAAACAAGAGCTCAGGGCGTGTTGTGGGTGTTGTTGCCATGATGCTGTCTCCGGTGGCAGCAGAGTGATGGAGGAGGTGTTAACTTTAACTCCCACCTCCCTAAGGTGTAGAGCAAAGTTGTGTTTTGGGGGATCTAGATAGCTACTTGTGTAGTTGTTATGATAAAAAGATAATGTGATTGCTTTTTCACACTCTTCTGTCATGTGCTCCACTGAGCATGAAAGCAGTTCTTGTCGTTATTTAAATGGAATAATCGTTTTAGGCTGTTGGCTCGTCACTTTTCATGTACAGGGACAGGGGAAAGATAATGCAAGACCAGTGAAAGTTTGAGAAGAAACTGGCTTTGATGGTCGACAAAACATGGAGTGGTACTGGTGGTATTGCTGTGTTTATCAATATGGATTGTCCCATCATTTGTTTTGTGGAATTAGGCCTAACAGGACCCACTGGTTTAAAAGGCTGTTTCAAAAATTACATTAGCAGCTGTGCACACAGGTAAACCCATGAAAGTATTTGTATTATTGCTTTAATTTTCTTTTATGTGTTACATGTGCTGCTTTAGAAACTCATCACAATCTCTTGACGACAAATCTAAACTCCCCGAGTAAACCTGAAGTGAAGGTGATAACGGGTTCACTACTCAGCTTCAACAGGGTGAACTTGCTGTTGCTGGTCGGCCTTGGCTGCTACCTCAAGTGCACTTAAACCTCTTTCTTCTGGATGCCTCAGATACTACAGCTTGCCATGTCACAGTTGGCAGTTCAGAGTCACACTACGGTAAATTGTTGGTGTTTGTCAGGCTGCATTCACATCCTTTCTTAGTGCGGCTGCAATGAACAATTATGTTCATTATCGATCTCCTGATTATTTCCTTGATTAATCAGATCATCTGTAAAATGGAGAAAAATGCCCCTAACAATTTTCTAAATCTACAAGTTGCTTGTCTTGTCTGAAAGATTTCGGTTTATTATCACAAAAGACAAAGAAAAGCGGCAAATCCTCACGATTGTGAAGCTTGAACAAGGTCATTTTTTGCTTGAAAGATGACTGATGATTATTCAGTTATCAAGATAATTGCTGATTAATTTTCCAATGATTGACTAATTGAATAATTGACTAGTTGTTTCAGCTCTACTGCCTAGCCTCCTAAGCTTGCATGCAATCCATAAATACGCTTGACTGATTTTACTCTTATTCAAAAACAAAAAGCCAATTTGAATCCTCCAGCTGAATAAACAAATAACGTCGGAGTCACCTAGTTTCCCCCAAACCGTTCCTGCACTCTGAATTCATTTTTGCACTCGAGTAACATTGGTCAGCCCGAAGCTCACGGTTTCCTCTATTTTTGTCGAGAAAATCGCCCCAAAAAGGGTCGTCGGCAGTAGTGTGATGAGCATGTGTGTGACTCTGGCGTTTTGCTCTCAGCACTCAGCAAACCTAGCAAGAATTCAAGGTCCAAGTACAGGACTAAAACACACACACACGCACACATAAGTTCTTACTTGCCCTTGTCCCACATCTCTTTTAGGCCAGCTCTTGGCGTTTGCTCTAAAGGGTTTTTTGGAGGCAGCTGTTGCTGAGAGAGGAGGAGAAAGGGAGGAAGGAAGGGAGGGCAAAAGGATTGAGGGAGGAAGCTGACAGAGATCTCTGGCAGTAGCCGAGTCACAGCGCTGTGCCTATCACTGCCTCTCCCTGATTCATCATGACAGAGACAGAGAGAGATTGAACAAACAAGAGAGGAGAGGAGATAGAGGAGAAAACAAAGGAGAGAACAGAGGGAGAGGAGTGAATACGGACAAAGACAACTGGGAGTTTTCTAACCATAACACACTGTAGTCATGGCAGTCGGGGATGATGGCGATGGTAAGTGCGTGGACGTGCGTTTTAATCTCATCGGCTGTAGATGCTGGCACTCAGACAAAGGCTTGTCAACATATGGTTTTAGATTGAAATCTGCTTAAACTCCATGCACTTTCACCCCAAGTGCTCCGGCTCAGATATACATTAGATCTGTGTGTGTGTGTGTGTGTGTGTGTGAGAGGGAAAGCTGAGGTTTCCCTAAAATCCTAAAATGTCTCCATTATCTTTGTGTGTGTCTAGATATACAATGCATTTCTTTTTTGTGTGTGTGTGTGTCAGAAATAGTTTTTTGTTCTTTTATTGCTTTTTTAAAGTTCTTATAAAAGAGAGAGGGGGAAATATTTGGGAGAGATGGTTGTTGTTATGAGTTGCAGCCTGAGGCCAGACTTGAACTCAGGACATCAGTCATGCTTACATAGTGCAGTATGCACCTCGGCCAGCTGAGCCAACAGGAGGCTCAGAGTCAATATTCTGCTGGGATTCATTCACAATTTCTCCATTTGGTTCGGTTTAGAAAGTGAAGACGTTTTCTTCTGGTTCTTGGTTTTTGGTTTTTTGGAATACTGTGATTTATGTGTGACATAATATAGAAGTAGTCTCTCATTTTCTGCTCTTTTTCTCTCCCGCTTACTCTCTATCTGTTGGTGTAATATGAGGTCAAGTGTGTGTTGTTCTGGGTTGGCAGCCTTCCTGTCTCTCAGTGGACTGACGTGTGTGTGTGTGTGTGTGTGTGTACATGCCTGTTAGGATTTTTGCATCATTGCCACTGATTGATGTTTTCTTTACGATCGAATAATCATTTTGAAGACAAGATAAATTGTAGCTCATGAAGCTCATCCAGACTCCAGCCTTCAAGAGTGGGTTTCCACTCACATTAGTCTAAAATATCCACCACAGTGTGACAGCAGCATTTGTTTGGACGGATGATAAATTTAGATGCAACATAATCAACATGGCTTAGAGAATTTAGTGTCTTCTTTCTGGTTGTTATGAAAACAACTTCTCGAAACATTTCACTTAGTGGTGCTTTGAGCTGTCTGTTATGCTTGGCCCAAAGAAAATGAGCTTTTAATAATAAATTTAGGTAATTTATTGCAGTTTTAAAATATTATTTTAACTTAAACTCACCAAAAAACCCCAAATCACCAACATGCCACTTAGACTAAACAATGATAGCCATAACTTAATGTTCATATAGACATATAGTGGAGGGAAATGCACTTTTTGAGAGTAGAAAAATGTCACAAAATATGAACCTTATCATGAACTTTTATCGAGATTAACGTAAATGACAAATAATTGATCGATTATTTAATTGTGTAAATGGTGTAGTGTGTGTGTGTGTGTGTGTGTGTGTGTGTGTGAAGCGTGTTCCTGGTGTAAGAGGTTCATGTGTAAGAAAGTAAAGCATGTCAGTGCCGCTGGCGCCAGGGTCTTGCTCTTACTTAATGTTGTTTGGTCCTTTCTTAAAATGTTCCTGTGTGAATGCACGCGCACACACACACACACACACACACACACACACACACACACACACACACACACACACACACACACGTCATAGAAGCCCAGAGATATTTGGTGCATTGCAAACTGACCATCAGTAGCAGCTTTCATTGCTTGCATAGTCGTTCAGTGTTGACAGGGACTGACACACACACACACACACATACAGACACACACACACACAGAGACACACACACTCACTTGCAGACATGCTCATTCTGCTTCAGTGCATCTCCGGCTCTGCAAAGGAAACCATGACCCCTTTTCCAGGCTAGGCTGGTTGCCATGGCAAAGCTTTCCTCCTGAATATTATGGTTTATCCCTCTCCTCGACTTGGAACTGGGACTCAAATGATACCTGTGTGTGTGTCTGTGCTTGTATGTGTGTGTGCACAGTTTTGTTATCTCATTGGGACCTTTTCTGATATAAACACCGACCTTGTCAGGACCAGTAGTCCTCATGGGGACCAAAGCCCCGTCCTAATGAGGCAAAATGTCATTTCTGAAGACCTGGTTAAGGTTAGGCTGTTCAGAATGAATGGAAGTCACTGCAATGTCCTAATCTGTGTGTGTCTGTGTGTATGTTCATTTAAGGAGATCATTCTCCCTGAGCTGGGCTGGAAATGGAGCAGTCTGTCTCTTATTAGAGAATCCAGGCCTGAACCTCAAGTGTGTCTGTCTCTTTACTCCCCTTTTCCTCCATTGTTCTCTGTTCTATAAACAACCGAGTGGTTGACAGTAAAACATCTGCTCATCTGTCTTTCTTATGTTTTCAAAATAATCCCAACGTATGAAATATATGACCAGTGTTAATATATAATCAGTATTTTTGGAAGCACAGAAGAGCATGATTGTGTCCTATAAGATGATTGCCTTTTATATTTATGTTGCATGTATTACTGTGTAAGAACCTCCTTTTTTGCACTGATTAGTGACCATTTATTACACTGTTTAGTTATTTAGTCTTTGTGGTGTTAGCTGATGGTTACCTTTTATAAAATATTGTTGCAGTATGTTTCTCATTGTGTGCGCATTTTAATGTGATTTTAAAATAGTAAGCAACCAATTGCTTTCGCAATATCATACTCTTGGTTTTGGAATTATTTTGGTCATTTATTAATCGTTTAAATCGTCATCTTTAAGCAAAAAAATGACAATTATTCTCTGGTTGCAGCAATTAGAGGATTTGCTGCTTTTCACTGTTTTATGTCAATATAAACCAAACTTTTGTGCCAGTTCTTGCACTGCTGCTTGTGTTTTTTTTTCTTTTTAGCTGTAGTCATTCTCATATGAGTGCTACGCAGTATCAAAATATGTTCGGTGTGTCATCTTTTGCATGGGACTGGGCACACTGTCACATGGTCGTGAGTGGGAATATGTGACTTTGCCTGTTCCCCCGCAGCTTACAGCAGATCAGCACAAACACAGGCTCTGTGTCGTAAGTCTAATTCCTCGGAAGATGTCTGGTTATGCTCTTAATTGCATGTGGAGATTTTCAGCCGTAATACAGCGCTTCAGCTGATAAGATGTCTCAGGGTGTTTAGAACATTAAAAACGAAGGAAGCTTTCTTCACTTGGTCATATAGAGGTTAAAGTAAAGTTTCCATAGAATGAATGTGACTGTATATTTTCTTTGGTGAAGAAACAGGCAGGTTTTTAGTAACAGAGAAGAACAGTGATGGCTTTGAGCTCCAGTGTGTCAAATCTTTTGCACACCATCTTGTAAGCTTATATGGCTGATCTAAAATATCCCGACTGGCTGTGTTTCCTTGCTGCAAAGCTTCTTCTGTGGTTCAAGACCTTTCAAATCTTTTTTTTTTTTCAGTATTAAGCCGACTGATGCTGCTTCCAAATTATATTATATACTCTCTCGCCATCATTTGTATTTCATTGGGTCTGTCGGTTAATGTGATCTCCGCCAATCAGGAGTGAAAAAAGGCAAAACTGAGCAGTAGTGAGTGCAGATTTACACATGTACGGTATGTGGAAGTTTGTTTCTCTTTTGGTCCAGTTTGATTATAGACGGCATACAGTATGACTGTCTTTACTGTTTTTGTGACCTTCAGTTCATCTAGTTTTCAAAAATCTTCTCAAAAAGCCTCCATTTAAATTTTGAAATTTACAGTGACGGTTCCATCATATCGAGTATTAATTTAGAAATTACATTTACATTCGCAGGTCTAAACAGTCGCCCCTAACACAAACCAATTGAGTCATCACTGTTGAGTCGAGCAACTTTAGATGTCACTCTGTTGCTCTGATTTTTCTTCTCTTCGTTGTCTGTGATGCTGAAAGGTGCCGTGTCCCCCCCCCCTTCTGTGTGTTTTTTGGGATTTGGCATATATGAACCATGGAAATCTTTTGGATTTCATTCAGTTGGAGCAGAGCCAGTGGTGCCACCATGTGGTCAGAGCTGAAATTTTGCTTTCCTGTGTGTGAGTGTGTGTGTTCACAGATCTGTTATTTAATCACTAAATGACTTTCTCAAGCCTGCGACCATATCTGAGTGTTTCGGTTGGTCTGTCTTCCTCTATCGTTCTATCTTTAGAGAGAGACAGAAACAGAACAACAATGTGGTCACTTCCTCCATCTCTCCCTTCATGTAGATTGTAATAACTCTGGGTTTATTCCCACATGGGTTAAGGATTGATGAATTTCTACAGTGATTGATTATTGCTGGGCAACTATCAGGTCTGTATCTGTTGTCTTCTCTCCTCTTTTCATCCTCTTTTTGACTCTTCTCCTGAAATGGAGAGAGGGAATCTCGGCCTGGTGTTTCCATGGCAACGCCGCCTGGTGCATGGTGGAGCTGATATGTCTCACTGTGTGTGTGTGTGTGTGTGTGTGTGTGTGTGTGTGTGTGTGTGTCTGTTTCTTTTTCTGTGTATATAGACTTGTTATTTGCATGTTGTGCCATATTTCTTGGCAGTGTGCGTATCCATGGTGATGTTGATGCTGCCGGAGGAGCCTTTTCTCCCCGTCAGACCAGAATCCATCCTAATTTGATAAATTAATATAATGTCAGTGAATAAACAGTGAATTCAACTGTTGATTCAAGTAAATTGGAGATGTGTATGTGTGGAAGTGGGCTTACTGAACATCTTTTTTTTTTCCCGTTTGATGCTCTGTTCATTTGAGAAGCTGGTCTGCACACAGGTCGCCATGGCAACAGCATTTGTGCAGTCTGCTCTCCTCAAGGGATTCACTCTCTGTCCCCCCCCACCCCCCACCCCCTCTCGTGTCTTTGCTCTGCCCTTCACCCTGAGACATTTACTCCCGTGGGGTCTGACTAGACAAAAGCGGGATATGCTAATCATGCTAACAGTGATGCTAATCAATGCTAAGCCCCGTGATGCATGTCGGAGTGTTGCTAATGGACCCGTGGGTTTTACTAGAAAGCAATTAAATTCACTAAACTGGTTTGTCATACAATGAATTAATGCAGTTCTTCTAGTGTTTTTCACTGTATTTTGTTTGCATCCATTCCTCCTTAAAAAGCCTGTTAATAATGTTTATAAGTGCCGCCTGATAGTCCCCTTGGCCCCTTGAACTTTGACCTGATGTTACTGACCCATAACAGTAATTGTGAACCACAGAGTGCAAGATAATGCGCTATTATCTGCCTGTTAAAACAAGTTTGTTTTGGTTGACTGGAAGAGGAGACATCATTAAAAATGTGCTACTTGCTACATTAAAGGAACCAAGACCCAGACAGGTGTGTGTGTTGCATTTAAATATGTTACATAAGACAGTGACACATAATTCATTTCATTTTGACTCTGTGCTTCTGCAGAGAGAGATTTGAATTGAACCGTGATAACTATAAAGTAGATTTTTGTGCGAGTTTACATGTATATTATTTTTGTATGTAGCTCTTTTTATACACAACCCCCCAATTTAAGGCCTGTGCAGCTGAGCATGTACAGTATTTCACTTACTAAAGACCAAACTAAAGGCAAAAATAACCTCAAAACAAGCCAAAAGTAAAGACTGCTGCAGTACAGAACTGGCAGAGCATCATCAGGCAAGATACCAAGTCTCCTGATTTCTGTAGGTCAAAGACTGAAGTCTGTCATTGACTGTAAAGGATGTGTAACCCAGTTTAAAGTATGATGAGTTCATTTTGGGTCATAATAGATCTGCCTAATACATTTTGTTCCCCTACAAATGAGTTAATATTTATATTAAGGGTTACAATTCCTCCACAGCTCATCTGATGTGGATGTAAACACTTTGTATTAAAGCTGAAAGTTGACACCCTATACAGTGATTCATAGTCAAGTGTATGCCAAGACTGCACTGTATATTTGTGTGTGTGTGTGAGAGGGGGAGAGTGGGAGGGTCAAGGCCTCAGATGGAGGGGTGTGGTCTTCTCCCCCCCTTCACCCTCCCAATCACCCCGATCATTGCAACATCACCCTTTGTTCTTTTGTGTATGTGGAGAAAGAGAGAGTGAATGAATAAATGTGTTTGTTGTCTCACAGGTAAATGGAGCAGCATAGACAGTGTGTTTAGAGGTTGCTGATGCTGTGTGTGTGTGTGACAGAGAGAGAAAGGGAGAGAGGGTGTAAGAGCTTTAGAGTGTGTGTTGTCAATGGTAATGAGTTTAGGTTAGCTGGTCTGGCAGGGACACAGAGAAACCCTGTTAATATTCCTGGGGTGTCTGTGTGTGTGTGTGTGTGTCTCTCCCTTTTTCTTTCTCATCACACACACACATTCATAGTCCTGCCTCCGCACTGGCTGCAACACCATGATGTCACCTCTCGTCTGATTGGCTGTGAGGCTGCTGAGGGAAGGAGGAGAGATGCTGGGAGAGAGAGAGAGGGAGGGATAGAAGGTAGATAGAGGGGAGTGAAAGAAAATGCCGGCACTTGTATGGGTGGAGGGGTTTTCGGACGATGGCGCGAGGTGTGCCTTAGCCCCACTATGAAGTGTGTGTGAGGTGTGTGCGTGTATGTGTCTTGGGGTACGGCTTGCAGAAGAGGGGGGACCCAGTTACCACGCCCTCCCAGAAGCATGAGGCGACTTATCTGCCAGCGGATCTGTGACTGTGAGTGCAGGGACGGCCATGGGTGTGTTGGTGTGTGTCGATGTAAATGCTTTACAGCAGAAGATGTATACGGCTGGTTCTTTACATCCACCTAACAGTTGTCGAGCCCGACACAATAGCCTCTGCAATGACAGTGGAACATATGGCTTGTAGGTACATCCATGCATGCGTGTCATTGATTTTTGCATGTTGACTCTGTGTGTGTGAAGGTAAGTTGATGTATGAGTCAAGGTGTAGGGTGGTGGCTTTGGCGCATTTCACCGCGGTTGGTTGTCAGAGCAACCGGAGCGCAACTGCATTCCTTTGCCAACAGTTTTAGTTGTGCGTCTGTATGTGTATCTGCACATATCGTCTTCCACAAGTGTTTTCACTGGTAGATACACGTTCTGCACAATCGTTGCAAGCGTGTCTCAAGCTTCAATGCTAGCTCGATTTCTGCTAGTATGCAGATTGAGCGTTTGGGCTCCAGAGAGTTCTGTCAGTCACTGTTTGTATCGTTGGACATCTTGACCATCAGGATGTGTTTTTGAGCTCTTAGAGGTGATCGTATCTGTGTGTGGGTTTGCTTTTTCTTGTTTTGTAATTAGTATTGATTTAGTGATTCCTGACCAAGCTCTCTGTAAACTGCAACCTCCGTTCTTCTCCTCTCGTCTTTACTTGTCTTTTTACCATTCACTGTCTTCTAATAGCCTTAAACAAGAAAGGTGCCAATTAAATCAAAGGTGCGGGCAATGAATTGCATTTAACTTGTTTTAACATTTTAGAAACCTGATTTACTTTATTGACACTTTTCTTGTGAGAGTAGCTGTCAATAGTTTTTGTCATATTTTTGTCTCATTTTCCCAGTAGACTAGTTGTGTTTCTTCACTTGTTGAGTTTATTTTGAGTCAGTTGTGAAGAAAGAAAATAATACATTTCACAGTCTGAAGACTATTTATGGCCTATATTTGATTAAATAATTTACAATATTGTGTGAGGTCTGTTGTTTTTTATTATGTAAAATAAAAAACAAAGAACCTGGTACAGCAACATTTGAAAAGACTGAAAAAGTTCCTCCTTAGCTACACTCAGGATGTTAACACTTCTGCTCTCTCTTCTTCTTTCATTCCAGATCGTAGTTTTGAGGATGATGACAGCGTGGATGGGAATCGTTCTTCCTCAGCCCAGGCTGCCTTCAAGGTCCCCAAAGTTCCCAAGAAGCCTGCAGAGTCCTCTGCTGCACGCAGGCCCAGCGCTACCGGTGGCAAGCTAGGTACTTAATTTATATTTCCACACATTGACAATTCAAACACACAGCTGAGTTCTTCTGTCGCATCTGAGGATGTTAAATTTGTAATTATAGAAAGTGAGCGTCCAATTTTCATTTATTGTTTATTTTTGCAGAGACAGCACACAATTAAGAGTAATTGCACCAGAGTTAGCCAGCAGCTAATTAACATCTGTTGTCCCTGCGCAGGTAGACAAAAAACAACCACAGAACAATAAATATACTACATAAAACAGCACAATACAGAAAAATCTATCAGTGTGAGGTAATAAATATAGTCAATATGATATAAACAATAAAATATATACAATACAATAAACACAAAGCATTCATTGGTGGTGACACTTTTGTGCTGACTTTAGCCAAAGCTTGAGGCTGGTTTTAAACACTGCAGAGATTCCTGAGACTCTGGTGTTTGTTGGTATGAAATTCCACTTCCCCACTTCTTTAACCGAGAAAGCAGATTGACCAAAGGCTGTCCCTCTGAACTGCCGTACCGACTGCGGTCACGTCTAGTAGATGCTCTAGTCCTACCGGTACTGCCACTACCGGGATAGACCAGGCATCCTCTAAGAGGAGGCGGTGCGACATTATGAATAATTTTAAACATCAGACATGAATCAGAATAAAATGAGAAGTTATCAGAATTGAGGAAATTATATTTTTTTCAGGATATTAAAGTAATGGTGATCCCTTTAGGATTTGTTTATAGAGTGAGTACACAGGCTTGAGTGCAGTCACACCTGCCAGTCATCAGGTTGTTATGAAGTAAGACAAATGGGGGAAAACCTCTTTTGCTTTGCTTCAGCTTTGCAGCGGACGGAGACATCTGGTGCCTGAATGCTCTTAGAATTATTCAGAGTAAACTTAATATTGCTGATCACCCCACTAATTATTTTTTTGAAGGACAGGTTTGTGTCAATTATAACGTTTAGGTATTTAACATGTGTCACAGATTTGATGACTTCACCATTAATTAAAATATCAGGATTGACTGAATTATTGATCATGGAAACTGTTTTGCTTACATTAAGGGTCAAGCATGAATTGGCTTGCCAATCCGACGCCTTGCTCATTGCAGCTGTCAGCTTGGCTGCAGCATATTCTTTAGATCTTGCATTTAAGGTAAAAATCACAGTATCATCAGCATACATTTACATAGAAGACTTGAAGACTGGTGGTTAACTAGTGGCTCCTTTAGGTGAGTGACTAACCGAAATTACTAGTTAATGTCTTCTATGTGGTAGATTCGATAGCCAGTTTGTTCAATAGTGTCAATATTTCTTATTATACAGAGATAATTGAACATACGGAAACTGAATTTAACAGTTTTATTCTGTACAGACATGAACTTAATTAACTTAATTAACTTAATTAACTGGCAGCAAGCACTAAGACTGGTATTATTCTGGTCAAATAAGAAGTTGAGCCACTACAGTAGAAATTAACCTACACTGTGACATTTATATCAGTACAGGCAGGAAACTTGAATCATATTTTCAAAAAAAAAAAAAAAAAAAAGAATTCCCAAACATTTTTTTAGCTACTGTTTTCTTAAAACAATCAACAAAATGATTGGGTATGAGCACTATCTCATCTGTACATACACTGCAGTTTGACATTATTTTATATTTTTATATTTGGGTGGGAAGTGAATCAGTCTCAACCCAGGTGTCTTCCCTCTGTGATACGATTTTATACCTTTAATGCCCTCAGCAAGATTTCAGTGAAGGTCAGATTTTTCCAGGATGTGGTTCTTGGTCAGCGTATTATTGGTGGTCACAGAACAGGGGCAGACTATCGGGGCTGCCAGAAGAAGCAAATAGACTTGATTAAACAGACGTTGCAGTGACATGCTGCTCTGCATCTCAGAAATCTGATATTCTTATCATCAACCTCGTATCTGTGACCGCCTTTGAAATAGTTTATATCATCCTTCCCGTTGAGAGAGCTTTCTCTCTGCCAAGTCTCCCTCCTGCTGTAGATGTCTTTGAGTGATATGTTTGCTTCGCCTTTGCATGTATTGATTTTTCCCGTCTTGCTCTCTTTGGGAAGAAAGCCGTGTTCCCACAACCGCGCGGTCGATTCCTGCTGCTGTTTCTAATGTATCTGTGTCAGCACTGTCTTGCATGCATGTAGCCGCACACTCATAGCTGCAAGTGTTTTGCAAGCAAGCAGTCTGTCTGACTCCTGCTACATTGCTCCGTTGGCTGGAAACACAAGATCGTAAACTCATGTCACTTGAATCATTACAGTCTTATTGATCGTAGAGCGAACGTGAGAGGCTGAAGCCAAGGCATGCTGGGTATTCACACACAGAACTACAGATCTAAGACCTTGACTTTATTACGTTTAATGTGATGAAAAGGAAAAGACCTGATTTGACCTTTGCTGCATGTTGGCGATTTTCATTCGCTTGCTTGTAACGGGTCACAGCTGTAAACACGGGTTGACATTGTGTTTTTTTTTTTTTGTTTTTTTCCCCTTTAATTTTCACGAATGAGTTGTCTGGCATTTTTCCTGCTGTATGGGAATAGTTTCCATGATGGCGGCGATGGGAGGCACTATCGTCCGCATTTGCATTTAGATGACAGTACGCCCACACACTCTGGCAACACCCGACAGCAAGACTCAGACAGAAAGAGAGAAATCTCAATTTTGCCAGTGATCGGCATAAAAAAAGTGAGTTAAGAGCTAGGGAAAAAAGTCTAAATCTAAAAAGTCTGTATCTGGAAGAATCAAGTGCCAGCAGGGCCTGATTTCTCCAAGATGGTTGCTTTATGTCAGCAGTCTTCAGTCACAGCAGCACAATTTATTTCACACCGCTGGCTAATGATTATATCTCCACATTATGATGTCTCAATTTTGTTTCCACAAGTAACAAAATACTTTTTGTTTTACACTTCTAGCATTTTAAACACTTTTTATGATTAAATACTTGTTTCTCATATTAAAGTTAGTTCTCACAATTATGAAAGAATAAGCTGTCAACATCATTATGATTATTGTAGCTGTGAACGTGCACCCTGATAACATTTCATGACCTGTTTACAATATGAACATTTCCACTTCATAAAGCTGGCAATAAAAATAATTGGAAATGACGATGGAGTGCTGGTAGGTGCTTTCATGGACAGGCTGCCACCACTTCCCTCCCTCGGAGTCACAGAGAATTGTGCCTACAGCTAACCATCTGGCCGCATCGATGTCTCCCAGCTCTTTAAGGGCCATGTAGAGTTTTGACATGACATGTCTTTGTGGCAACAGCCTGATATGGAAACTAACCACAGGGAAAAGGAGGGAAGGATATATTTCTCCTTCATTCCTCCTTTTGTTTATACCCAGCTCTCCTCCACCATGTCTGCGCCTACCCTCCAGCAGCCTCTTCTTCTCCTTTGAACATCTCTTTAACCCGTTGCACTGTTTTAATAATCTTATCCACCTGGATTGGTTTGCTTTTTTTCCCCCGTCTTTCCCTTCTCTTGCTCCAATCCCAGTGAGGAATTTAAGGAGATGTTTCCCACAGAGCTTCCAGAGATATATGATTGACATGCCCATTACTGCCAGGAAGTGCATTAAAAAAAACAGGCTGCTCCCACCGACTTAAGTTTGTGTGTGTGTGTAATTGAAAGTGTGCTTGTGAGTTAAACCAGAATCACAAACCCAACCAGCATAAAAAAAAAACCTTGAATGCAGATACGCTCACATATACACACAAAAATTAATTGACTCTGTTCTGACTTTCCAGTGTCCAAGGAAAGTGCCGGGGCGGTTGATGAAGAAGACTTCATTAATTCCTTCACAGATGTCCCTACTGTCCAGGTAAACACATAGAAACATAAACAATCACACACTTTCACAGCTTTTAATAACAGGACAATATTTATTTTGCCCTTCACATATTTACTCCCCTCTCTCCAATTTTTCTTGATTCTGTCTCTATGAAGATCTACTCATCGAGAGATCTCGAGGACAACCTGAATAAGATCCGTGAGATCTGCTCTGATGACAAACACGACTGGGACCAGAGAGCCATCGCTGTCAGTGGATTCATCCTCAACAATCTCTCTAATTATATGTCATTAAAAATAATCACCCCAAACTCTGCCTCGCTGCCAGTTCACAGACATGAATTCATGAATGACTATCACTTAATGAAATTAACTGGCACTGCAGTAATGCTTCTGCTCCATTTGATCATTGTTGGTAACTGTCATGTATTTTTTTTTTTTTTTTAACAGCTGAAGAAAATCCGCTCACTGTTGGTGGCGGGCGCTCCCACCTACGACTGTTTCTACCAGCACCTACGGCTACTAGATGGAGCCTTCAAGCTGTCGGCTAAAGACCTGCGCTCACAAGTGGTCCGAGAGGCCTGCATCACTGTGGCGTGAGTGTTGTTCACAAATACTTCATCACTGGAGGGAAAATTTAACAAAATATACAAAGGGTATAGGATTTACCGTATTTTCCAATTGGTCACATCAATGTTGTGAACTTTTTATTCTATCCTCGAGGTAAAAACAAGGTAAAAGTGTTGTCAGTGTTACGTACGTTTTACCACTGCTCTGGTTGTGTTCTGTGTTTATAACTTTGTGTTTTGGTCTGCGTGTATGTGTAGCCACCTTTCAACGGTGTTGGGGAACAAATTTGACCATGGAGCGGAAGCCATCGTCCCAGTCCTGTTCAACCTCATCCCCAACTGTGCCAAAGTCATGGCCACCTCCGGTGTGTCAGCTATCCGCATTATCATACGGGTGAGATTTGCAAACACACATTTAAATTCATTCTGCAGATTTTTTTTTTGTGGTCTGTACAAATGCTACTGCTTGTAGTCAGATTTGTTGCTAATTTTTTCCTTTCTCATCTCTCACTCTCTGCCTCCCCTCCTCCCTGCAGCACACCCACGTCCCGAGGCTCATCCCCCTGATAACCAGTAACTGCACTTCAAAGTCTGTTGCTGTTAGAAGGTGAGATTAACAAAGTCACTACAATTATGAAAAAAACGATTGTGTTAATTAGCAGTTCTCAAACAATTAACAACTATAAAATCATGATTAGTCTGCTTGTCATGATGCTGTTAAGTAATGTTTTATGACAATAATGAAAATATGTTATCTCCAGGCGCTGTTATGACTTTTTGGACCTACTGCTACAGGAATGGCAAACCCACTCTCTAGAAAGGTGAGGACTGATTTCAGCATGGTTTCGAGTAAAGCTGTGATCAGCACTGCTGTCTCAGACCTGATTTTCTTCCTGTTCTCACCGTGTTGCATCCCCGTTTCTCTGCCTCACAGGCACACAACAGTTCTGGTTGAGAGCATCAAGAAGGGAATTCGAGATGCCGACTCAGAGGCTAGAGTGGAGGCCCGCAAGTAAGACACGTGCACGCACGGGCATTTCTGAAAACGATATTATGTGAAAGACGAGTATTGTTAAATATCTCACCATTCTCCTTTTCTCCCCTTGATTTTTCTCTCTTGCTTCCTCCCTCTGTCATCTTTCTTCTTCCATCTTCATCCTCCCGCTCACTTTTCTTCATCTCTCTGCCCTTTTGTCCTTCCATCCTTCCTTTCTGCTTTCTTCCTCTCTGCTATCTCTTCCAGGGCCTACTGGGGTCTGAGGAACCACTTTCCAGTGGAGGCAGACGCTTTGTACAACTCCCTGGAGTCGTCATATCAGAGGACCCTTCAGTCCTGTCTGAAGAGCTCTGGCAGCGTGGCTTCACTTCCCCAGAGCGACCGCTCCTCGTCCTCCTCTCAGGAGAGCCTCAAGTAATCAACCGCTATAGTTAACTTTTGAGCTCTGGGTTTGCTTTAAGGCTACATTTGGGTCTTGAAGATGAAGAAGTAAGGGGTGAAAGTTAGTTAAGCAAGACCTGTTTCAAGCATCAGTTGTAAGCACACCTCTGCTGGACAATTTCCCCAGTTTACTTTCCTTTTCCTCTTCTAATTTGTCTTCTTCTCAGCCTTTTCTTTTTTGTCCGCATCAGTAAAGAAAAAGTGTGACTTCATCCACAAGTGTTGATACTTTGCAAATGCTGAACAATCAAATTGCTAGCGGGTCATTCGGGGCATCACATAGTGTGTACGTATAGTCTAACTCAAGCGTTTTGGATTCGTTACTTTTTTTTTGCCTCGTCTGCATTATATTTCACTGGTAAACTTTATACCAAAGCACGCTGAAATTAGAGCAAAGTAGATAGACGTGCTTTCCTGCTACACTACATCTTATTATAGACTTGCTGTCAGTGAATACTGTTTAGTTTGAAAGCATATATTTTGAAGTCTGCGGCTGGCGCTCGGGGAATAAGCAGCATTACAGAGCTGGTTACAAAAGGTTATAATAAAAAATCTATTTGATGCAGTAAAGATAAATTATGATATGTGCTATTTTGAATTCTTATTTTTCTCAAATATAAAAAGACACCAATCATAAAAGCATATGTTGGTTGAACTAAACAGTTAAAATGCCTAGATTATTGACTAGAAGAATTTACATCTTTTAGTTAAATTAGCACTTATTTAAATATCTTCCCTCACATTCATCACCACACTTTCATTTTGGAAATTCCCTCCCTCTTACTCTTTAGTATGTATTTGTTTACATGTAAAATGTGAGTTTTCCTTGCACAATGCTTGCAGTGTAATTCTGCTGCTTACTTAAGGGAGATATTATTGAGCTGTTTATATTTTGTCATCAACGGGAGGAAAAAAAAGAAAAAAAACGTTATTTCTTCATCACCCAGCACCACATTATCATTTCAGGGTTTTTTTTGTTGTTGTTCGGTTCTGTTTTGTTGCGTACTGACCTAATTTTCTCCCTCTTTTGTCAGTCGGCCTCTGTCTTCTAAATGGTCAGCAGCTCCAGGGCGAGGTGAGTCAAGCGCGCACGCACACACTCGCGCACCACGCAACGGCAGATACATGCAAGATCTCTCAAAAACATAATCTCACTCCTGTGAAAACACACACACACACTACACTGTGACACACATCGGTTCCCACAGAGCCATTTCCCATCATGCTCATTCATATTTGCCTGTTGTCCGGCCCCGTACAGCCACATCCTGTTCTGTTTTTATGTCACAACACATGTGCGCATACGTATATGTGTCTGGCCGTTTGTGTATTTTCTGTATGGTATCAATATGTGTAGTGTGGTGCCTGCATGTGTTTGTGATGTGTGTGTGTGTATATATATATATATATCCCTTCATCACCTCCCATCCCTTCTCCAATACATTCCTCCTCCTCCTCCTCCTCCTCTTCCTCCTCCTATATCCCATCAGTCCCTGCGGGTTCAAAGGGTGGGGTGTCGTCGGCCTCCCTGCAGCGTTCCCGTAGCGACGTGGACGTAAATGCAGCAGCAATCGCTAAGCACCGGCACGTCGGACAGGCCAGGGGAGCGGGCCGACTGCCCCCTGGCTCCTACTGCTCACTGGGTAAGGGCGCTGTCAATCAAGGCGGCTAGCTGGTCAGACAGTGGTTAGCATGTGATCAGCGAGATGTCAGGCAGAGACGGAGGCTCCCGTCTGAGGAGTCCTCTCAGATCAGCTTAGAGGTAGTACTTCTGAGGTTAAAGTCGCTCCTTCTCTTGCAAAACACGCCACAAAAAAATGTTAGTATGGACCCACATACACACACACATTAACACTTCAGTGCTTGGACTGGCCTTTTCTCCTCTCCTCTCCGTTACTCTCCTCTCCTGATGCCCGCTCATTGCCTGTAAATGTATCCTGAATGTGTTTGGGTGCATGATCTGTAGATGAATATCGTCCTGTGTTTGTTTGTCTCTCTCTCTCGCTCTCTCTCTCTGTTTCAGTATTGACCATCTCTGTTAAACAGATGTTCGGTTACTAATACACACTGTGTTCCTTTCTTCTTCTTCTTCTTCTTCTTCTTTCTTCTCTCTCTGCTCTTTTTTCTTTTCTGTCTCACATTCATTATTTTTGTGTTTCCTTCTTACTGACACTTTGTGTTCAATTCTTTAACACATTTTCCCTTCTTTGGTTTCCTTTTGTGTCTTTTACTTTTAATCATTGTTTCTATCAATCCTTTGTTTTTCTGTTTCCCTTCATTTCTTCCCTTTACTTCCTTTCACTCCCCCCCTCTCTCTCTCTATCTCTTTCTCTCTCTCTGCTCCTAAAGATGATGCCTCTGATAAAACGGATGGTAAGATCATCTCACTCTGCTTCACCACTGACAGCCTACTCATACTTTTCTTTTTTTCTTTCTGCTCTTTTTCTTTCACCCTACTCACTTCATTCCAGTCCATGTTAACTCCCTTTGTTGCAGTGTGTGGCCACAGCGCCCCCTGCTGTCAGTCTCTCACACTCAGTCCTCATTCACGTCACGATCCTTCCCATCTCATCATGGATCAAATGCTTTACACATCTAAGATAATCTCCTGCTTTACAAAGGATTAATCTTGTTATTGATAAAGAAATTGACAATCCATCTACACCTGCGTTAAACTGCATCATTCAGTTATTTAGTGTTTATTAGGATACTCAGGGGTATTGTTTTATTACTATTATAGACCGATTAAATGTGATATTTACAACCTGCTCCTTCTTTGTCTGTCTGTAGGGACCAGGTCAGACAATGGTAAGATTGTGGTTAGGTGGATGTGTGTGTGTGCGCATTTTAGGGATGTTCTAGTTGTAGAATCTGAAATGACATCCAGAGTTTTTCTAAATATCACCATCTTCCATCACAGATCTAACATAAATCGTGCAAGAGCATCATGTCTTTGAATAACGTCTTATGTTAAAGCGAACAATGTCAGTGAAGTGTGTCACAGTTAGAGGTGAAACAGTTATTTGATTCATTAATCCGTCAGTTATTCAGTTGACAGAAAACTAGACAAACTATTTTGATAATCGATTAATCTGTTAAGTTATATTTTCAAGCAAAATGCGAAACATTTGATGTTTACAGCTTCTCGAATGTGAACTGCTTTTCAGTCAACATCTGGGTTTTGGAGTGTTGATTGGACAAAACCAGCAATTTAAAGACTTTCACTATTTTCTGATGTTTATAGACCAAACCATTAATCAATTACACAAGAGAAATAGGCAGTTTAATTCATTATAAAAATAACTGTTGGTTGCAGCCGTAGTTGCAATAACATTTCACCTCCTCACTGACTTGATAGTTTCATCAAATCAATCAAATCCTTAGAGATGGATCACTAGATGGACCAGTTTCAGACTTAAAGACTGTCCTTACTGAGACTGTTTCTTAATCTACTGAAGCATCCCTGGTGTATATATATCTGTGTGTGCACCTGGCTGAATGTTAGTGTTTAGTTCAGTGTTCAGCAGCTTCCAGCATTAGTAGCTTTTACTCAGCTGTAGTGCTTTTTAGTTTCTGGGCTTCGTTCAGCTGCAAACAGTTTAGCTGTGCTCGCCAAGAGAGTTCTGTATGGTTAGGATGTGTGCGTTTGTGTATTTTTACCGTTTTCCCCTCTGCATACACACAGGCCGCGTACGTACCAAGCAGCCGTTGTCCACCGCCAGCACCGTGTCCAGCCAGGTGGACTCCCGAGGACGCAGCCGCACCAAGATGGTCTCCCAGTCACAACGTATGTACCCGCTCACATAGCGTTGCTTGAACCCACAGCTGTGAGTGAAACATTCTGGGTATCAGGTCCACTTACTACATCACACACACACAGTAACAGAGATGGTGTGTGAGCCTCTTGGAGTGTGTGTGTGTGTTTGTACTTTCTCAGGCTCTTGTTGTGGAGTTTCTTGACTTGTTGCCGTCACGGTGACAGTAAGCTCCATGTACATGTTTTTGTGCCTTCAGGTTCCGACGAATCCGATTGCACACCAGGTATTCTGTGTATGTGTGTGTGTGTGTGTGTCAGGGTCAGAGTGTGTGTGTGCGTCTTTCTGTGTACCACAGTGGGAATGGTGGCCCACCTGCTATTGCTCTCATTCTGATTACGGTGTTTTATGTAAAGAGGAGTGAGTGTTTGTGTGTTGTAATACATGTTTTTTTTCCTCTGCATGCTGTGTCTCATCACTGAGGATGGTGTGGTGGACAGTTTATTTCCGCTGCTCTAGCCTGGCTCTGGCTGTCATTCAGGTTTCAGGGCGAGAAGTGTAACACAAGCTGGTTATAACATTGCAACACATAAAGCAGATGTGTGCGTGCACCTGCTCTCCAAAAATACTTCCTGCTGCTTTTATGCTGCTTGCGGCCGGATGGCTTTGGAGCCCGCTTGGAAACAAGTTGAGAAGTCGGGACAGTGATTGGACCACAGCCCAGTGCACCAATCAGATCTGGACATTTAGATGGACGACCAAATGCAAGCTATCTGATCAAGAGTTCAAAGCCCAAAACTCAGAACAACAGATTAACAGAAAGAGAAGAAATGGCAGCTGAACAGAGGCTTAGAAAGATTTCTACGTATGTGTGTGTATGTGTGAGAGCAAGGGAGTGTGGATATTTTTGACCATATTTACTTTGAGGCTTTTTCTTTTCCTCATTGTGAACAGGCTTTGCTTCATATATATATGCCGTGCCAGCTGTCCCAACATGCACTGCTTTCCCAGTCTTATCATCTGCAGCTGGTTCAGTGTGTGTGTGTGTGTGTGTTTTTGTTTTTCTCGTTAATAAATGGATTTATTTAATCAAAGTGCTTCAGCTTCGCCGTCATTCTTGGTATGGAAACACCTGGAAGCGCTCCCATCGTACTCTGTGTCCTAACGCCCATGATGCTTTTTGCGCTAACACCCATAATTCATCTGGTTTAATCTGCTGTTCCTTCCCCTCGCCTCTGCTTTCCCTCTCCTCCAAACCAATGGGCTTAATGGCTCAGGATCTCAGTCTGCTACCCCTGTTGGTGGTAAGATTATAACGCTACTTCTTTTTTTACCCGCTCTTTTATCTTAACTGCCTTTTCTTCTGTTGCCCTGACTTGCCCCTTCCTTCACGTGCACCCAGAACTGTCACTTAAGGGCTCCGTCCACTCTGGCTGAGGCATGCTGGGACTTGTAGGCACAGACTTGTTAACATGGCTGTTCTACGATCATGCTAAAACACGCTGCTTCGAGAGCCTCATGTTGCTGCACTTTAATGTGTGCCTGGCAGAAGCCGAAAGATTGAGACGATTTTTGTTTCCCCTGTAAAAATGACCTTTCTCTAGTGGAATTCAGTCGTCCAAAACATGAATTTTAAGTCCAGTTTTGGCACTTTTTACATAGTGAAAATGATCTCGTACTGCTAACTGGAAATCACAGAATCAACAGTAGCTTTGTGTATCTGTAAATGTAAAGAGATGAGGGGAGACAGGAAGGGAGAGTTGACTGGAAACAATAACAAAAGAATGACTAGCCATCAAACGGAGGGTCGTGTAGTGTTCACTACATGATAAAACATTCAAAAAATGATCTACTGTTTATTAGTTAGGTTACACATAGCGATCCAGATTCCCATAAAATATCAGAACAATCCTGCTTTAGCTTTTTTATGTCATTGAGATGTATTTGATTTAGCTCTGTGTCACTAGCACATAGACGTGGACTTCCTGAGCGTGTGTGTGTGTGTGTGTGTGTGTGTGTGCGCGTGCTTTAGTTGAGTTTTTGTGTGTCAGTGAGAGAGAGAGAGAGAGAGAGAGAGAGAGAGAAAGAGAGTCTGGTCTGCTCATGTTGAAACCAGTTAATGTATTGGAGCTTGTTTCCCCAAAAGTCTGTTCACACACTTTATATTCAGCACAGCAGAGCAGCTTCTCCTCAACTGTTTGTCTTCGGGTTGATAGTAATGTGAGTCGTTGTAGAACAAGACACATTGTAGGCTTTTGCACTTGGAGACAGGATGTCATGGGGGAGGAGAAAATGAAGACCTCTGTTATATTTGCTGCCTTTATATAACACTGTGTCTTCTCCAAAACATGAGGAAAGCCAGTCTATAAAACTGTCATCATGTTGTCATAATGTCACATAAGAAAGAAAAACTTCAGTTCTATACTTATTGCTCAATGTAAAATACACTTTCCTCTTACATCTCTCCTAGCCCCAAGAATCCTCTCACCAATTACATCAAACACTGTGAAGTTTGTCATTAAGTTCTGTCTTTTTCTAATATATGTACTGTAGGTTTTAGTTTTCACTAAAAATGCTTGGAAAGTTCCATTATGTGAAGGACTGTAGCAACTGTCTGTTGTTTATATATAAAACTAGTCACCATCTTTAATAAATACTGTATGTCTACTGTCTTCACATCAGAGGGAGATTGGTTAACTGTCATTTTATTACACTGTTAAATGATGCCTGTTGTGTGAGGAAAGCTCTGACTTCACTTTCTCTCTTTCTTTGTATCTTGGCTTCTCTCCCTGCATCTACTTGAAGCGGGCAGTCGGAGTGGCTCGCCCGGCCGCGTGCTGACGAGTACGGCGCTGAGCACCATGAGCACGGGGGCCCACAGGGTGCTGGCCGGGGCCAGCGGGGACGGACACAGACGAAGCCGCATCCCTCGCAGCCAGGGCTGCTCCAGAGACTCCTCCCCCACCCGGCTGTCTGTCGGTGAGTACAGAAGCAACAATTGACGAAGGGAAGTTAAAACGCATGAATGAAAGTTGTAAAGAAGTTCCTTTCTATGTGTCTGCTTATGTTTAAACCAACTCTTGTCTGTTAGCAATGTCTTATCCAAATGTATGCATAGAAATCTTACAAGCAGCAGACACACAACCACATTAAACCGTCAATATACCCTCAAATCTCAACTCTTTTTCCCTCCTGCTCCCTCTCCGCCTCTTCCTCCTTTGCTCCTCTCCCTGTCCTCCTTTCTCCCTCTCCCTGCTTCTGTCCTCTAGCTCCCTCCAGCATTAGTTCCATCTACAACGGGGCGAGCAGAGGAGGTAAGACTCCGACGTCGACCAGACCACCCCTGCAATCCATCTCTCCACATCGATCTGTTCCCATCCTCACCTTTCTAATCTTGAAATCATCCCTCACTCTTTATCTCTGTCTATCACTAAAAATCTCTCTCGCCATCACAATCCCTCCATCAAGCTGATGCACATTTCCTCAGCCTCCTAGAGCCCGTCTCTCTAACCTGTCAATGACCTCATGGCTGTGTTGTGTTATGGTGATGACTGCCAAATGATCAGCAGATGACCACGCATTATGAGAGCACCTCCTCCCTCTCTGTACTAACTTGTTGTCAGTGGCTGGCGAAACGAACCCTCACGCAGGATCAGCGGAGCTTCGTCAGGTCTTTGTAACCCTTTGGTAGGCTGTAATTAACCCTGATTGGCTGGGTAGCTGCTGACGCTGGTGAAAAGAGCAATGAAGGGTCAACTTGATTGCGATGCTACTGAATGAAAACGCAGATCCTCCCCTCGCAGACCCCCCTCGATCGCTGAATTCATCTAAAATTCACTTCCTTTTTCTGTTCTTTGTCCTTGTGTGTGTGTGAGAAAAAGAGATGCAGGGCGAGCGCCTGTGTGAGTGTGTGAATGTCAGATTGTTATTTAAATGTGAGTGCAGAAATCTTCTGCTCCTTTTGGGTGCATCTCATTTAGCTCTTAATTAGTCAATAAACAAAATCTGCAACACTTAAGACAGTGGATCAGTCTTTTAAGGAATGTTTAAAGCAAAAATTCACAGGTTACAGCTTCTCAAACGTGAATATATTTCAGTCTTTGACGGCAGCTGGTAAACCATGATGGTAAACTCAAATTCCTTTTGAAGATTTGGGCTGTTAGTAGTAATTAAGCAGTTTGAAGATTTCATCTAAGGCTCTTTGGGGACCTTTCAATGGCATGTTTTCATGTTTTTTAGTACATTTTATAGACCAGAAAATGAATATTGAAAATGATCCACATAATTGTTAGTTGAAGCCCTGATCTCTGAGGAGATCTGTTGTCTTTGCTTAACTGGAAATCAGAAGAAGTGACTAAAGTCTGTGAGATGCTCCCTCAGGGCTGGTAGACCTGCGCTCTTGTACTTTCTTGTATCTGTCAGTTTGTCTCTTTTGCCACTACTGTCTTATTTATGTCTTTATCCATGTACCTTCACCTCTCACTTCTCTGTCACTTTTCATGTTTGTCTTCCTTCTTTGACTTTTTTTTGGTGTCTTCTTTATGTCCCCTTCCCCTTCTCCTGCGTCCTGACTCTTTTACTGTATGTCTCTGTTCTCACTACCACTGTTCTTCCTTTCACTGCTCTTCTTTCCCCTGTTTCCCGTCCTTATTCCCTCTGCTGCGGTGTGACGTTGTAACCCGGGTGGCGTTAGCTCGGGGCAGTCGTATCCCGCGGCCCAGTATGAGTCAGGGCTGCAGCAGAGAGGCCAGCAGGGAGAGCAGCCGGGACACCAGCCCCGTACGCTCCTTCACACCTCTCGGTGAGTAGCAGTAGCGGACAGATACCCAGGAGGGATGTGTGGTAAAATCAGGATGAGTAAGACACCAAAGAAGTGTGTCTATATTTAAAATTTTCTTTTCCCACATGAGGTTTTTGGTACTTTTTTTGCCAGATTAACTCTAAGCAAAGAAAAGTAGGCCTTTATTTGAATCCAGTATCTGATTTAATCTGACGCTTTATTAAAGTCTCAACAGTTTTAACCCTAAAAACTGCAGGAAAATAAAGTAAACAACATGGATTTGTGGCCTTTCTTTCTACTCTCACACACTGTTGGATCAGTGTGGGGATTTATGTGTATTGGTCTCGTGTGTGTGTGTGTGTGTAAGTATGTATGTGTGTGAGTGTTAAACTCTGTGTATGTGTGTGTTTTTAATCTCGGTTGCAGCGACGCGGAGCTACTCTCGCTCCACCGGAGCTCTCCACACACCTGATGCTTTTGGGGCTGCAGGTGAAGGCTGAGTACATCTATTTCTCCGTACCTCACCCACCCACCTCGCCTTTAATTTTTGTTTCGCTCCGTTTTCTTTTTGTTCTCTTTCGTGTCACGCATCTTTTCCTGTATTTCGTCAACCTGTTTTCTTTTAGTGTCCATTGACCTCTGTTGTTGTTTTTTTTATTTTTATTTTCAACATTCTGCTCCAGGATGTCGAACCTTCCAGTGGAATCGCATGCTTCCGCCCGTTCAGTTGCCAGTTGACAACCATCCTGCCAGTTTTATCCATGCCCATTTGTTTTTCTTTATTTAGCTCTGTCCCTTCTCTTCAGGGACACCAACGCGTTCTCCTTATGTCAATCATACTTTCTCCCCCTCCAGTGGCACCTGCAATGTCCCCTAACAAGTCATCACATCAACTTACAGGGTTGGCTCATGAGAAATGTAGCGTGTGTGGGTTGAGCGAATGTCGGATAATGGATGATGAGGAGAGTGAGCTACTTGAATGGTGGATCGACAGTGGAGAGAGAGACAGTTCAATGAGTGGCTGAGAGTCGGCGAACTTGAGTGTTGGAAGTTTTTTAACATATTTCTCCTACTCTCCTTCTGTCAACCCCTCCTCTTTTTCTATCTCTTTCTCTGTCTGCAGGATCAGGTTTTGGCATCAGTCAGTCCAGTCGTCTCTCTTCTTCCGTTAGTGCCATGAGGGTCCTCAACACCGGCTCAGACGTAGAAGAGGCTCTAGCTGATGCGCTGGTATGAAAACACACATGTACATACCGCCAAACAAAAAACACACAAACTCTGTGCTCATTCCAGAAAATGTGCATCTCACACCTACTGGAGTGTGTTTGTGTGTTAACTAACCCCTTGTTCTACCTCTGTTTAACGCTGTCAGCTGTTGGGAGACATGCGATCCAAGGTCAGCATTTACTCCCGCCTCATACCTGTGTGTTGTCTTTAGCAGTGTTCCTTCGAGAAGACGCATCAGTGCATGTTTTCTACCTTTGCCTTGTATTACTGTTTTCAGTTTAATTTCATGCCAGTTTCATTTTCCCTGCAGAAGAAGCCAGCACGGCGGCGGTATGACAACTACAGCATGTACTCTGACGACGACGCTAACAGCGACGCATCCAGCGCCTGTTCAGAAAGGTCCTACAGCTCCAGGAACGGAGGAGCGATCCCGACCTACATGAGACAGACAGAAGACGTAGCTGAGGTTTGCGACAACAGCTGTACACATCAGCACTGTGAACTCTGCGAAGATGTTAAAGTCATCAGTTGCAGTAATATGTTGGATTTCAAGCAATCTATCCTGGAAAAAAATAATCATACTTTATTGGCAGCTGTGGTGGTGACTGAAAAATGGGGATTAGACCATTAATAAGAGTATACTTAAAATGAAGCAAAAAGCTGCTCCAAGATGCTCCGATACAGATTGACATGTGGATTATTTCCTAAACTGTATCCGCTAACACTTGGCTCACTACAGCTTTGCAGTGAGTTAAAATTCATGCATCACAGTATAATGTAACGTTGCCATCAATGCAGGAACTTGAGTTCTTGATGCTGAGATTCATGACAGGCTTTGACATTGAGTCTCTTGCTTTAACTGACTCCATTGTTTTCTTTCATTAAACCTAAAATCTAAAAAAAACCAGACAGTTAAGTCACTTCAGAATCAGGCTCAATGCTGTTTTTTTTTTTCTTTATTCTCCCTCTATTACTTTATTACTTCTCTTTGACCCATATGTAAGTCTTAACGGGCCTTTGCTGATGTGTGTCTGTATTTGTGGCTCTTTCCAGGTGTTGAACCGCTGTGCCAGTGCTAACTGGTCGGAGAGGAAGGAGGGGCTGTTGGGCCTACAGGCGCTGCTGAAGAACCAACGCACACTCAGGTCAGCTGAGAACAGGACAGGCAGGTGTGTTTTCTCAGGATGAATCGATTAGTGATGTTCATCTAACTGTTGTTGTTTGTATCTGCAGTCGGGTAGAGTTGAAGAGGCTGTGTGAAATCTTCACCAGGATGTTTGCGGACCCTCACAGTAAGGTATGGTTGCATGCAAGCGCAGGTACATACTTGCTCACGCAAAATCACACAGCACTCATTCACAAAAACCCATGGCACATAGATTCATCAATTACCCACTTTGATTTTACTTTGGTTCCAAACACTTCGTTTATCCCACCATCCTTCACTGTACCGGATTCTGCCAAAACAAAGGAAGTGTTCGAATCTATTTGTTAACACACACAGACACATTTAAACACCCACAGATGTTAAATACGTTCACTTGACTGCATTGAGACTTAAAGACGGGATAAACCAGGGAAAATATATCCTCTAAAGTACACACACACACAAACATAAACACAGGCATGCAGAGCGTGCAACCCACTGTTTTCTAACAGCATGCCACGCCTGAGTTTGCGTGTGACCTCACACTCTTCGCCGTCCCTGTGGGATTGCTCTGTCACTGTTCAGCGACCAATTCACCGGCTGTGCTCACTGCATTCACTGCCACCCCCTCTCCTTTCCCTCCCTACCTGCAGTCTGAAGCGCACATGTGTACACACAAACACACACACAGAAATATCTGGGCTGCCAGCTCTTCTCTCTGACTAACCAGCTGCGATTCGCCCCTTTCTAACTGCTCCACTTTTCTTTCGGCGTTTTGAGTGGCCGTTGCCTCACACATGTCGTAAGGTGTGTGAGTCCCCTCCCCTTCCCCTCGTTTGACGTTTGACGATTTGATGAATTTCAGCGAGACTCCGGCAGGGTGTACGGCACGGCAGAATCCGGTATAAGCTCAGCCTCCTTCAAGGTACTGCATCTCACCACGGATCTCTCTCTCTCCTGCCTCCATCTGTCTGTCACAGATCTTTCCTACTTCATTTCTTTCTCATCTCTTTTTTTTTTTTCCAACTTTTCTTTCAGTTCTCTTTTCAAGTATGCACACAGCATCACTTCCCGTTTTTCAGATGATGTCATTGTTACCTGTTTGAAGACCCTCACATATTTTTGCAAATGTTGAGCTGGAAGTGTGAATTGAATGCCGAGATTATGAGCGTACGTTCGGGTATACTTTGTCGGATGCTAACAGATGTGTGTCTCTCTCTCCTCCATGCCCCCCCCAACTCTGGAACTCTCTGTAGAGAGTAAGTTTGGCCAATCAGTGCACTGTTTGGATTAAAATCTGCTTCGTTAATATGATTGGATAACCAGTTACCAAGGCAACAGCGTAACACTCACTCACTCACTAACTAACCTACCTCACATAATGTTGCCTACAACTAGACTGTCCTGCTGAAAACAACCATCAGCATGTAGAAATGTTCACCGCACAGTCTGATTGGTGTTGTCGTGTAATTAATTGTCTAATTGTGGTTGTTTTCTAATATTAATATTGTTTGGTGATTTAGATCTAATTGGTGATTGGGAATGATGATACGGGCTGCTGCAATAATGAGTAAATAATCACTAACTTCACAATGGGAACTAATACTACTTTCATATATTACTTCAACAGTATAATCTGTAAATACACTGTAAATGCTGGACTGCTTGTATGCGTGTGTGCATGAAGAACTGAGTGAGTTGATGATGAGTAAGAAACTTTGTGTGACCCGCAGTGTGTGTGTGTGTGTGTATGTGTGTGTGCGTTTAGGTGTTCAGCATGTTCCTGGAGACACTCGTAGATTTCATCCAGGTCCATAAGGAAGACCTGCAGGACTGGTTGTTCGTCTTGCTCACGCAGCTGCTGAAAAAGATGGGAGCTGACCTTCTGGGCTCCGTACAGGCCAAAGTTCAGAGAGCACTGGATATCACACGGTGGGTATCGCTTACATACAGATCCAGTGCAACTTTGTGCATTTGAATACTTAATGTATATTAGTAACCCGACTCCTGAGACAGAGGATTACAGAAACCCAATTTGCTGGATAAAAAAAAAGCCCATTACTTTGACATCTATACACATACGCACGTTTCCTATTGGCCTTTAATCAGTGCACATGTGAATGACGAAGACTTACGACAGGGAAGTAGTAGTAGTAGTAGAAAATCTCCAAGTCACATACACAGAAAACAATAAATAAATATATTTAAAATAAGTAAGCAGTTGTTCCAAATTCAGGTTAAGATTATGAATTTCTGTACAATACAGTCAAAGAATAGTTTGTTTGTTCTGAAGAGAGAAAGATTAATAATATAAATTATTGTTTTCCTCTAAAAAAAAAAGACAAAATTATCCCTATTATTAAACCTGCCACTGTTCTTTTACTTTATATCTTTTCAGAGATGTGTTTGTGTGTCTTCACTTCAGGGTCAATGTGGACTTATTTTTTCTTTTGCAGAGAGTCTTTCCCCAATGACCTCCAGTTCACTATTCTCATGAGGTTCACTGTCGACCAGACACAGACCCCCAACCTCAAGGTAAATGAGGAGTTAATGTGTGTGTGTGTCTGTCTGTGTCTGTGTGTGTGTGTGTGTTTTATGTATGAGAAAGAGAGCTGTGAAGTTGTGTGAAGGACGGGTGGGTTGTCAGGATGAACAGGGGGCTAGAAGTTCAGGGACTCTGTAACCGTGGTAACTGATGTACTGATATGACCTCATGCCTGCCCGTGCTGGCTCCGCCTGCCCAAACCCCCACACCCCGAATCCTGGGCTGTGATTGGATAGTGACTGACATAACCTGCAGCTAGCCACTCCACAGGCCTTTTGCTCTGCTTCAGTGTGGACACTCCCTTCAAGCTCTCCTCCGCTAATCCTTGAACTTCTTCATTCATCCTCTTGTACTTTCCTCCTCCTCTCTCCCACTAATCCGTCTGATAGAACAACCCATCAGCATCTCTTCCTCACTCTTTGCTCTCTTTCATCCTGCCTCCTCCCAAACCCTTTCCTGCCTGATGTTTCACCCCATTCTCAAGACTTTTTCCTTCCTCCTGCTATTTGGGCAATGACAGAATATTATCAGCAATGTCACTTATACTTTCTGCTATTCACTATATTCAAATCCTCTGTCATTTCAAAGGGAGCTTGCCTCATACTGCCGTCCTGTATTTTTGCTGTTTTGTAACTACACTGTGTGCACAATTATTTGGCAAATTGTCTTCCTCAGGATTAATTTGTATTGTTCAACAAATACAATCCTCTCAGTCAATCCAAAATGTTATTGAACCTCAAACCTGAATGTTTAACAACGAAAAAGTGAGTTTTGGTTGTCTCAGCGGAATATATAAGTGTGCACAATTGTTAGTGTGCAGAAATATTAGGCAACTAAATTACAAAAATATTTTTTCCCAACTCACTTGTTTATTCTGAATTTTTAGAGTAAGTGTAACAAATAAGTAACACAAAATGACAATTAAACAACATTTTTGGCCTTTCAGAAATATTCAGTGACCAATAGCCACCCTTCTTTTCAATAACTTCCATGAGCTGTCCGTCCATGGAGTCTGTCAGTTTCTTGATCTGTTCACAATCAGTTTTCACTGAAGCACCAACCACATCCTCCCACACGCTGTTCAAAGAGGCGTGTTGTCTTTAGGGCCCCGACCAAAGATTTTCCTTGTCAATTAGTAGTTGTTAGTTCAAGCCATTAATCGACTAGTCGTCACTTGTTTATGATATTAATGTAATTATTTAAATGCATATTTTTGGGGGGCATCAGAAAATGGTTTGAGTTCCAGGGCTGAGAAATAATGTTACGAGTAACATTTTTAACACTGTGCTACATTACAGAGAAATACAAAACCGTAATAATGAGCCTTTAAAATATAAATTTTACAAGTGCATGAAGTGAGCCGCCTGTTAACGACAGTGTTAACAGCAAAAGCTTTAACGATTCTGAATGTGTTGGAACAACCAGCAAGGAGACTGAACGTAGGCCATCTAGAGCAGCCATGCTAGGTGGCTAAAGTTAGGTTACTTACATGTTTCAGATGATAAGTCATGTTTTAGGGTGACAAATGATTGAATCTTTATATGCAGAGTTACTTGAGGTCGTCCTTTACATGCTCAAAATGATCCCACACTTTATAATTTCCCGCCCGACATAGTCTAATAACTTTTTAATGACAAGGCGCAGCTCCCAAATGGGCTTTGAGGGGTTTTTTCCTGCAACTTCTTCTGTTTTGTTTTACAGCAGTTGGCATCCATAAGTGTTTCGTTACTGCTATCTGCTGGAATGTAACAACTTCATACTACGAACTATTTACAGTGTCCACCCAAAGTAATTTTTCGTGCGACTAACTGACCAATGACAACTTGGTCGGTCGTCTAAGACTCTTCTCATCAACTGATGGTTTGGTCAACTATTAGGCATTAGCACTTCCCTCACTGTAAATCTCACATTTGAGAAGGGCCCACAAGTTCTCAATAGGATTTAAGTCAGGTGAGGAAGAGGTCCAGGTCATTATTCGGTCATCTCTGAGGCCTTTGCCGGCTAACCAAGCAGTGAAGTACTTAGGCGCTTGTGATTGTCCTGCATAAAGATCGTGACCTTCTTGAATGCTGAGGACTTTTTCCTGTACCACTGCCTGGACAAAGTATCTTCCAGAAACCTCTTAGTTCATAGCATCAGCTCACATCATAGACTTGGTGGGAAATATGATGATATATATACCGTCGTGACACAGTACAAATTTGTGGGTGATGTTGCAAATTGCAAATCGAATAGGACGACTGTTTTATGGCAATTTTGGATTTACAGGATTTTCTCAAACATGTTGAAGTACCTACATTTTTCTGATATGTATTTTTACTGGATTTGCCATCTGGTTATTTTAAGTTTCTTGAATGAATTTCTAGAAAAATGTATTAGTATCACTCAATAAAATGATGAACAATACAGCTGCCTGTGTATGCAGAGATGACAGGCAAGATCAACTCATGCTCTTTGCTCGCAACAACATAACCAAAGTTATGTTGAAATAATAAGAATGTAAATGTGATGCTGAGCATTTCAGCAGCGTAGCAGTCGTTATTCAACTGTTGCATGAAGCCTCATAAACCATCAGTTCTGTGTTGATTTAGTTAGCAGGATTACAGCTCTTTGCTGCCATCATGTGGCATAAACAATTATATTCTGTATTGCCAGATTTTCAATCATTTCAGAATCGCCCAACGCCGCTTTCCAATCTTTTTACTCCTCTTAAACTCTCTGCACCCTCCCGCCCTGCTCCCTCCCTGCTCCCTCCCTCCTTTTCCTCTCTTGTCTCCCCCTGCCCTCCCCTGTCGTCATCTCCCTGTCTCTCCGTTGATTGACGCGGTGCTTCTCCTCTCTCTCTCTGAAGCCTGTACGGAGCTCGTGTTGCGGGCGAGGCAGGGGAGGGTCCGTGGTAAAATTGTTCCCCCCCAGAGCGCGGCGCCACGCCTGCTCTCTAGACAAGCAGGCCGCAGCCTGGAGCCAGTCCTGCCAGGTCAGTGCGCTCCGGGGGGAGCAATTATATGGCGCGCACGATGCTGCTAAGTGATTTGGACGAAGTTCTGGTCCTTGAGGTTCATATATATAGAGAGACGGAGAAAGAGAGAGGGTTGGAGAAAAGAGTACAATCAGGGCAGGAGTCAGTTGTTGTGGCGTTTCAGAGCCTGCGGTGAATGGTGAATGTGGTGTGTGCATTTATTGGTTTCTTAATTTTGTCATTTGTCATTGTTTTATTTGTTTTTTTATTTTTTTTATTCATTTGGTTTCCCTGCATTGTAAAGCATGTCCATGAATGCACTTTGATCTTCTCTCACTGATTCATCAGATCATTGGTTGTTGTACATGCTGACTGTGAACGTTGATGCTCCATTTTTCATGTGTATCTTTGTAGTTTTGTTGATACTGTGTTTGTACTTACAGCTGAATATTGGCTGTACAGTTTCTGTGGTTTCAACCATGTTATCTAATGGTTTGTATAAATGTGTGTTCCAGGTGAAGGTGGCCATTTTGAAGTATATTGAGACGCTGACGTTACAGATGGATGCTCCTGACTTTGTGAACTCCAGTGAGACTCGGCTGGCCGTCTCCCGAATTATAACCTGGACAACTGAACCCAAGAGCTCTGATGTCAGAAAGGTCCTGACACACAAATCCAACTTAGTTTTTGAGATGCAATGCTGCATATTTTTCAAATCAAAAGCCACCTTAAAACATGATTCCCACAGTTAATTCTTGTGTTACTGGAAACGATTGCCGTCCTCTTTGGTTCACGCAGGTCGTTCTAAATGAGAGGGATGTATTTTGTGTTACAGGCAGCACAGTCGGTGCTAATTTCCCTCTTCCAGCTCAACACTCCAGAGTTCACTATGCTGCTGGCAGCTCTGCCCAAAACCTTTCAGGATGGAGCCACCAAACTGCTTCAAAACCATCTGAAGAACACTGGCAACGCTGCACAGGTAACACACAGACACACACACACTCCTGACAGTTACAGTACAGTTAAGAGGGGTTCATTTGTCTTACTTGTGACACAAGTGATTGTAAATCATTATACTTTGACATTAATGGAACACGTCTTTGTGTCAACTCTGTTTTTTTGTCACTTCCTCAGGCACCAATGGGCAGCCCTCTGACGCGCCACACCCCACGCTCTCCAGCCAGCTGGTCCAGCCCAGTCACTTCCCCCACCAACACCTCCCAGAACACCCCCTCACCAAGGTAACACACACACAAAGTCTTGTCTAAATAAACTAAACTCACCTGAATTAATCAGAATGGAAAATCCATCTAACAACCATTGACACATTAGCAAACACACAGAACCAGATGAACTCAGTTAGTTTGAGGTAGTGTGCTTCAGTTCCTCCTTTATCCATCTTTTCAAACTTCTCTCTCTGATGGTTTCATCCATTAATGTGTTATTTTGTCAGCAGGATATTATTTAAACACAGTTAACTTATTTCCATGAATGTTCTTGGACAATTAGTCGTGCTCTGTATGTAAAATGATGTTTTTCTAGCTTTTTATCAAGTCAAGATAGACGCGATATGAAATACTTTATTAATCCTGCAGGGAGGAAACTGAGTGCCGACATACATATAGGACAGACAACAGGTAGGACAAAAGGAAAAACGGACACACTTCTCAAGACAGTATAAAATAAGGGGAGAGCACAGCACCATAATAAATAGTGCAAACATCAGTGTGACTGCACTAGTATATGTTAGTGGTTATATATGACATCGACATATTCATGGACACCAACATTACCACAATCCTCAGTACAACCACCATCCTAGTCATCAACATCAGATCATCATCGTCATCATCAACAGGATGGTCGACAGTGTTCATTAAAAAAAACGTCACCGCAGCAGGTATGAAGGACTTCCTGAATCTCTCTGAAGAGCACCTGAGCATAACAAGCCTGTCGCTAGAAGAGCTCGTGAGCTCGCTAAAAACATTGTACATTAAATGATCCTCATTTTGCATAACACTCATGAGCCTCCTATATATTATTCTACACGTTCTTTGCTCAATGATCACTTCTAGCGAGTCAGGGATCAAGCCAATAATGGATCCTGCCTTCCTGATCAGTTTATTGATCTTGTTCCTGATGTACAGTAAGAGTATAAACGGCTATATAATCATGCAGCTCTTGCTCAGTCTAGCGTTTCCTTGTGTGTTCGCAGTGCTTTTGACTACGACACAGAGAACATGAACTCGGAGGACATCTACAGCTCACTGAAAGGTGTCACTGAGGCGATTCAGAACTTCAGCGTCCGCAGCCAGGAGGACATGAATGAACCGGTTCAACGACGGGAGGGAGAGGAGGTGAGTAGAGCAGAGGAAAGGAATGTTGTGTGTTTGTTGTTTGATGCATGCATGTACATGTATGTTTATCAAGGCTGATAGAGAAGTGATACGGCTGTAAAATATTCTTGTGAAGGATGGGAGGTTTTTTGTAATTATCAACTATATCTCTGTATGTAAGTAAGATTTTACGTAACGGGTCATGGTGCCGTGACTTTGAATGAGAACAAAAGTGAAACATTTACAGATGACTGTGTGAAGGAGAGCAGCCGGCATCACAAGCGTCATGGTGTTGAGGAGTAGGGTTAAAAATTACCAAACTCTTGGGGAATTCCTTCATGAAACTCCACAAAACTAGTTTGTGTGTTTCTCTTTTCATGAAAGAGCTCGTTGTTGTAGTTTGATTTGATGAAACTAGCAGAACATTTTGACAAATTAAAAAAAGTAGAAGTGTTGGAGAAAGCAGAAGGAAAAGAGAAATTTGCCTGCATCCATTAAAATCACAATTCCCCTATGTTGATAATATTTTGTGTCGTGTTGTGCAACAGAGGGCCTTCTGTATTGACATGGTTCATGTCACAGCCGACCATGTTTAAGGCTGGGTATTGTTTAAAATTGTACAATACTGGATTTAATACAATACCTGAGTCTTAGTATGATGCAATATTTGTTTTAATACATTACTTCGAGACAGAATTATGACTTAAATCAATAAATATAAAGACCTGATGGCACAGAGGAATAGGATATATCAGACTTTGGATACACACACATTACTTATAAGTAAGATGAGTTCATTGTTTGGTTCTGCACATGAGATTTGTTGACAATAAGAAAAATGTAGAAAATCGACAGTCTGATCCTTTTAAGGTGTAAAGCTAAAGTAAAGTTTGTTAGTTAAGGCTTACATAGACACAGACACACACACACACACACACACAGACCTAGCTACTTGTACTGTATGTGACCCTGATATCCAATCTGTTCCACCACTCCCCCTGTGAGGGAACTGAGAAGCTTACATTGAGTGTTTATGGGACTGATGACTGAACTTAATCTACCACAGGCCTCTGATAAAATCATGTTTATTGTTTGTTATTTTCCTGGCTGTTGAAAACCACACCCCGAGGATTTTCTCAACAAGAAAGCCCCTCTTTAATAATTTCACAAGTACTTGTCTCGGTAATGTACTTCTTCAGTCCAAATTTATGACTTAAGACGTCATGTCAGGTCTTATTGCAGTAAGGACATGGTGTACTCTAGTACAGAGGTGTGACCTCCTGACATTTTCCCCATGAGATGCATCTGAAATCTAATCAGCCCACATGTCCTCAGCCTGCCAATCACAGCACACCTGACTCATCAAACTATCACGCAGATAGTGGCATTTAGTGGTTTGAGTGTAAATATACACAGAAACAAGAGCAGCTTAAACCTCTTCACCCTGCCCCGCTGTAGTTCACCATGGGTCAGCCTTCACACATCCAAACACTGAGTTGTTTTCATCACATCTACAGAACAACATGTAAAAACAAAGGAAGCTTCACCCAACATTTTGATCTAGATAAACACACAAAGAAAGTGAAACTGATTGTTTGTGTTTCTTTTGCTTTAACCAACATCTGTACCTGCTGAATACAAAATAGTCTCAGCCTCCCCCAACATAACAATTTGTATTCTGTCTCCGTCCTGCAGGGCGGTAGCGGGACAGACTTCATGGACGGCGGCCGCATGGCTCTGGACAACAAGACCTCCCTCCTCAACACCCCCCTGCTCTCCTCAAGCCCCCGAGGAGCCCGCGAGCACTTCTCCGACTCTCCCTTCAAACACAGCCGCAAAGACACTAGCCTGGACGACTCTGAGCATCTCACTGACGGTACGCAAACACATTCTGACACCTGGAAGAAAAAAAAAAACAACACAGACACACTTTACAACACTTTTTCAGTCCCTTGTGTCTGTTGTCTCAGCAGATAGCAGCCTGGACCAATCAGAGCTGGTGGCCGAGCTGCTGAAGGAGTTGTCCAATCACAACGAGCGCATTGAGGAGAGGAAGGCGGCGCTGTGCGAGCTGCTGAAGCTGATTCGCGAGAACACCCTACAGGTGTGGGACGAACATTTCAAGACCATCCTGCTGCTCCTGCTCGAGACGATGGGGGACAGAGAGGTATACACACGCTCACCTAAAGTCTGTGATAACGACATGCTAATAGGCTACGCTACATTCCTCTTAAACTCGAGTCTTTTTCATTCTCCCAGCATGTGATCCGAACGCTGGCTTTGCGGGTGTTGAGGGAGATTCTCAGCAAGCAGCCGTGGAGGTTCAAGAACTACGCAGAGCTCACCATCATGAAGGCCCTGGAGGCACACAAAGACCCCCACAAGGAGGTACACAGAGTCACACACACACATTAGTTTACTTAAGGGCTGTTTTTATCGTGAGACCATCAGAGAGCAAGAAGAGATGGTGCTAAATCATCAAAACAAAAGTATATACTGTTCATTTCCATTAGATTAACACAGTTGACAAATTACGTGCAATCCAAGCCCAAATCATCCTTTATGCTTCTACACTCATTGTGCGTGTGTGTTCCTGCAGGTGGTTCGAGCAGCAGAGGAGACGGCAGCCATGTTGGCGTTGTCCATCAGTCCAGACCAGTGTATCAAAGTGTTGTGTCCCATCATCCAGTCAGCTGACTACCCCATTAACTTAGCTGCCATCAAGATGCAGACCAAGGTGATTGAGAGGGTTCCTCGTGAGGGCCTGATGAGCATGCTGCCTGAGATAGTACCAGGACTCATACAGGTAAAATACTCACACACACACACAGCTTGTATATTGTTCTTTAATCTATTGCAGTAGAGTGTTACTGTTTTAAATAAAGCCTCTCAGCTTTTCTGTATTCTCTGCAACTCTAGTGACTTACTTTTTTTTTTCTTTCATAGAATTTGTAAAACTAATTCAGCTCCTTCCCTCACACACAACCCACACACATTTTTGCATTTATACTTTTCTCTGACTGCTTTGTTTTGCACCAAGTGTTCTGCAGGTTTGTAATCTATTTTATCTGGTTGAACAGGGTTATGACAACTCTGAGAGCAGCGTGAGGAAAGCATGTGTGTTCTGCTTGGTGGCCATCTACGCAGTGATAGGAGAGGACCTCAAACCACACCTCAGCCAACTCACCAGCAGCAAGGTGACCGGACCTGACTTTTTAAAGCCTTATCAGTTACATCAGTATCAGTTAGCCAGTTGGCTAAAAATGAATCGTCTGTAGTGCATATTACCACAGAGGATCTTTGTCTTTACACACATCTTACTGGCATCTTAACTTAAAGGCATGTTCACATTTTAAATGTAGTATGTTGTACACTTTTACCATGATTTAAGGAAACCAGTGTGGCAATACAGTCTTACTGCCCTCCGTTCACTGTAATGCTTCTTTCTCAATCAAAACTAATATTTGATTATACTTTTTCATTCCACTACTATTATTAAAAGATGTTACAATAGAATGTTATATAACAAGCAAAACCATGAGAGTCTGGGAAAAATGAATTGTATGAAGGAGTTGAGTTAAGATCAGTAGAGAATTAATCAGCTTCAGACTCATCTGTCCCAGAGGGGGGAGCCTGGCGGTGCAAGTCAGTGTCATGGAAATATGAGTCAACATTGCCGGAAAATTCAACACATTTACATGCTTTTAAAGTCTTAAGACTCCATATTTTAACCTGTTAAAATGCAATACTTTAGGGCTGCAACTAATGATATTTTTCTCAGTTCATTGATTAGTTGTTGATTAGGTCTGTAAAATAAAATAGTGAAATGTTAATTGCTGTCTCCCAAAGCCCAAGATGCAACCTAAAATATGGTGTCTTGTCCTGAACAACAGTCAACAACCCAAAGATATTCAGTTTATTATCATAGAAGACTAAAGAAGCCAAAAAAATATTCACATTTGAAAAGCTGGACAAGAGGATTTTGCAATTCTTTCTCAAAAAATGACTCAAAACTATTAATCGATTATCAAAATAGTTGGTGATTAATTTCCTTCGATTGACTAATTGATTAATCAACTTATCATCGCAGCTCTACAATAATGTGCCATGTAAAGACGTGAAGGTCTTGCATGATAACATTCTTGAGGAACTATGTTTCTACTTGACTGGTTTGCGATGTGGGTTTGCCCCTCAGTATCCACCTCATATGACTTCCTTGCAACCTGTAGAGTTTCACGTATTGACGTTTCCATCCTCTGTTCTGTTTGTCTGTCATCACCTGCAGCTGAAGCTGTTGAATCTGTACATCAAGCGTGCCCAGTCCGGCTCCAGCGGCAGTGAACCCCCAACCGAGGGCCTATAGGAGACACAGCGCCCTCCTACAGGGCAACCACAGAACTGCAACTCTGCCCACCAAACAAACATCTGCTCATGAGCTCACACCCACACAGACCGAGAACAAAAACACACATCCTAACACGCTCTCAAAAGGAGCAAACTGCATAAATATAAGTACACACAGCCCTCGTACTGTACATTTCCCGCCCCCACTGCAAGATGCAGAAGAGAGGAGTTGGAGGAGGTGTTGTAGTTCTCTTGACCATCGCTGAGGATCCACCCTGATCTCACTGAACCGAACTCTTCAAGTTGGCTTAAGCATCAACAAACACACACATACAGCCCCAGGTTTGTCACTAATCACTCAAGGATGAAGATGTCCGTCCTCTCCACCTCCTTCATATCCATTGGCCCTCTTCCTAACACGACAGTATCCCCTCTGAAGATCTAGATATAGCGAGGGGGGGTGGGGGGGGCTGAGATGAACGAATGGTTGCCTGTCTCGTTCCTTGCTGGAACAGCGGGGCCAGTTAGACAGGAATGTAAATTTACATTGTGTCATAGTTTGGATTTCTTTAATGCCATGAGGTTTTATTGCAGCAGTTTTTAATATTTGGAGGTTTCTCTCACACACAAACACACACATACACACACACACACACACACACACACATACACACACACACACACGTTCTCTCTTTCTAAAAGGTGCTGATGAGCCTAAAAGGTACGACCAACCCGGCACAGCACTAACGCGAGTCACAGTGGGTCATGCCTGCTCATAGCAAATATAGTACATAGGCAGATTCCAAAGTATAGGAGGCGTTATGTGCTTGGCTATGCATGAGACTAAAAAGATCTTTTTATCGGGGTCCTATTCACAGTCAGAATAGTGTGACTGAGATTTTAAATTAATGTGAACAATGTCCGCCCCTTTTAGAAAAAAATCCACAGTGTACTCCGTTTCTCCCAGCTCATCTCGGGTCAGTCCACTTCTGGGCAACACTGGGCGGAAAGATGGATGCGTGCTGCTTGCTACATGAAGTATGGCAGGACATGGCTTATTATCACATAGTGGATATGTATCTATATATGATATTAAAATGGAATATCCAATAACAGTGTCATTTAGGAGAGTCCCTGTGTGGGAGGGGGGTGCATGCGCGCACCTGTGCCCATCCTTGTTTTTATTTTCTCTCTCTCTCTCTGTTGCGCGTGAAGTAGTCTCTCTCTCTCTCTCTCTCTCACACTTATTTTTTTTTCTCTGCTGAGAAATTTGTAGAAATGTATTATTTACAGCTCTGGAAAAAAAAAACGTCATGTCACCCTTTCTCTTCTCCTCTTCATTGTGTCTTTCTTTCCTTCCTCTTGTAACATTCTAGTTTTCACTGTTGTGTTTCCTCTGTGCATTTACAAAGCTGTGCTTACATTAAAATAAAGAACGTGTACAGTTCATGACAAGCCCTGGCTCTTTTGATTTTCGTAGTGGGATGGAGTCAAATGGTGAAAAGCAATAATATCCCCATATCTGCTATTTACAGCCTTTACCTTGTTGCACACAGGAAGTGTTATATTCAATGTTAGTGGTTCCCAAAGAGTCAAGAGCTCCCAAAGGGTCGTAAGATAAATCTGAAGGGTCACCAGATGATTAAATGAGATACAAAAGAAAGAAAAAACTGTTACAAAAAAATTAAGCTTATTTTTTCTGACTTTCTTCTAGTTTTTGCCTTTTTTGTTGTAAAGTACTGGATGGTTTCACATCCTCTGGCCTCTAAAATCATTGAAATGAAAGAAAGAAAAATCCCTATTTGCTCACACTGCCCACAACTCAAGTCCATAATCTGTGATGGTCATTTTAAAGAGCTACGAGCCAAAATGTTGGGAACCACTTAGGTCTGCAACTACCAATTATTTTTCTATTAACTGATAAATCATCTGGTCTATAAAATGTCAGAAATTGGTGAAAAATGTACATCGCATTTTCCTAAATCCCAACTGAGAAGCTGGAACGAAGGAATGTTTGGCTTTTTTGCTTGAGAAATGTCTTCAAAATATTTGCAGATGGAATTTCTGTCAATCAGTTATTCGACTTTGTTTTGGCTCTGAAGTGGACTCAGCCATGATTGATTAGTTGGTGTTAGAGAGTCACATACAGCAAAAACTGCCTCAAAGAAATCTACAGGAAAATCTGCACAGTATGTGTTGGTTAATACAAGTGGGTTAATCCAGACATCTGCTGTTAAAAATGACATTTATGTCTTATGCAACATCGCTATTTGAGAACCCGGTGCTGAATTTTATGTATGCATCTGTTCTGTTGGCTGTAAATTTATGTGCAGCTAAACAGGGTCCCAGATACCGTACCAGTCTGACCTGTAAACCTCCTGGCTTCCCAGCACTCACCTCCTGCCAAGTCCCTGCATACTGTATATATTAATACTCTGTATGTCGTCAAAACAATTACCTAACTTAGGCAAACATATTAAATTACATTTCAGTGGTGGCATTCAGTGGTGACTTGTGATGTTACTCAAATACTGCACTTCACTATCTTGTATGTGAGTACTTGTTACTTTTTACTTCTACTCCACTACAATCAGAAAGAAATATTGTAGTTTTTATTCCACTACATTTATCTCACAGTTCAGTTATTCTGCAGCTTCAATTTTACATGCAAAATGTTAAATGTGGTCAATTTATAAAGAAAATGCATTGTTAAGGATTAAACAGCCCAACAGTAGCTTAATCTGGACCAGCTACATTAAAATGCTGCTTACATGTTAATGCACCACCGTAATGATATAATATACAGCATGTTTATAATAATATAACACTGAAAGGAGTCCTTCTGCCTTAAAAATGAATTGCATGACTAATGGTATTACCGGTTTTACTAGTAATACCATTATTTTCAAGTGCTGTCCCCCTACACTTAAAAACATTTTTTTTCTTCTTTTTCCTACAGTTGGATATTTGAGCTTCACTGTGCAGAATGATGTATGTGCAGAGTTTGACACCAGAAGGATGTTTTCATATTTATCTGCTGAAAGTGGAAAGTTTCTCTGTGCTCATTGAAAATCCAGTTTTGAGGTTGGCCTACGAGCTTGTGACATCACAAATAGTTTGGAGCCAGTCTTAGTCCAATATTCATCTTACAAGGAGTGGATGTAATTTTAAGGATTTTAACAAAATAACTTTTTTTGTGTGTAAAAACCATATCAGACAGAAATTATTACTGTATTTTACATGTCTGGAGGGGATCTTTAAATGCACAATGTGTAATTTTCTGCCACTAGAGGTCTCTCGATCAAAACAATAACAAAAGACAGTTTGATGATGTGAAGTAGTGTGTGTTATTGAGAGTTGTTTTCATTGTTAAACAGCCACCATTGCCTTCATTGCAGTCAGCTTCTCCCGGTTAGGATTCCTTCATCGTTCCGGAGGTTTTTACTGGAAGCTGAATTATCCGCAGAGGTCTCCTCTCCAAAACATACAGACCCGGTGATTAAAACCAGTAAAAACATTGAATTAAAGCAGTTTCACATTAAAAATCAGTGTTTCTCCCACACTTTTCAGGGGACAGAGGACGTCTGTAGGGGCTGTGAGTCGAGCATTGCTCAGTGTTTGCTCAGCTTGTTTCTCTGATAACTTAAGATTCAGACGTCCGATGACTGAAATCCTTCATCCAGTTAAAAGATATAGTTAAAAATGACCTATCTACAAAGTATATCTTAAAAATGTGGCTTAAAACTGGATAAAAATGACAGCTTCTGGCAAGCAACCACAACGCTGACGCATGCGCAAAGGGGATATGACGCCATTGACAGGTGACCAAATGAAACGGACCGTTACCATGCCTGTATATAAATATGGACGACGCGTCTTCACTTCCTATTGCTACCCAAAAGTGAAGCCAAAACATCTCCTTTCCCCGAAGCTGCCATCTTGCTTGTGTGACGTCATTTGGAGCCAGAGTCCCGCCGCCTGACGGAGGTCTGAGAGCGGCTGTCACAGCTGTCAATTATGACGTCAGGCCCCTTTTTATATTGTCAAATAACTAATTTCAAACAAACATCAGAAAAATGGGCACTTGTAAAAACATAAGCATGACAAGAACAACCTAAATTGACAGAAACCACCTTTGGGAAAAAATTATTTGACGTGTACTTTGACTGTTTAGTTTGGTGCATGTCCCATCCACTAACATGGAGGGGCGGGACTTATGACCTGAACTGCAGCCAGCCACCAGGGGGCGATCCAGATGTTTTGGCTTCACTTTTGGGGAGCTGTCATTACGTCCATATTTATATACAGTCAATGACTGTAACTTTTATTAAAATTACGTATTTCTCTGGGTTTGGAAACATTAAGGATATTTCTAAGTACACAACTCAACAATATATAGCAGAGATCTAGTCGTTTTTAGGTATCTCAATATTTCTTCCACCTCTGTTTACAAGTTACTCAAAATGTAAAGGAATTGAGAGGCATAATTTAATATTTGCACAGAAGTGTTTAATGTTGCCTTTTCCAGACGGATTTTGCGCTATCTTTACTTTACTAAATGTTGACAATGTGTTGCTATTCGCGTCCTGAATTGTTGAGAAGTCAGACAGGGGCGACAGTAATTAACTCATGAGGCGGGTCTTCCCCCTTTGAGCCGAAATAGCTTGTGTGCCCTGCTCGGAGAAAAAAACTTTGCAACCAAGACACTTGACCAGGGTCCGACCTCTGGAAAATTATTGACCAGAGAGCGCAGGGGGACACTCAGCAAGGCTGCAACCAGCTTGTGTGGACTCTTCTCTTCAGCAGTGACATTGAGCAGCCATGAGCTCATGCTGGGACCTCCTCGGTACCGGGCTGAGTCGTGTTTCTTTGCAGCAGGAGTGAGACTTTTTACTGCAGCAACATGTTGTTCTGGCAGCCTTACACTGAAAACTTCCGAGCCCCAGTACAGAGATACAGCGGCAGCAGTTACACACGGTATGACCCTCACAAAGCTGTAAAATGAAATGTTTATTTTGTTTGGTTTATGGCCTCTGAGCTGTCACAGTGCGGGTGTGTTTCTAAGCGCTCTATAATCTACAGTGGAAGAACAGTAGTCTGTTGTATTTTAAAAGCTTGTTATATTATCCATTGTGTCAAATCTTCACCCGTAAAGTAACTAAAGCTTTATGATGTAGGAGTAGTGGAGTAGAAAGTACAATATTTCCAACTTAAATGTAGAGGAGTGGAAGTATAAAGTAGTATCAATTGGAAATACTCAAGTAAAGTACAAGTACCTCGAAATTGTACTTAAGTACAGTAATTGAGTAAATGTACTTAGTTACTTTCCATCACTGACTATAAGACATGTTAACCTCTTACCAGGCACCAAAATAAGAAGGTTACTGTTTTTCAACCCTTTGATTACATTTATAACCCTGGTCTCATTTAAAAAGATAAAAGGTTACAACCAGGAAGTCAGAATGAGTAAAAGTGATTCTGAAAATAATGCCAAGCCTTAAGTGTCCCATGGGTGGGACAGCGTCGCTTATCAGGTTAATGAATAACTATTTTGGTTATTGCTTAATTTTACTATTGATAAGATCAATTAGCGCCCTGTTATTAGTTCGTAAGAGTTATTTATGTCTGTGAGTAAAGCAAGAGGCATGTATGTGCATCATTATTTCATCTTTGTTGACATTAATAACTTTGTAGATGTATTATTATAGTTTATGGGAGGCAGGAGCGCAACTACAGTTGGACACAATGACGCAAGCTAGGAGGCCGCTGATTGGCTAATCACCCTGCGCTGGGCCCAGGAGGCGCCTTCTGATTGGCTGTCCGACGTCCTGGCAGCACGGAGCAACGGGTCTGTGTCTGTGTGCTGCGGGAGCCATGTTGATGCCTGGTTTTGTGTCAACCGCTGCACTCTGGATGGTTAAAGGACTGCGTGTCGAAGACTGGGAGCCTTAGCGGTGTTTCCAGCACCGCGATGAGAAGAGGAGAGCGCGCTGGGACGGTACAGGAGAGCTACGCGTAGCTCACCGGACATCAGTCGATTCAAGAGCAAAGTGATGCTAGTTAGCTTGATAGCTAGGTAGCAACAGCTGTGCAGGCGCTGCGTGGGATGCGGCGGCGTGTGGACTAAAACAATATCCGCTCTGCTTGTTGCGTTTCGTTGAGCTAACGTTCGCTAGACTGCTTTAAGACTCAAACGAAGCTGCTATATTCACGCTAGCTTGCTTAAGATGCCTTCGTAAAGCTCGCTAGCTGTTAGCTAACGTTAGCATGCTGACAACCAGCTCGCATCTTTCAGTCACGACTAACGTTTTGCTCGCTGAGCGGACCCTAACTTGTCGCTACTTTCAGACAGTCTGCCAGCTGTGGAGCAACCCCAAGAGCCCCCCAAAAGTGACCCCGAGTGGAGATAATGGCGATGCATGCAGCCTCTGTGGAAAGCTACCGATTCTCCTGGCCAGCTTGTGAAGGAGCAGCTAACGGGCTAGCAGCGTAACTTTCCTCTCCGCGGTGTCACTCAGCAGCTGCAGAGAGCCCACTCTTCTTCTTCCTCCTCCTCCTCCTCCTCGCTAGCAGACCTGTCTCTCGTACCTGAAAGCAAGCTGGCGGCCCCCCGAGTAGAAGCAGAGGACAAGGAGCTGGGGCCGATGGCCTGGGTGCTGAAGATGGACGACGCCACCATCGAGTCGGGGCTGGTGCACGACTTCGATGCCAGCCTGTCCGGCATCGGGCAGGAGCTGGGGGCTGGAGCCTACAGCATGAGGTTAGACACGGAGCCGACATGCCAACTCTCCGGCTTCTCAGCTTTAGAGAAAACAACATACAGTCTGTCTGCAAGTGTTAACACTACAGCCCTCCCCCTCTCCTCCCTGTGTGTGTTATTCCCTTTGTACTGGGTGTGATGGCTTTCTCTTTGTTTTGGGATTTGGAGCAGGGCAGTCGCTGCAGGGTGCCATGATCAGGGACAAAGATTAATAATTTCTCTAAAGCCCACAGAAAAGACAGCTATATCAGTTCATCCTGTGTTTACCATAAAGAGACCCTAAACTCTGGGTACATTTCAAGATAACACAGAGGAAGTGTACAGGAAAGGCCCTGTTTTGGCCCCTTAGACTGGCTTTAGGGCCAGTGGTATGTGGGAACAAAATGCTGTACATTGTGTCTGAGTTGAATGGTCTGATTTGAATCTTTTTGATAGGAAAGTCCCCCAAAAGAGTAAACGAACTTGGAGAGATGAGTGCCAGATGCTCTCTTTCAATACAGGATACACTGGACCACCCATTTGGATATGAAAGAGGATTTTGTGTCCAACTGTTCTGTTGAATTAATGATATAATAGGTGATAGGTGTTTCATGACCATGGTTATGAACATTTAGTCAGATTGTCTTTGCGCCATTTGGATTTTTCTGACTTGTTTTATTCCACTCCAAAGGTTTTCATTAATCATCTCATGATTTTTCCAGTCTAAACAAGAGGAACAGTGTCATCATAGCTACCAGGGCTGAGTATCCAACCGCAATACTTTATGAGTACCAACTGTAATGTGTCGTAAGCATCCAGTATCAAAGTGTGTATAAAAGCGTTAAGTAACAGGAGTTTGCATCAGATGGCTTGTTTATTTATTCTATGATCAGATATGTCCTCATGGAAATCAGAACACTGTTACAACTTTAAACAAGATTGTATTTTTTTTTTATTTTTGGCTGAGTTCGTTATTTACCACTGCTACCGTAAGCAGTGCAGCATATTTCACATTCCCCAAACTGAGCTATCGGAAAAAGTATTGTTATGATATCAGTACTGACAGCGCAGGTATAGTATTGGCACCGGTAGATACACACGTCACTATGCTCACATTTCAGGAAATACCTGCAGCCCAGCAACAAATATTCACCCTCAGTGTTTACAGTTCACTCTAATGACACATGGTTATTGCAACATATCTTAGTCACTGAGGTTATTCCATCATTTCTAAAACATAGAATCTCATGAAAGCAAAATAACGCCGGTTAGTCAGGATAACTTGTTGATGATCTGTCTGTGAAGGTTGTATGAAAGTTTCCTTCATTTGTTGTTTTAGCTGGTAAAGAAGGATTCTGTTGACTAGGGTTTGGCGATAAGGATGAAATCAAATATCACAATATTTTTGACCAAATACCTGGACAGTGACAATACTGTAGAGATGACTATTGGTGTTTTCACAAAATAATTACACAATGAGGTTTTTTATAAATAATCATCAGTAATGTGGATATTAAGCGGATAAAGGCAAATAATAGAAAGGCTAGAACAGTCTGGTAAGTTCAGAAAATTAAAAATCACTTTACTGTAATGCAGCGTTTAAAACCAGGAAAAAAACGACACATGCCATATCACAATATTACGATATCCAAAATCTAAGACGATAACTAGTCTCGTATCACGATATCGATATATTGCTCAGCCCTACTGTTGACATAACGGTGGTGGTTTTGGAAACTATCCGTAACTGTTGGTATGTTTGGCCTGTATAATGTAAAAGGTTACAGGAGGTAATGATATGTGTGTGACGAAGGCAAGAATCTCGCAGGACATGCATGTATCTTATCAGCTGCCTCCTCGGCCATCTGCTTTTAGCGCCATGCATTTATCTGCATGCGTAGACATGTGTGTGCCAGTCTCTTATGAGAGTAAGCGAGTTTACAGATACTCAAGTGATGGGTTGCATGTATGTGAATTAGCGAGAGTGTCTGTGTGTGTGTGTGGTGTCAGTGGCTGCAGGGGTGGTGCTATCTGTGGGGTAGGGGTGGGCATGTTTGGAGCCAGCAGCTGGTAGGAACAGAATGTCTCAGTGTGTTTCTGTGGAACCAGCTCCTCAGATTTCAGGAAGCAGATGTAGTTTTCCTGGGCAGCCGGGCTAAACGGGGCTGCGGCACCCAGGCTGGCACCGTCCGAGCACCCACTCTGCAGAGAAAACACACCAGCAAGCGGTCGAGAGAAAAGTGATTTAAGACTGAATAAATCTTGAAGGCTGCTGTTTGGAAGCCTGTGTTTGGAAACAGATTTGGAGGAAGGTGCTGAAGGAATGTCTTGAAACTGTCAAGTTGTTTTTTTTTTTTTTAAGTATGGCTCAAGTTTAGAGACTTGCCAAAAAGTTTTCCAGGTAATGAGATGCCATGATCTACATTTCTTTGCATGGATAGCACACACACACACACACACACACACATGCTCCCGTTCACTGTGCACTCATTGACACTCCCGCAGCATTTGTCAGGGTGAGCTGAGGACGGCTTGGTTGTCTAGAGTGGCTGCCAAGTGTGAGAGATAGTGTGTGTCAGCAGCTCAGGCTATCTCTGGGTGTTTTTGTTCATTTATCCTGCTGCAGTCTCATGCATACATAATAAGAGAGCCATTTGATCGATAGAGAGCTTATTCTAAAATAAGCCGTTTAATAATTCCACACTATGAGGAGGTAAAGTATAGTCCAGCCAAAAATGGAGCATGCAACAGTTTGCTAAATGGCATAATCCATTTTGATGTGAGGTAATTGCAAAGTGGGAAAAACAAAAAACATCCAATCTTGAGGAATATATTCTGGAGGTCACGGTGATTATGTCGCCATCAAGATGGATCCCACATGGTATTAGTGATTTATTAAAAGCCCAGAGCTTTTAATAAACTTAAAGGGGAAAAAAAGCCAATTTTAAATGATTGAGAAATGCAGCACCAATTAGCTCTACATGCATAAACGATTTAAGCCGTGTCACAACTTGTTTTTTATGAGGGTTAATTGTTTTCTTGCTTGTCGTTTCCACATCGTATCCATGTTTACAATCTGTCTCTCACTCGTCTTTCTTCCCTCTGTCTCTCTCTCGCAGTGATGTGCTGGCTTTGCCAATCTTTAAGCAGGAGGACTCCAGCCTTCCTCCTGAAAACGAGACCAAAAATCCCCCATTCCAGTATGTGTTGTGCGCCGCCACCTCGCCTGCTGTCAAGCTGCACGACGAGACGCTCACATACCTAAACCAAGGTGAGACGCACAATACGTGCATTCAGGAGAAAGTCCTGCTTGTACTTGGGGTTTTTTTTTTTGTTTTTTTTTTACTTTTTAAAATTTAGATTACTAATCTGCACATGAAGGCTTATGTGTTGGATTGTGATCTGTAAACAAACCACATCTTTGTGCTCTAGGGCTACACCCTCTATCATTTTTACATCAATAAATTACCACATTAATTTATTGCACATTAGTATAATTACTGTAAAATAAAACCTTCCTGAGGTGAATGGCAGCCTCTTTTGGCTTCTACTTTGCAGTTTAATGTTGCGTGTCACCAGTTTGGCTTTGACTCTGCTACATTCCTTTATGGCACAAACAGAGATTTACTTAATTTAATAGAACATAAAAGGATTAACAAAAAGGGAGGAACTAGCAACAGTCTATTTCTAACAAGAAGCGGAAACGTGTGAACTGCAGGACAGAAGCTGTCAATTTTTGAGCCCAATTTTCATGGGAATACAGAGGATTTAACAGAATTCATACATAAAAAAATTAATTTACAGAATGGCTGGTGCTGCTAATATGCAGCAACAACATTTAATCTTTTGCGGGGGTTTGGTCAAGAGGGGAATTTTCCTATGATGCCATCATTTACTGACTTACTCAGAGGCAATATATCTGAGATGTACTCACATGATAACCTTGATGGAATTTCCACAAATAAAGCAAGTACAATGAATAAAATACATTGCAAACCAAGACATTTGTCTCAACATCTACAAATAAAGTCTGCCACAAAAAATACACACCTATAACACAACTCAGGTCTTTTTTTAGGCACCCAACTAGAAGAAAAACAAAGGCTTTTAAATCATTGTATAATGAGCAATAAAACAAAAAGGAAATGTCGCCCTTTTCCACCACAGGAACTTCACAGTCACATGTAGAGACTCAGGAACTGACCTGCATTTTAACCAGAGGAACCTGCGTCTAAATTAAGTTCCTGCTCCCACAGAAGTTCCAGCTCAAGTGGTAGTTCCTACTGATGACCCGAGGTTGAGTGTGCTTGACCCCACTGTTTTAAAAACCACCATTTTTTAAAAGCTGTCTACTGCAAGCAGTTTGTTGTTTCAAAGTTTTTTTCCCAAGACAATTGACCTAGGAAGTCCTGGAATTGATTGTTTTGTCAGAAATATGGAGGAAACAAAGAACAGAACGTTTAGATCCCGGGACTTCAAGTTCTCACCTAAATCACGTAACATACAAAGCCGATACTCGTCGAAGAGATCATTACACAGAATATTTACATTCACTCTCTCATCAAGTTTCTTTCTTTCTATGATCTCCCTCTCTTCCTCTCTCTCAGGCCAGTCTTACGAGGTGCGTTTGTTGGACAACAGGAAAACAGGGGAGTTTCCAGAGCTCAATAACAAGATGGTGAAGGTGAGAAAAATCCAGTCAGTTGAAGAAAGATTTTACCTCTAGCAAGCAAAGTCCAGTTTATACCTACGAGGACGTGTGTTTGTGTGCAGAGCATAGTGCGAGTGGTGTTCCATGACCGCCGGCTGCAGTACACAGAGCACCAGCAGCTGGAGGGCTGGAAGTGGAATCGTCCTGGCGACCGTCTCCTTGACATCGGTAATGATGCCTGGCAAGAAATGTTTACTTTAACCGTCTCATGTGTGTATGTATTTGGAGTTCAAATATGTGTGCGTGTGTTCGTGTGAGACAGATATCCCCATGTCAGTGGGCATTGTGGAGCCGAAGACTCACCCCTCCCAGCTTAACGCTGCAGAGTTCCTCTGGGACTTAAACAAAAGAGCTTCTGTTTTTGTGCAGGTAACACACCCACATCCTCACTGACACAAACCACATACACACAAACTGTATGAATTCTCTTTTTGTGCCATCTGTTGAGCGTGCCACTGAATTTCCACATCAAACACATATTTTGACAACACTTGTACTCCTCGTCTCCCCGGCCATCTGCAGGTGCACTGCATCAGCACAGAGTTCACTCCCAGGAAGCACGGCGGAGAGAAGGGCGTCCCCTTCAGGATCCAGATTGACACGTTCGCCCAGGGAGAGAGTGGAGAGTACACAGAGCACCTCCACTCAGCCTCCTGCCAAATCAAAGTCTTCAAGGTACACACTTGCTCTCTCACGAGGGGAAGTTTTTCCACTGACTGAAATTATGTTGACATTCTTTGACGCCTCATGTGTCGACACTCACAGCAATTAAATCTGTTGTCCCATTCCTTTCCACTTCCTCTCTCTGCCGTTTAGCCAAAGGGGGCAGATCGTAAACAAAAGACAGACAGGGAGAAGATGGAGAAGCGCACAGCTCAAGAGAAGGAAAAGTACCAGCCTTCTTATGATACCACTATCCTGTCAGAGGTCAGTATGCAGCTGCTGTCAGGCCTTCTCAGCACATCTCACGCTAGTTATACAACTCTTTCGAACTTCATGCTTCAGCACTAACTAGGCTATAGTACTAGCAAGCACTCAGGCTCAGTTTACATTCGTGGGGCTATCATGTTAAAATATATGTTTCCACTACAGGGTTAAAAATAACCATACTAGTGTTTTCAAGTCACTTTTATTGATAAAACCCAAAATCAGTACTGCCAACCATTTTCCTAAGCATTTGCCAGTGCCTTAGATTTCCTGACAGCTATTGGTAGAGCTGCAACTTAACTTATAATTGTCATTATTCATTCATCTATAAATTATATTTATGAGTTTTAAACGTATAAAACGTCAGAGAATGTCCATCACAGTTTCTCAGAGTCCAGGTGATGCCTTTTAAATTTTTAAAGCCAAAAATATTTATTTTTCAACAATATAAGAGATAGAAAAGCAGTAATCCTCACATTTTACAAGCTTGAACTAACTAACTTTTTGCTTTATTAGTACTTAAACTATTAATCAATCATCAAGATTGTTCCCGATAAATTTTCTGACTGTTGTTTTAGCTCTAAGTGACTGGTTTCATGACTGAATGGTGTGATTTTGAAGAAAATTAGGGGTTTTTTTTGTTGTTTTTTCACTCACAACATACAGCTCATGAATTAAATTCTGTTCAGCAACTGAGTCACAGATGTTTGATGGCGGAGCTTCTAACAGGCACATCAATAAAACACTGCAGGTTTTAAAACTCTCTGCTGCACTGCTGTGTTTTTCGAAATTACGAATTGTGAAAACACAACTTCGATAAAAACATCAAGTCGACTGATCGCTCACTGTGATGGATTAGCTGTGTCATAGCATGTTTTGAAGTCTCTGCACGTATATTTTAAAGCTGCAGTGACATGAACTGAAACCGGTGGCTGCTTAGAAGAGAGGATGGTGTCTGGTATGCTTTGGAAAATGGAAAATGGCAGCAATAATAAGACTCACAACACAACAAACAAGGTTTCACCAAGTAAATTGTTTAGCAGTGACGGTAAGCCACCTAGATCCTGACGCATGTCGTTATCAGTTAAGTGTGTAGACGACAACCTTAACGATAGCCACGCTCTTTAAATGTATGACATTATCTGCTCTTTTTTCTTGAATGCAAATATTTTATTTCACAAAATTTAATTAATTTCTACAATGTCAGCAGAGATGGTTTTTATGTCGGGTGAGGTAGTAAATGAGCTAAAATGTGAAAAAACATTATCAATGTGTTTTAGTCTTTAAAATGTGTTTAAAGGTTTTGTCACAGTGTGCCCCGAAAAATATAGTTTACATTTCATTAGGGCTGCAACTAACAATTATTTTTATTATGGATTAATCTGCTGAAAAGGTGTCTTAATTTTGTCCAATCAACAGCTGAAACCCCCAAAATATTAGATTTACAATAATGTAACATGAAGAAAAGCAACAAAATTTCACATTTTTGCTTAATGAAACAATTTTTCTCAATAAATATCTCAATAAAATTGCCAGTGAACTTTCCATCAATCGACTAATCATTGCAGCTCTACATCTCACTCACTTGTATGGCACAGTTAAACTGCCCTCAGGTCATTTATCAGGTGATGGAGTGTGTTCACGGGGTTACTGGTTGTGTGTGTGTGTGAGGCTGGCTAACTTCTACTGTGTGTCTGTATGTAGACGAGGCTTGAGCCCATCATAGAGGATGCGGGTGACCACGAGCTGAAAAAGTCCAGCAAGCGGACACTTCCCGCTGACTGTGGCGACTCCTTGGCCAAGAGAGGCAGTGTAAGCACCCTGCTCTCCTCTCCTCCACTCCTCCCCCTCCCCATCACTCCATTCACAATCTGCCCTCCCCCCTTTTTAGACACTAGTGTGAAGCTTCTAGACACTAGACCCTCAGCTGCTGGGAACGGGATGTCATAATGCCTTTTTGCAGATCATGTCTCTTTGATGTAAGGTGGGATAGAGAGGCGCAAAGCTAAATTCCCAATCTAAACTTTTCCCTCAACCCTTAAGCTTTTGTTTCTGGGTGGTTGGAGTTCAATGTAAATAACTTATGTCATGGGTTGTGATATAATGATTGAGTATTTAGATGTGTGTGTGTCTTTTCTCAGTGCTCACCCTGGCCAGACACCGCCTACGTCAGCACCAACCAGGCAGCTACTCCCTCCTTCACCTCCACCCCACTGTCCACCTACACGACCTCCTCAGTACCGGACAGGTAACTGTGTGTGTGTGTGCGCGTGTGTGCGTGTGTGCGCGCGCGCAGTTTGGCCTTTTAAATGAGGTGTGTGTTGTTCTCACCTCTCTTAATTGTTCTCTCTTGTTTTCCAGTGACTCTTCTTCTCCCAATCACCAGGCAGACCCTGGCAGCCATGGCAACACAGAGGTTAGTCCGCAATCTACGAACTTTGTAGGAACTGGTGCAGAGGTTAAAGGACCAGTGTGTAGGATTTATTGGCATGTAGCAGTGAGGTTGCAGATTGCAACCAACTGAATAGGCCCTCTCTAGAGCCGGTGTTTGGTTTGTCCGATCTGGGCTACTGTAGAAACATGGCGGTGCAACATGGTGACCTCTGTGGAAGAGGACCCTATGTAGATATAAAGGGCTCATTCTAAGGTAACAAAAACACAACGATTCTTATTTTCAGGTGATTATACACTAATTAAAACATACTTATGAATATTATATTCCATTTCTGGCAATCAATCCCCCTAAATCTTACACATCGGTCCTTTAAAGAATGAAAGATTAATTTGGTGTTTTTCCACTGGAGATTTTTTTTTATGTGTCACAGTAGGAAAAGTACAGATGCAAACAATAAAAAAATAATGGTTGAATTCCATTTAGCTGCACCAGGATGCTGGTACTGTGCATCCTGGCTCACTGTCAAAACTGTCATGGCTTACAGGGACACTTGAATTGAAGGAGCCATTGTTCATGTTATTAGTAACACGTGTGCTTTTTCACAGCAGACATGTAGACTTGTCATAGTAAGAAAATGCCTGTTACACCGTTTGAGTCATTTGCTTTGCTGCTGTATCATATACTGATACACGGCGTCCCAATTCAGTTTACTACAATATGTTATAAGTGACCTCACATTATGTCGTTCCATTGTTTTGTTTAATATGCCGTTGTGAATGAGATTTTACTCATTTTTATTAATATTCCACAACACTGAAGATGTTTATTTAAAGATCCCTTCCAGACATGTTGTAAAATATCTGCTTAGAATAATAATATCCAAAAATTGAATTACCTCATTAAAATCACATCTCCTCCTTCTCCCTCATTTAAAAATCCAGAATCTATTAATATGCAAATATTGTTCATTTCAGAAGGCAAAGCGAGATGATTTCTGTAGCACCTTTTCAACAATTGAAAGTGCTTTACATAAAAGGCATTAAGAAAAGAAATGGTGCATAAAAAGATGATAAGAAGACACATAAAAAAATAGGATTAAAAGGAGTATAAAAAGAAGATAAAATAGAATAAAAATGACCCTGCAGCTAAACCAAAAGTTAACTTCTGGACACAGGGTGTCTGTTACTCCACTGTAAAGTCCATTTTCAGTGTTTGTGCACTGGAGGCTTCAAGTTTCCACTGGTCCATTATATCCAGTTGCATCTAGACCAGGTTTGGCTCCAAACTAGTTGTGATGCCACAAATCACCCTTTCACTCAGTCATTCAGAGAAACGTTCCTCCTTCAGCGGATGAATGTGAAAACAGCTTTCTAGTGTCAAACATCTGCACATACATCATTCTGCACAGTGAAGCTCAAACATGCAGGTGAAGGAACAATGAGCAAAACACATTTTAGACTGCTACTGTGGTCACATCTGGTACTGACACTACAAAACAGTGATTTGACAGAAAATGATGAAATAATGGTTTGAAGAATCTTCACTTCAGTTTCTTTTTTTAGCAGTTGTCATTAAGCATTACACACACACAAGGGATTAAATAGATTGTAGTTTAATCAATATCAAAAATAATTACTTGCAGCACTAGTTACATCAGACATTAATAGATGGATGATTCCAGTGAATGAGTGAAAGTAAAACTAGGATGAATCTGTGTAAATGTGTTCACATCCTGTTTGCCCTCTGCAGCAGTTGAGCCCCACTGCCTCCATACAGGACGCCCAGAAGTGGCTTCTGAAAAACCGCTTCAACTCCTACACACGGCTCTTCTCTCACTTCTCAGGTGCACACACATCGTCTAACACATACACACACACTGAAAACACAGGTGTAATGTTGTAACATCTGCAGCATAGGTGACCGGTCCTCCGTCTTCTTTGCACAGGTTCTGATTTGTTGAAGTTAACCCGGGACGACCTGGTCCAGATTTGCGGGCCAGCAGATGGGATCAGACTCTTCAATGCACTTAAATCCAGGTGTGTTGCATGTGTGTGTGTGTATGTTGTGTCCACCTCTATGAGCATTTTTAAGCTGACAGTGTTTATCAGTGCGTGAAACTGTTTTCTGTGTGTGTAGATCGGTGCGTCCAAGGTTGACGGTGTACGTCTGTCAGGAGTCGCCTCGGGAGAGCCCCCTGCTGGAGAGACACAGCAGCAATGAAAATGGAGAGCACAGCATCTCCCCTAGTTTACATGGTAAAGAAGCTCTGTGTGTCCCGACTGATAGCAACGTGACATTTATGGAGTAATGGACGGATGTAGTTTTAAAACCTCTCTCTCTCTGCGTTGTGTGTCTGTGCAGTGTACCACGCTCTGTATCTAGAGGAGCTGACAGCAGCAGAACTGATCCGCAAGATGGCGTGTGTGTGCAGCCTTCCACTGGGAAATATCAACCAGGTGTACAGACAGGGTCCTACAGGCATACACATCCTGCTTAGTGATCAGGTAACAACACACACACACACACACACACACACACACACACACACACACACACACACACACACACAGAGCCCTTTGCCAAATGGATCCTCTCCATTAGCACTTTAGCATTTAGAGTATCACACTCTCAGCAGTGGAGGGTACTCTTTGTGAAGTGGGAGGGTGGAATTAAAAAGGTAAACTGTGGGACGCACCACTCTCTTATCATAATCAGGAAAAACCATCATCATGGATACTGATGATTACCTTAATCACTCAGCTTTTTGGGATATATTTTATTGATGTGCTGTCCTACCCGCCTGGGAGCAGCAGCAGCTTCCTGCCCCCTGCTGGTTTGGCCCCTTGATCTTGAGATATGCCAACTGTGTGTCACACCCTAAGGTCTGAATGTAAATGCTGCACAGTGAAGCTCAAATATCTCCCGCTCCCCCTTCTCGCCATTTGTTCCCAGCTGTATTTGCATCCCGTCTGATCACTGCCTTACAGTACTCACTATTTACATACAGTCTGATCACTGCTTTTGTTTTACTGTATAAAAGTTCTTCCCTGTCATTGCTGTGGGTCAGCTGACCGACTCAGATCTGCTCTGTGTCTCTGAGTTCACCAGTGTGCAGGCATGCCTTGTTAAACCGGCACTCTACAGTAAACTCGTGAACAGGACTTGAATTATTTTCTTCAACAGCTGATGGATACAAGTAAAATGAAATTAAAGCTGCTTCACTCAGTATTTTTATAGTAACAATGGGTCAAACAACTATCCACTGTGAAATGGGTCCCTCCTAGCGATGAACCAACAGAGACTTTTCATCCAGTTTTATAGTTCCTTGCAGCCATGGAGCCTTGAAGCAATTTTCAGCTCACTGTTTACTGCTGTTACTGTTTTACGGCTCGCAGTTTAGTGTTTCGATTTAACCTCACTGTCGACCCCACTTCTTTTCTGCAGCAGCAGGCAGCTGTATTCTGTAAAAAATAAAAGCTCTGATAAACCTGCTGTACACTACCTGCCCAGCGCCAAACAGCAGACAAAGTTAGCAACCAACAGGTGAACATAGTTTATTATTTAGCAGTTAAAGAGACAGATATTTCTCTCAGGAGTTGGTTGAGCTTAATTCATTTATTTTTATTTATCAGTTTATTTAACGGCAGTGCACATTAATATACATTGCTGTTAATGTGCCAGAATTTTTCATCCTGCACAGACAAAGTCACCTTTAAGGAAAAAAATATATATATACATATTTAAAATTACTTAGTTATTGAGGTAATTTACACACATTAGAAAATTAATAGAAAGAGAAGAGAATATCAATGTAAGTCAAAAATATCATGCAGGACATTATAATACATTGTCAGCTACTAATTAAAACATGCAATACAGAAACACATGATACAAGACATTCAAAGTAATGAAATGGGGACTATTAACAGAAATATGGGTGTATAAGACAACATTGTGCTGCGTTGTTAAACACTAATTGAAACATGCAAAACCGAAGCACAAAAAGGACATACAGTACATAAAATAAAGCTAAAAGGAGAGCTAATATTGGTCTCATCAGTTGCTCCATGTCTGCTTGATGTGTAAAAAGGCAACTAGCTGCTACCTCGCCAAACTTTCTTTATAAGGTGATATGTCAGTGTAGTGTTTACAGTTTGTTGCACTGCCCACAAGAGGCCAAAACTTTTCCTTTTTTTTTTTTTTTTTTTGTCTAAATTTACCATTAAAAGACAGTAAGAGCGAAATGTTGCTTATACATGTTTATAAAACAGTAAGACCCTCCACATTGTATTTGAAATACAAAAATAAAGGCTGAGTGGAGAGTAAGAGTAGATGGCCGGAGACTCCATCACTCTGCAGGGAGGAAGAAACAAGCAGTCTGCCACTAGTTTGTGTGCTATCTAACCAGGAACAACAACTCCACAGTCCGCAGCGTCACTTATTTGCATGTAATTTACAGTCTGACACACATACTGTACTGTTGTCAGCTATTCATGACAGTTACTTCTAAAACAACAATATTTGATCAACTGAAGCATTGCACTTTTGTTTTTTTGTCTTCTCCAGATGGTTTACAACTTGCCTGACGAGAGCTGTTTTTTGATCAGCACTGTCGAAGGTGAGTTCATAGAGCGCGTCTTGTCTCGCTGCACTGTGGCATTTTATTAATAGATCCTTATTTGATGAGGTTTTAATGGACTTCTTCCTTTATGGCACTTGTCTCCCCCTCCAGATGAACTGGGCGAGGGACTCCATCTAATCCTGAAGTAGTGAGGAGGACAGATGGCGTCACTAATACTCCACCCTCTGTTTTGGAGCAGAAGCCTCCCTCTGTCCCTCCCTCCCTCCCTCCCTGCCTCTACTCCTCTACTTCCTCTCTCTGTCTCTCTTTCTCTCTCTCTCTCTCTCTCTCTCTGTCTTTCTCTCTCTCTCTCTTTCTCTCTCTCTCTCTCTCTCTCTCTAAATGATTGCCGGATGGAAAGCAGAGAGACTGCGCTAAGCCATGTAAATGTTAGAATCTGACATGGGTGTGTCCACTGTTTCATATTGAAAACACTATTAACGGAGGAGACTAGTTAAAAGAGGAGAGACTGGGAGGCACAGGGTTTAGGGGAAAGATACTAATGTTCTATGTATTTTGGTTTTATTATTTTTATTGTTTTGTTTTTTTTTTGCTTTTGTTTTTTTTTTTTGTCTTTTATATGGTTCTGTGTGGCGAAGAGAGGGGGAGGCTCCAGGAGAGAGGGGAGAGATGTTCTGGCTGGCAGGAGAAGGAGAGAAAGCAGAGTTGTTGTTTTTTTTCCCTTATTGCTCGTTGCCCTTCCTACACAACGCGCACAACCAGCACTAGGCCAGTATTTGATAACCTTTTACTGCTGAACAGCATGCGATCTCAACATACTAACTTGCTTTTAAAAGGAGAATCCCAACTTACTCTGCTTGTTTAACATTCGCGCGGGGGGTTGTCATAGTGAACCATTTATTGATCAGCTTGGTAACCCCTGATAATATCCAGGCTAAATTTGTGGAGGTGGCGTCATTTGTGGATCTTGTCGCCATCATTCAAATCTTTTTTTTTTTTTTTTTTTTCTTGGAATTTGTTGGACGGACTGATTTCATTCATACGTGTCCCGTAGAGTCACCTGATGTGATTTTTAGACTTCCAGCCATATCTGTCTGCCCCCCCCCCCCCACGTCGACACGATGTCACACACACTCTATCTTAAAAGTACGTCCTGTTTGGCCTGCGCTTTTTACCGTTTTTAGTTGATGCTTCTATTTATGGCTGAGCGTTTTCTATTGCTCTCATTGAAATTACTTGTTTTTGGTGCCATATTGGCTTCTTTTTTTTTTTTTTTTTTTAAGCTCTTTTACTCACATTCACGCAAACAAACACATGGAGCACACATACGCCTCATCTTTTACTCCTCTGCTTTCCGTGCTTTCTTTGAAACACTGGTTGAAAGGAGTGTGGTTTACGCCTTCTGGGATTTTGGCCATGTATGTGCAGAAAAAAACGGGAGCGAGCCTCTGTAGAAGACTGACACGCAGAGCAGTAACGCCTATCCAAAAAACCTACTATAATGTGGACCAAATGGTTTCCGATTGATAGGCATTTTTAGAGGAAAAGCCTCGTTGGCTCTGTACATCTTGGTCATTAGAAGCATTCATCAGATGGCAAATTAAACCCTCATCTAGTGGAGTTGCTTGTGCGCCGCATGTACAAAGTCCTGAACCCTCCTATGCCAGAATCTGCTTCACAAGAAACTTACCCATTACGCAGCAGTCTGGTAGAAACGTATCAGCGCGACAGCCTGGTTTCAATTGTCTTATCCTGTAGACTAGAAAATCATGGCAGCTCCACATCCATCTCCAGAATCTTGTGTTGTTTTTATGTAGCTGAACACAGGAAGTGCAGATCAAGTGTTTTTGAGTGCCCTCACCTTTTGAAAAGTGACAGGAAACCTCACACAGGTCCTGGGAGTCGCTGTTGGTTTAGTCGACCCCCTTAATTTTTTTGGTACACAGTGTCTGGCAATGTTGAAGTGCATACAGTACGTATGTTTGTGTGCATTGCACGCCCTCTAAGTGTCAGAAAGTGTGTATGTGTGTGTGCATGTGTATCATTTTTTCGTTTCTTGCAAAGAAGACTTGATTATGTCAGTACTCGTCATGAACTTTTTCCTGTTGGTATGATCAAACTGTGTTTAGCTTGCCATTTAGTAAAGAACATGTGGAAGATGGGGAAGAGAGGAGTAATTTGGGTCTTGGTGAGTGTAACCCCCTCCCCCCCTCCTTCTTTTTCCAGATGTTAGAGACCAAGCCTGCACTGAAAAATCACAAAACTCAAGCTTGATGTGTAGTCAGTAGTCCTACAGCCACACCCTCTTCTTATCCGCCTATGACAAGGAGAACAAAAAAATAACAAAAAAAAGAATGTCGAGACTAAAAAAGCGTCTGTGTGTTCGTCTCACCACACACACCAGAGCCGGGACTGTAGCTCTTGTGGTGTTTACAAGGACATGAGTACCACAGCACAGTAAACTGTTCGACTCAAAAATTAGTGCGTATAGAGCTGACGTGATGCCAAGTCGGGCGGAACTCCGGTGAGCAGTTCTGGTCTCCCGAGGGGCCTGACCGATCATCTGTCTCTCTGTGTGACAGAGTGTGTGTAAGCGTGTGCGTGTGTGTGTGAGGGAGTGAGCGAGCAGGAGAGGTGACCACTGTTCATGTACAGCCTAATGTCAATGATGATGCTTCTCATGTGCACATGCTGGAGATGTACACGACCACATGTGCTGGGAATAAATGATTTCATAACTTTCTCTGGAGTCCTGCTGCATTATTTAATCATTTGCAAGAAAGACATTTGTAAATAAAACTGTTCACATGAAACAAATAGTTCATAATGTTAGCATGTAATTGATTAATAAAATGTAATATTTCACAATGTCATGGTTATATATATTTTGGCTGTATGTATGTATTTGTACAGTGGGTCTCTAAAAGGAAAAAACATTTCTATTTAGGAAGGCTTTTTCATCTTAACTCATTATGATGAGGAATAATAATAAGAGTTAAGATGAACTGATTAGAATTTGGTGGTCAAAGGTCAAGGTCACTGTGACCTAACAAAACACTTTTTTTGGCCACAACTCAATAATTCATATGCTAATTATGACAACGTTTCACACAAATGTCTATAGGATGAAGTGATGACATTTTATATCCAAAAAGGTCAAAGGTCAACTTCACTGCGACATCATAATGTTCTGCAAAAACACTTCAAAATTCAAGATTCAAAATCGTTTTATTGTCATCCAGCAAAACATCAGTTATGCAAAGCAGAACGAAATTACGAGAATGGTCCCGTTAAAAACAGATAAATAAAAAGAAAAACAGTATAGAGAGCTCTATCAAAAAATCCATATAAAAAACTGAATAATAAATAATTTCTGGACATTGCACAGGTGTGAGATGTAAAGAATGTAAACATGAAAAGAAAGGGGGAGAGTTGTTGCACATATGATTTTGTTATATTGCACATTTACCGACCATTATTCAACGCCATATTTCACATTTGGTCGGATACTGAGTTGGTGACACTAATCTTGGGTGCCCACCTTAAAACTGGAGTGATTGTATTGATCTTCTGTGCTGCCGGGTTGAACATGATTTAGTCTGTGTGGCTTCTTTGCAGCAACATCCATATCTGAAGCTTTGCCTGCTGTCATGGCTACAACTTTGTGTTCAATCAGAATCAGCTTTATTGGCCAAGTATGTGAACACATACAAGGAAAGTACACTTAATACCTTTTATTAAATTCCTTTAAAGTCTTCACCACAAATATTATATGAATCTGGACGGACATGGATGTAAACTGCAATTTGATTGGTTGGCAGAGACATACAACCGCGAGCCGGTATTTCTAGTTGCTTTATATTGTGTGTTCTGTTATTAATACCGTAACACTCTAAGTTTCACTATGAATGAAAAGTGCGGTACAAATTAAATGTATTATCATTGATCAGGGACCTACATCTTATGTCTAACAGATTAAATCGGATGTCAAGTCCAGACGTGGACACAGAACAGTTGTCGTTTGTCATCAAAACGACACTGCGCCTGCGCGGTGCGCGGCTCCGTTCTCCATGACGTCATTTGACGTTCAACCCAGGAAGTGGGTCGCTGGCTGTTGTTTGTGTTCGTTGGTCGCAAATCGACAGGCTTTTTCTGATTGAATATATATCGTTTTTTTACGGGCCGAAATGGCGACGTTTATTTCAGTCCCGTTAAAAAAGTCCTCCGAGGTGGATCTGGTGAAACCGCTGTCGAAGTTTGTAACGGCCTCGTATCCAGCGGGAGAGGAGCAGGCGGAGTATATCCGCGCCGTGGAGGAGCTGAACAAGCTCCGCAGGAACGCGCTGGGAAGGCCGCTGGACAAACACGAGAGCTCCCTGGAGGTGCTGCTCAGGTGAACAAGCCCTCTTTTTTTATAACACACCTGAGCCGACTGCCATGTTACCAACACCCGTAGCAACCGTCTTTACCTGTGGCGCTGAGTTAGCTCGGTCATTACCGCACCCAGATGTGTTAGCTTTTAGCTACTAGCATTGGGAGCTAAAAGGTATTTCTCACCATTATAACTGACTCATGCATTTTTCATGCCAAGTTTCCTTCGATAGCTAATGCAAACATTGCTTGTTAAATTGTTATACTGAATTGACAGATACCTATAAGATGAAATAAACCATGTATGATGAGCTATGTATGATCTTTAGCCATGGCTAGTGCAGTGAAATGACTCAGAGTATGTGGTTTACCTTTCAAGTTTAAGTTTCAGCGTTTAATATAAGTTGTATTGACTGCAGGGGGAAACACAAAACACCACACAATACATTAAACATTAAATATAAAACACAGGTTCACAAAAAACAACATTCATAGTGACTTAAAACGTGGACTAAATCTAGCCCATTGGACTACACAGCCCATTATCACATACCACAAAATTGCGTCAGGAGGCTTTACAGTCTGTACAGCAATACAACATCCTCTGAACTTAGACCCCTCGCAACAACTCCATTTAAAAAAAACAACCCTTTTACAGGGAAAAAATGGAAGAAACCTCAGGAAGAGCAACAGAGGAGGGATCTCTCTCCCAGGATGGACAGATGTTCAATTAGTGTGTGTACAAAATAGAAGACAAATGACAGAAATACAGCATGGAACATGATAACAAAATTGTGATGAATTTATAATATATATGAAGAATGTGATGTATGAATCTAGCCATTATTTTCCAGAACCAATAATCAATCAATCACCATCACAGCCTGACAATTTTTAAATGGGAAAGTGTAATGAGTTTAATGTAATGACATTAATAGGAATTAATTATGTGTATATCCAGAATTATCATCCCAAAAATCTGCTCACAGACACATTCAGACTCCTTAGCAGACATAGTTACATTACTACTACTATCTACACACCATCAGAGAGAAAGCACAGCGAGCTCTCCTGTCCGTCAGATGTCAATTCACATTCAGGCCCACGCACACAGCCGAGGCCTTCAGTCCACTGGCAGCCACATGATCAGACATCCAGTGGAAGGCAACCGCAATTTTTCATATCATAAATCACAGATCAACATGATAAAGGATAACAAGTGTGTATTTGAGAATCAGAAGCAAGAAAAACACATGGAGATAAAAGCTACCTTAATGTACTCTGTTGTGATGGATTATATGTTCACGGCTGACTGCTCTGGCTGTGTAAAACATTGCATATGTTCACATAATGCAAAAGCACAAAGATTGTCACGGTGCCAACCACTTTGCATAGAGGAACTGTGATGCAAATAGGATTAAACATAGTTCCTCTCTGTCCCAAGAGCAGGCTTACTCGTATGTTATTATACACGTTCCAGCCTTCATGGTCACATAGGCTTCGACTGAGTTATCCTGGTCTCTATCTGTAAGATTACCTAAGAAAACTTTACCAATGCTGTGTCACTTAATATTAACCAACATGCTCTTTTCAGAGGTGATGGAGTGGACTTTGCTCTCTTTCATTTCAGTCTTTGTTCTCAATGACTCATGTGTCATTAAATGCAGGTTATCTGTATGGCCAGGTATGAATTTGCAGAATGCCGGTCTTCCTTCAACTCCTCTGTAAGCTACTTCTTATCCGCAGTGCGAAGTGGAAGTGTTTTGCAGGTGCCAAACTTAGGCTCTTTAGATCTTAGACTCGAGCTGCTGACTGTTGAGAGCTGACAGCCGGGAACGTAGCCAAACATTGAGTAATGAAAGACATTTTCTTGCCTTTAGCACAATAGATTGTTTTCATTCTTGTTTTGGCTCTGTGATGCTTTTCCGAGATGCACTACCTGTGACGTTGCATGTTAGTAGTTGATAGTCGCAACTACTAAAATGGGAGACGTCACTTTATCCCATTTTCAACAGTTTCAATACTGGATAAGAGATTTAAAAAAGACTGAAAAGAGATGATTTCTCACAGAATCTGAAACATTTGCCCACTTTTAAATCAGTGGATATATCTAACTACCTCACTTCAGTTATATTCAAAGTTATTATCTTACAAATGTATGGAGACTTGAACTATTTTGTGTTTAACTTGTGCTTGTGGGTGCCTTGTCTTGGTTTAGGAGAGACGTGGAAGCTAGCATGTCTGTGCAGAATGAGCGAACTCTTAGCATTGTCCCTCCTTGGCTCTCTTCACATGTCGCCTGTTTGCCATGTGCCAGGTAGCCGGGGCAACAAGCCCTATCCTTTTCACAGCCGGGCAGACACACAGCCATTGTGTCACCATGGTAACCATTGTTTTGTTTAGGACGTTTTCTTTTACCCTTCAGTTTACCAAAAGGCACACCTCATCTCAGCTTTCCCCTTTGCACTTGTGTGTGTTCATTTGTTCCTAAATGGGACACATGAGGATAGTAAACTGTGCTATATGAGGGTAGTTCTTTATATAAAGCCAGTCTTTGTTTACATATATGTTTGTACTCAAATCTTCTCTGGTAAACAGGAAAAGCAGAGTGGATGAACTGGTAATAGGGAATTCCCTAACTGGCCTCTCAGCATGTTGTCATTCCTAATAATAGACTTTTCCATATCACTGACACGGATACTGATAGAGATAAAGGGCTGACGAGCCGTCACTGAATCTCTTTGTGTGTGTGTGTGTGTGTGTGTGTGTGTGTGTCCTGCAGTTTGCTTGCCCGTCCAGATATTTTTTCCTGACTCATTGTCAAGTGTCTCTGAAATAGCGGAGCTTCCCCAAACCACAGATCAGCAGTTATGTCATTATAATTACTACCTCTTAACCCAGTTTCTCAACTGTGATTATTTACTCACCAGCTTTTTCTGTTTTTTGTTAAATAAACCTAAATTTAAGAATTTAAGAAGACTGACTCAACTAACCATAACCAAACCTTTAAACAATTAAAGTAAGTGTTCTAAAGTTGTGCTCTCATAAGGAAACACTGTTTCAATCCTGTCATTTCTTTCTCTTTTCAGATACTATGACCAACTGTGTGCTGTGGAGCCCAAGTTTCCCTTCTCTGAAAACCAGGTAATTGATTGGACAGCACACATGATTGTGGGTTAGATTTAGTTCCCAAACAGAAGAACTTCAACACAAAGCGTCTCTGTTTCCACAGCTCTGCCTAACCTTCACATGGAAGGATGCCTTTGATAAAGGATCGCTGTTCGGTGGCTCAGTCAAGCTTGGTAAGTTGCAGCCTCTTATCAAATGCTATTGTTTACTTACAAGAATACATGTGTAACACTGTATGTGTACATGTAAAGGGCTGTCCATCTGTCTCTCTCCCTCTCTCTCTCACACACACACACACCAACACAAGGAGAAACAAAGCTTCATAACTCTTAATAGCTCCCTGTTTTACTTTGTGTCCAGAAACAGGCCTGACAAGATTTCATATAGGGTTTGAAGAAGTATGTGTGTAAGAGAGAGGAAGACATGACACTGGTATGTTTGTGTAACATAAGAAAGTTATTAACAGATGCACTATAAAGTTTTTAAATCCATGTGAAATAAAAAAGAAAGATTACTATTTGTTGCAGTCTTCACATTCATTCCCTTCACGCTTGAATCTTTTGTCCTCTGTGCTGATTTGTGGGAGCTCATAACAGTGGGATTCATTCCAGCGAGAAAAATGTAGCATTAAACAGTAGAAAATGCCAACCCCACACAAACAACTGCATCAACAAAAAAAAGAAAGCAGTCGATATTCAACATTATATCCAAGTGGTGGAAGATAGATGTCACTCGGTCTTCTGTTTATGCTGTCATCACTTTCTAGTCATGGGAAAGAAATTCAAACCAATCTTAACGTCACAAACTCAGCAGGATTTCTGCTAGCATGTAATCCTGTGAAAGAGTATTATTCCGTAGTTCAAATTGTCCCTGAAAAGAACTTAAATGCCTCTAAAACTCAAATCAACGGCATTCCTCTGAATAAGAATTTATTACTCTTCTGTGTTTTTGTGTGTTGCAGCTTTGGCCAGTTTGGGCTACGAGAAGACGTGTGTGTTGTTCAACGCAGCAGCACTGGCCAGTCAGATTGCCTCAGAGCAGAACCTGGACAGTGATGAAGGACTGAAAGCTGCAGCCAAATACTATCAGGTGGGAGAACTAACACACAGTACTACAGTAACAGCTCAGTTACTACCAGATGTCCACTGGATGCGGCTCTGTCACACCTCTGTCGTGGTTTACATATCAACTGGAAGTGTTTTCCACTATTGTTTAGAGTACTATTACTATTAGTACTATTTTACAAGCATGTTGAATGCACATTTGCAGCTCATTTATGATTGTTGTGGGTACAGATACTTTAACTGTTTGAATTACTCTACACAGCTTGCCATCTTATCTTTATTTAGTACCAGATAGCGTTAGTATTTCCTGAATATTTCACGGAAGTAGAACTATACCATTTATTCTCCTGTGTCACCGACTTCCGAGAAGTGACACAAACAAACAAGAAAAACTTGTCTCATTCCATGTATGCTACCAGTCCAAGGTTTTAGTCCAACTCATAGTTTCAGTTTTTATTAAAATTCAAGCAGTTCAAGTCCACTCAATAAATGGTACATAGATAAGTGGTAAACTACCAGAGGTTAAAAAAACAAACCCTGTAATAATCCAGTAATAGGTTAACAGCCCATTGTTTTCCTGCAGCAATGGAAGAAAATAAAGCCTTGACATTTGAAGCAAACAATTCCTACAGTTGTCCCAACTTCTGTTGATTACTTGCAAACCATCTGTCTTCATAAAAGCATGGATGACAAAGCATGATGGTCTGGGGCTCTTTTGCTGGATCCAGAGTTGGTGACTTACACAGACTGACTGTCACCATGGACCAAAAGGGCTGCCGCAGCACTTTGTAGAGCCAGTAGTCTCTGGTCTACACCTAGTTGGTCAGGGGTTCATCCTACAGCAAGATAATGATCCAAAACACCTCCAGGCTGTGACAGATTTGGGATGAACTGGACAGAAGGGAGAAAGCAAAACAACCTGCGAGTGCAACACATTTATGGGAACTTCTGCAACTGTGTTGGGAAGGTGCATTATGGGTTGTTTGTAGCATTAATGTTGCTAGGCAAGCAAGTGTCTTAAAGTCTATTTATAGTGAATGTGTTACAGTCAGTAAACCCTAAAAGTGTTTGGTTAGTCCAGTTTAACCTGCAGCAGCATCTGAAGGCTTGTGTAACGTGTTTTTCTGCCATGTCGGAAATAAAGTCATGATGAGTTCAAAGCGTCTTCTGAGATCTCTGCTGCAGAAATAGAATATGTCAGGTTCGCCTTATATTTGAGCCAGTATGGTATATACATTCACAAGTGAATTTCACACTGAGGAGACGCAAGCTTCAGCAGGAAAAATAGATTTGCCTCATGAAGATTGCGGGGCTGAGAAATGATCCGCAAGTTCTCTCTCTGCTCGTGCATCCAGTGGACATTGACACACTAGTTAGAATAGCAGCAGATAATATCCTGCAGCTGAACTCTGTGGACATGGAGGGTCATGGATGTGTAGTAAGGTCAGCTAGGACTGTTTTGAAATACAGTAAAAATTTTGGTTATGTAAAAATCAATCTTTGCATGAGTGCATAATCTCTCTTTTTTCATCCAGCTGGCCAGCGGAGCATTCGGCCACATCAAGGACACGGTACTGTCAGCACTGAACAGAGAACCCACCATGGACATCTCACCCGAGACCGTCGGCACCCTGAGCCTCATCATGCTGGCTCAGGCCCAGGAGGTCTTCTTCCTCAAAGCCACCTCAGGTACCAAAGAAAAAAAAACCAAACAGTTCAAGTCAGGTCTTTTCAGTGCGGTATCGCTATGATTTATCTCTGTTTATGGTTTGTTATGTAACCACTTAGTTAAAAAAGTGCATCACACACATAGACTGCTTAGTCTCTTGCTCAATAATGTGTCTGACATATCTTAGTGTTTTGGGACATTGATTGGTCTTGCAGATGTAAAGGAAGTAGGTAATTGTAACTTTGAAACTTTAATTACACCCTCATGCACATTTTTTTACTGCTAGATTAATTTGTGGTGATGACAGTAGGCAGTTTTGATCCAGGTTGCTCACAGTTGCTGTCCCAGTTCTGTTTTTAGAGTTGCTTATTAGAGTTCTGAACAGTTTTGAAAGTTACACCATGATATAAGTTCCCATTTAAAAAAAAAAAAAAAAAAAAAGTCGACCCATATTTTCTGCTGAGGGTGACTTTTTTTTTTATTGTAAACTTATTTTTACACTTTGTTAGATATAAGGGCAATTTCATCAAGGTGATGCGGTAACACTGTTGTGAAACTGATGTACAGCCTGATCAGCTTGTGATGTGTGGTGTGCAAAAACACGATTTCTTATAACTTCTTGTGTTTTGATGTGTATTCTTTGCCGGCTGCAAGACTGTAAAAGTGTCTTTTTCACCCAATAGATAAGATGAAAGATGCTGTCATCGCAAAGCTGGCCAATCAGGCAGCAGATTTCTACGGCGACGCCTTCAAGCAGTGCCAGTACAAAGATAACCTTCCCAAGGTATGTGAAGGACACGCAGAGTTACACACTAACCTGAAAACTGCTCGGGTTTTACACAAGACAGCAACAAACACATTCACAGCCAGCCATGTGTTTGAGTGCAGTGAAGATGCATACAGAGTTTGGATTCTGTATGGTTTAACGTGTGCCTGATGTTTTGTATGAGTGCATTTGTGGGAAAAATCGACTTGAAGGGGCTGTTGCTCTGTCATTAGCTTCGCTGCAGCTTAAGGTTTAGGACGGGTTAAATCTGTGTTGCCTGTAACAAAATCACGTGGTCTCTTAAATCCCACTGTTGTGTCCTTAAACGCTGAGTTTTAAACTGAACCTTTGGTCGGTCTAAACCCAGGTGCTCTGTCCTGTAGATGCAACTATCCTGGAAACAATCAAAGCCAAGCAATTTTGAGAATCATTAATTTAGAGCTGTCAATATAAAACTATTTGAGAGAGAGCCTAGATTATAAAAATGGCTGGACGTGGAACCTTTAACAGCATTTGGTTGCCAGACATGAAAGGCCTGAGTGCAGAGTAAATTATACAGAGCCAAACTTTGGAGAGTTTTAAGTAACTTTAAGATCTTAAAATAAACTCTACAGGGAGTCAGTGTAATCCAGGCAAGGGATGGAGAGAAGTGGTCTCTGCATTTAGTGTTTGTCAGAAGACTTGCTGCTGTATTCTGCATACTGTGATGAACTGGAATAATCAAGGAAAGAGGAGACAAAGTCATAGACAACGGCCAGAATGTAGGATGAAATACTTTGGGGTTTTTTTCCAGGACATCTCAGGATTGTTTGAGATTATGGTAACGTTATTTTTAGAGCTGCAACAATTAGTCGATTAATAGATTAGTCAATCAACAGGTCAGTCCACTTTAAGTGAGCCTGTTCAGGTCAGGCTAACACGTTGTTGCTAACTTCAGGGCTAACCCCTCTCTATAGATGAGTATTTTCTTGGCCTTGAGGAGCTGCAGCATTTATTAACTGACACACTGTAGCTTGTACTGTACATTTACTGCCACATTGACAACTTAACCTTTTCCCCTGCTTCGCTGGCATTCACCGTCACTTTTCTGCCGCTCGCTCTCTGCACTCGCTACGCACACACATTACACACTGCCCTAAAGGATCTACGCCACTCTTACAACAGTACCTTTCACCTAGACGTCCTTTGAAGAATGAGGAAAGGGAGAATGACTCAAAACAAGTCCACGGGTAACGTGAGGAGTTATCGTGCTCATACAGCGTGCAAGTGAAAATCATTTTCAGCCCATTGATATTAGTGATCGTGTGAAATTTCAGCAGTGACGCTCAGAATGATTATAAGGGAATCACTGTCAGGTCAGGTTTGGCACACAGCTGCATGTTCTAATTAAACTAAACCACAGCTAAGCTTCTCAGATGCTAAGTGACAGAGCAACAACTCCGAAGAGTGATACTCAGGTTGTGGGACTGTCCACATCACAACATCTCTCTGTCCTCATTGGTCCATTTCCATCCTGTTTTCACTCTAATTGGTTGGTTACTACTTAACTGCAGTTTGCATTGTGGTTGGTTTCTTATCATCTAATCATGGGCATCTGAAGCACTTACTGATCTGTCTAACATTGTGACTGAAGCGGACACACACACACACAAACACACACACACACACACACATATATATACATTTTAAGATTAATCAGCAGGAAATATGTAGCTTTTACTGCTGGAGTTAGTTGCACCAGCTGTTTGCAAGTTCAAACTTAACCTAGTTATCATGTATTTACTCACTAAGTCAAGATTTAAGCATAATTGTATTAAAACGGGTTTCACCACTCAAATCGGTGCTTATGTGAGTGTAATGTGATGGGATAAAGACGACACATCTGACCTGGCATGTGAAAAACATGATGAGATTTCACAAAAATAACACAAGATATAGAGAGAGGTTGATACGACATGCAACAAAGGCCGCTGGCTGGTATCGAAGCAGGCAGGTTTTTCTCTGTATTATAACATTCATTTCAATCTCTTTATTTTTCTCCTTTAATCTCATTTAGACATTTGATCAGACAAAACAAGGTATTGGAAAACATCACCATCACAGACTAAATTAAGAAAATAATTAGCAATTTAATCGATAGTACCTACCCTAATGCATATATGAATAAATCAAAGTCACACCTACTTTTACGAAGTATTGTCAGGTAATTTTAATGCGTAGCTTTGCCCCCTAAAACTGTTACTTTTGGATAATTCAGATGTTATAGAAACTAGTTTATACATTACTAAGGTTGAAGACATTCCTTAAGATTTAATGGCGCAACCCGACTTAACACACAAACTTCGGGATGAATTTATGGATAACTGGTGCAACTCAGTCCTGATCTTCCATTCTCATCATATTTACTCATCATAAACATATACAAGCATCTCCACACTGACAGCAGCTCCACACACATTAGCTTGTAGTATGAATGAACATGTCACTCAAAAACATCTTTGTTTCGTCTGAATGCTTGAAATCAAACATACACACACACACACACACACACACACACACGGCTGTGGGACGTTTGATGAAGGTGTAGCAGCTTTTGCTGAAAGGTTAAACACTCATGGCCTGTTCTGTTTTCTCTCTCGTTGTCTTCCTTTCTTTCTGCATCCCTCGTGGTGGTGGTGGTGGTGTTGGCATTGGTTATGTGTGTGTGTGTGTGTGTGCGCGCGCTTGTGTTGTTCTTGCACACCTCTTGACTGCTTATGCCTGCACGTGATTGGCTTTCATGATGTCATTCCTGATTTGACCTCGCTGGTGTGTGTCTGCCATTTTGTGGTTTTGCCTTGCCATTGTGCGTGTGCGTGTGTGTATATATCTGTTTGCGTGTCTGCGTGTTGCTCTGTGGTTGCCTCTCCCTGGTCAGTATTTTTATTTTCAGGAAGTGCTGCCGGTGCTGGCGGCCAAGCACTGCATCATGCAGGCCAACGCCGAGCTCCACCAGAGCGTCCTGGCCAAGCAGAAGAAGCGCTTTGGAGAGGAGATTGCTCGCCTGCAGGTACGCAACTTTTGTCCCACACTGTCAGATACTTTCAGCAATTCATCTGTCCCATCTTCAAGGGATTTGTCATCACTAGAATAAGTTAATCTTCTTCTCTCCTCTTGTCTGTTGATCCCTCCAGCATGCAGCAGAGCTGGTGAAGACCGTGGCATCTCGTTACGACGAGTATGTGAGCGTTAAGGACCTGAGTGACAAGATCAATCGTGCCCTCACCGCAGCCAAAAAAGACAATGACTTTATCTACCACGATCGTGTGCCTGAGGTCAAGGACCTGGAGCATATCGGCAAGGCAGCGCTGGTCAAATCCACCGCCATCACACCTCCAATCAGCCAAAAATTCACAGGTACGACACACAGACTCTCAACAAACTTCCTCATTGACAAGCAGTTTGAGACATTTAAGTCTGATGTTAATTTTTAAGTAATATAAACGACATCTAACTGAGTATTTAAGTCTGCAAAGGTTGTGTGTAGTGGGGATACTTGTCAGATTGTCTGCTTCAGAGTAGTTATCTTTTATTTTGACTCAAGTTAGATAAGAAAACTTAAATGTCATAAGATGATTTGTTGTAACATAGTTGCTATTTCTGCAGAAGTATTACATAAATGTATAACCAACTAAATTCATTTTAAGGCTGCACACATTGTTTATGTGATAGATCATGTTAATTGAAATCCATTTAAAACACACCTAATCATACTATATGTTATCCTGTCATCAACTGTTGTATGACAAACACCCAGGACGTCGTAAAAATGACCTGTGAGCTGGGAAATCATTAAATTCCAATAGAAAAACATTCACTTAATATCTTCCATATAAGTTGTTGACCCTCTTCTTTTTTTTTTAACACATTCCCAGAATCATCCACTTTTAACAACATGACCTCAAACTCATTTTTTAGAGAATCAATGACTTTAGATGGGATCTTATCTGCTTTAAACTTGTTTCAAACCAGTAGGTTATGTTGTTATTTTCTCTTTTCAGACTTGTTTGAGAAGATGGTTCCCATGGCGGTGCAGCAGTCCATGAGCATTTACAGTCAGAGGAAAACTGAGACTGTTAACAGACTGGTGGGAACGATGAGGGAGGCCACCAATCTCTGCAACGGGTACGCTGTTGTGTTTCTGTATGCCGTTGTGTAACTGTCCTCCAGTGTGCATGTCCGTGAGTTCTTGTGTCTCTGTGCAGGGGATGGGTTTATTAAAAATTCATAACATAATGGTGTACTAGGTACCATTAAGCCAATAAAAGTACATATGTTTTTAGTGTAGTGTCAAGTTCATGTATCATGCTTTGTCATGAAGCTAACAACTGCTTTACAATTTGTAGTATTTAATCAAAAATATACATATGAATGGAACATGATTTGACTAAATTAACAATAGGCAACTTTAGAAATTGGTACAGTTAATTTTCAATATCAAAATGGTCAATATTAAATCAGGTTTTTATAGTGAGACACAGAATTTACTTAGTTTATGAAGCTGATGTGTGGAGAGATCGTGATATTTAACCAACGACTGTCTCTTCAGGGTGTTGGCATCCCTAAACCTGCCGGCTGCTCTGGAGGATCTATCAGGAGACTCTATCCCACAATCCATTGCTGAGAAGGCCCGATCCATCGTACAGCAAGGAGGACTGCAGAGCATCGAGCAGCTAATCAAAGACCTGCCCGAGCTACTGACCCGCAACAGAGAGATCCTGGATGAGGTCAGTGGTGGATGTAGATGGACAGAAACACACTGAATTATGGATGTGTTACTACACTTTGTAGCTCATAGATGGTAAACAGGCTGCATTTATAAAACGCTTTTCTAGTCTTCCGACCACTCAGAGTGCTTTTACACTACATGCCTCATTCACCCATTCACACACATTCATACTCTGATAGTACAGCTTTCAGGAGAAATTTGGGGTTCAGTATCTTGCCTGAGGACACATCAACATGCGGACTGGAGGAGCTGGAGATGGTACTGCCGATCTGACCCTGATCTAACCACGTCCTGTACCTGCATCACTGTAACCTCTGACTTTACCGTTAAATCAAATCCTAAATCCATTCAAAAAAGTAACTGAAGGCACTCGCAGAACTGCAAACTCTGTAATAGCTTGTTTGTCATATGGCTTTGTTGTTTTGACAAAGTAGCATATGAATCTAATGCGGTTTAGCAGCTGACTTGGATCTCCTGAGTACTTGTACTTTCCTACCGCAACCAACACATGAATACTAAAAATTCACAATCGTCCCTAATGGCATAAATCCCAGATCAGGATCATCACTGAAATCTAATCCACTGATCATTGGGCCAAGGACTGTCTGTCCACCAACTTCAGCCAACCTATTTTTTTTAGACATCTTGCTGAGAAACAAACAAAACAGACGGGAGTAAAAACATAAAACACAATCTGCTTCCAAGGTTGTTGGCAGAGTGGAAAACCAAAATGTCCCAATTTCCCCAAAAAGGTAGTTGGTTCTGATGTATGAAGACAAAGTGCCATAACTGAAACTGACAAGAAAAAAACAGAAAAGTATATTTCTGTTGGGCAAAAGCAGATCATATATTATTTAACAACTAGTTTCTGGATATAATTTTTGTTTAAAATACAAACTCTACTCATGACTTTTTAATTAATTGATTATTCAATCAACAGAGAATTGAGCAGAAACAGAAAAAATTGATAATTGAGTAACTGCTATTTTAGTATTGGTTGGTTCATGCTTATCCAGTGTTAGATTGTGCTGCTCTTCTGTCTTTTTTATAATAATGTAAGTTGAATATCTTTGGGTCGTTAACTGTTCATCAGACAAAACAAGCAATTAGACGACATCTGCTTGAGCTCTGTGAACTTCTGATAGCAGTTTTTCACTATTTTCTGATATTTTATAGACCAAACAAATGTAAATAATAGAAAACAATGAGTAATTATACTGTGAATTCTAAAAAGGTCCTCAAAAGTCAGATAATAAAGAATACAGTCTTGACCTGCTCTATGTGAAAAGTGCACTGTGTTAACTTTGTTATGGTTTGGCGCCATATAAATAAAATTGAATTGAAATGATACACACCCACACAGCTCAAACTACAAAATTTCTAATAAAAGTGCAGCCATCTGAGAATCTAATGTGTGCATTGTTAAGGTGTTTGTATTACTTGAGTACACTTAATATGCTTGTATGTGTCTGTCTTTTAGTCTCTGAAGATGCTGGATGATGAAGAGACGACCGACAACGAGCTGAGAACCAAGTTCAACCAGCGCTGGAACAGAACCCCCTCTGGAGACCTGTACAAGCCCCTTCGCGCAGGTATACACACACACACACTGAAAACATGTGATTCATTTTCTTCATTCTTTATTTTTTTTGGTTCATTAAATGTATCTCCATGCGCTGTTCACAATGCTCCTGGTCTCTTTCTTCTTCCTGTCTTCCTTCTCTGTTGTCCCCTTTCTCTCTCCCAGAGGGTGCTAACTTCCGCAACATCTTGGACAAGGCAGTGCAGGCCGACCAGGTGGTAAAAGAACGCTACAGCACCCACTGCGACATGATCACCCTGCTGTGTAAACCAGAGAATGAGCTCAATGCTGCCATCCCCTCCGCCAACCCCACCAAGACACTGCAGGGCAGCGAGGTCCGTCTCCCTGTATTGATGTCATAATATCTTTATTATTGGCCAGTTAATAGAAAACTTTATTGTTATGGTTATTTTTTGCGTTAAGGCTGAGTGTCACCTCATCCCAAGATATTTTGTGTGCCACAGAAACATAGACTCCCGTTGTACAGAAACACCCAGTGGACATTGTGTGCTTTATGGGCATGTCCCTCCTCCCCACAGTAGCTCCATTTTTCATTTGGTTTGCTGACTTTGCATTTTGTTTCACTGGGGAACTTAAATAACTAAGCAAGCAGAACTGTGGAGGAGCGAGAAGGAAGTGCATGATGTGTCTTCAGCTGCACTACATTCATGCTGAAGTGAAAAACTAAAAGATGTGTAGTATATTGCAGTTATAAGTGGTCAGTAAGAAGTCAGGGATTAATGTAGGTGAGAGGTGTGTGTGTGTGTGCGTGTGAGTCTCCAGAACAAACATTTCTACTGGTCCGTTCTCACCTTCACACAGGTAGTGAACGTGCTGCGCTCCCAGCTGGCTCAACTGGACGAGATGAAGAAGGAGAGGGAGAGTCTGGAGGGAGAGGTCAAGGCCGTGACCTTCGACATGTCCACCACCTTCCTGACGGCGCTCGCCCAGGACGGGGCCATCAACGAAGAGCAGCTGTCACTCTCCCAGCTCGACCAGTTGTATGGCGCCTACAACCAGCGGGTACAGGCCAGCCTCCGCATGCAGGAAGACCTGCTGGCACAAGTTCAGGTAAAGTTTGGGAAGGTTGTAGCTGTTTCAGAAACAAAATATCGATGGTGCAGCAATGTGGACGAGTTTTTGAAGAGACTGTTACTTAACCGGGTCACGTGTCAGAGCCTTTACCAGCTCAAAGGATGCTGTTCTGCAGCTGATTATGACCTTTGACTAGTGTCCAAACAAAAAGTGAATGTCCTTATTGGACTAATGACTTATTGGTTTTATCAAACAAAAAACACATGCGAGCAGTTCACACATTAGATGCAGTTAAAGTTCAAAGAGTAAAACCTGGTTTGCACAGTAATAAACATCTGGGCAAACTTTTACTTTTGCCAAAATGTCAGCGCAGTGTCTTGTACAGATATATTCATACAGACTCATACTTCATAGTTTACTGTGCATAAATACTTCTAAGAGGTGTCAGAGGTTAAGCTCTTCAGTGTGTGAACCTTTCTTTTCAACCTGTGATCTTCTTCCAGACGTCCCACCAGGAGTTCAGCAGTCTGAAGCAGTCCAACACGGAGGCCAACCAGAGGGAGGAGGTCCTGAAGAAGTTGGCTTCGGCCCATGACAGCTACGTTGAGATCAGCAGCAACCTGCGCGAAGGCACCAAGGTACTCACTCAGCACAACGGCGACACACACACTCAGCGAAGATAAACTGTACTCTACCGCAGTAAAGCATATGTTGTCAGAAACTTTCCACTTTTGTTTGTTTTTTTTGTGAGCCAAGGTGGTTTGCAAGCACAGTGATTTATTTCTGTCCCCTTTTGTTTCTCTCTTCTCAGTTCTACAACGACTTGACAGAAATCCTGATTAAGTTCCAGAACAAATGCAGCGACATCGTTTTCGCTCGCAAGACAGAGCGGGATGAACTACTTAAGTATGTACTTGCCTGGTTATTAAGAAAATCCTCTTTTTCTGTGTTTGATTGTTTTTGTCACACTCATATGGGCTGCTTAGAAGGGTAAAGGTGGGACAGTCGGCAGTTTCTCTTGCAGATTTGTTTCTAGCTTGTTGTCTGATTTCGATGTTTAACACTCAACCCCAGCAGATGTGTTGCTGTATAAGAATGTGATATTTAGATTGTGAGATGTGAGCTACTTGGGCCTAAATGAAGAAAACACTGCAGCACAGGAACTGTCAATAATGTTTGAATCCTTGTTTCCAGAGAGCTGCAGCAGAGTATCGCCCGAGAGCCCAGTGCTCCATCCTTCAACGTTCCTGCCTATCAGAGCACCCCAGCGGCCCCCGCTGCCGGCCCAACCCCTGCACCCAGGACCGTATTTGTAAGCAGCCACTCACAAAACAAAAAACGTTGAGTACCTTTTGCAGTAGACGTGATGCTGATGGTTGTTCACTGACCTATCTCTCTCTGATTCCTGCCATAGCAACCTCAACAACCCCAACAGCAGCCCCAGGCAAAACCCCAACCCCCAGCCAGGCCCCCTCCACCCACTGTAACCCCACAGGCAGCCTCCACCACTCCCACCACTGCGCCACCAACTGGCCCTCCCAGCAGCAACCCACCACCTGTGGCCCCACCCACCCAGGCTCAGGGACCACCTTACCCGACCTACCAAGGCTACCCAGGGTGAGTTTCCATTTCTGAATACAGTTTGACCCACATAACTTTGTATCATGATGTCAGGATAGAGTGGACAGATTCTCTTTGCATTACTTGTATCACGATTACTTTGCACTGCTCCTTTTTATAGAAGCAGGCGTTGTATGCAAGAAATGTTAATGTGTCTGTACTGGATCTGCTTTGGTACATGTTTCAGCCTGAAATTACATGTATTAAATTAAAGGAATGTTTTTAACATTTCGGAGTTGAGTTAGATGAGATAATTGATGCTCAGCTCTGTCCTAAGGTGAATCACACCTATAGCTCACTAATTAACACGCTGTATCTTTGTTTTTTTAATGTTTACATGAGCCAAAGTGTAAAAACAACAAGTTGTAGCTGGTTGGAGATACTTGTTATAACAATTAATAACAGCAGCCAGGTAGTGCGACTTCCTGTGTCTAATAACGCCGCGCTAGCTGTTTCCCCTGCTTCCAGTCTTAACATTTCTGTTTGTGTGCAAATTAAACAAATGAGATATAACGTGTGAGCCTTAGAGGTGCTGGTAGGTAGATTTTTTTTTTTTTCCCCTTTGAATACAGCCAGGCTAGCTGTTTCCCCTGTTTCTGATCTTAATGCTAAGCTAAGCTCATCGCCTGTTGTCTCCATACTGAAGTTAACACACAGACATGACTGTGGAATCAATCTTCTCACTGAACTCTGTGCAAGAAATTGAAAAACCATATTTCCCAAAATGACGAACTATTCCTTTAACATGTGACAGTTGAAATTGTAAAGTCATTCATACGTTTCTATGTTGTGGTCTCCATGCAGGTACTTCCAGATGCCTATGGGCTACAATCCTTATGCTGCTTACGGCCAGTACAACATGCCCAACATGCCCAACATGCCCTACATGCCCTACCAGGGGACTCCAGGACAGGCAGGATACCCAGCAGCCCCCCCGGCCGGACAGCCCTACCCTGGGTACCCCCAGCAACCTCCCCAGCATCAGCCCTATTACCCTCAGCAATAACTCTCCACTCCATCCCCCCCTTTTCCTCCTCTCACATGTTAACACCAAATAAAAAATACCCCCCCAGCAATAACACTTCATCTCCATCGGCTTCCTTCCCTACTCATCCTTTATTTTCTCTCACTAATAGCAGCGTTTGAAACCCGAGTGATGGGCAACTGCAGAGCTGTTTTGCACTTCTCCCTGAAACCTTTTATTACTTTGCCATCCTTTATTCTTTCACCGAGCCTCTCCTCCTGTCCATCTCACCCTCCCTTCTCATCTTAGCTCATCTTTTCTGGGTTCTAACAGCACTTTTCTCAAACTATCTCAACTTTCATCGATGCACTAACACCCCTCCTTTATAGCCTGTAAGGTTTTTTTTTTTATGTACTCATTTTTCTAAATGGTTTTGTTAATTGTTTAATTTAAACCCTAACTAGTTTCCTTTGATAACTGACTCTTTGGGCTAGACTGCTGTACAAGACTGATGAAGGCGCACTGAATCCCAGGATAGCTCTTTGTTTCCTGGTTTGGGTGTGTGTGTGTGCGTGTGTGTTGGGTGGGCGGGTGGACAGGTGGACAGGGTGGTCATCACTAGTCATGCCACTGATGAGAGGGCACAGCCACATCCTCACCCCCCTCCCACCACCCAATCAACCCCCAGTGCTTCTTTATCAACTATATTCCTATTTTTGTAATGAATACTGATGCCTCGCTGATGTATAAACCTATAAAAACGAATGGCCTGTAGGTTTTCTAATGTAGATGACGACTGTTGAGAGTTCTTCTCTTTCTCTTTTTTGCTCTTTTCTCTCTCACCCAGGGAATGTTGGTATATTTCTGTGTTACAATCAGAGGCTGTAAAAGTGGGAGAAATGGTTCTATTATATATACAGTATATATATGTATAAATAAGACTCTGTATGTGGTTAACCGAGACACTCTGTGTGCTGCACTCTCATGCTCTTTGTGTTTATTTTTATTCCTCAGCTCTAATGTGATTAAAAAGAACAACTGCCAGCCAGAATTTGTCTTAAATGGTGAATGTATGTGTGTGTTCCCGTCTGTATCAAACTGTAAACCAGCCAGAAGAGGGCAGTCCTGCAGCTCACAGAGGGAGCAGCAGCAGCCGAGCAGCAGTTCACCTGCCGGTTGTTGCTCCTTTCAGCCAATCAGGGAGTAAGTCGTCCCATCCGACTAATCGGACGCCTTTTGACCTCTTGAGCACTGGGGGCAGATCCCATTTAGATGGCATGCAAATTACGTTCCCAGCGAGGTCGTGATCTCATCCAATCATATTTCCCCACAGGTGATTTCTCCACAGACAGATTTCATCCCCAGATATTTATTCAGTGTCAGGAGACGCTAATGATTTCACATATCTCCTCCGTGTGTGTGTGTGTATATGGATGTGTGTGTGTGTGTGTGTGTGTGTGTGTGTGTGGCAGGGAGGCAGATGGCAGCGCAGTGTGATGTCTGGAAGGATGCATGGAGATGTTGGCAGAGAGCTGCTGGTCCCCTGCCTGCATCCATCACTCCACCTCTCTCCATTTTCCCCTCTCTTCTCTCCGTCTAATCTGTCTTCTCGTGCTCCTATCAACTCAACTCTTAAAAAAACCCCACCATATTTCACTTCATTTTTCCCCCAGCGCTCTCCCATCCTCTTTTTTTCCCTTCCTATCAGACTCTCTTCATCATATTTTCCTTTGCTCCTAAGTTTTTTTCTGTATACCACCTGGCTTTTTATATCATCAGCTGCTCTCTCCTCCATTTTTTTTTTCTCCCCTCTCTCCCCTGGCTCATATGTCCTTGCTGTCCAAGCCGCAAATCGTTGACAGTGAGTTGTCTTCACTGGTCAGTATCTCCTGGCTCATAAATGTCTCATAACATCACATCACTCTCCGGTTTCTGTGTGTGTGTGTTTGAGGCAAACTCACAGGGAAGGATACACACTTTTAATCAGATCTAACATCTCACATTTCCTACTGGAAGTGACACAACACATACACACCGCCATGCTTCTCTCTCTCTCTCTCTCTATCTATCTATACAGCATGCCGTTGCTGCCAAAGCCAATTGTAGCTCTGGATGTGTTTATCAAAGGTGTCTGTGCGTCTCAGTCGCTTATTTTTAACAAGACGTTCTCCACCGGAGGAGTGTCATATTTTAATTGCTCTGAAACAGAATAAAGGCAGCGAGCAGAGAACTGCAGTGACAGGTATTAATTACCTTCTGCCTAATGGCTCCCAAACTCAGCACTCAGCCATATTGGTGCTCACACTATTCTTTCTCCCCCACTCTTTTCTCTCACCGCTTTTCTCTCCTCCTCACCATGTGTTTGTCTGCAACAAGGCTATATCGATGGTTTTCTTTGGCTATGATGTTTATAATTACAAGGAAATACTTGATTAAGAAAACACATTTTCCGGGGTCTGCTCCTGCAGTTGCCAGGAGGCATGTGGAAAGATTGTGGATTAGCTCAACTAATTGGAAAAAAAATGAAATTATTATTAAAAAAGAATTGAGTCAGCTGTAACACCTGAACATGTGTTTTGTGTGAGAAAACTAGTCAGCAAGTCAGTCTAAACAGTTTTTTTTTAAAGGATAATGGTCGAACTAGACAGTTAAAAATACAATTTAAACTGCTCAAATAGCTATTAACGTTAACTAAATGTAATGGATAAATGATTAAAACAGCTAAAAAATGTTTTAATAGTTCAGATAACTATTTAAATGTAATAGATAAACAGTTCATTAGTTAGCTAAAAGTCATGGATCCATTTCTTTTAGCAAATTCAACCATTGTCAAAATAGTTGTATTAAATTTAATCCTACTGAGTGGGGTACCAGCAGACCCCAGAGGTTTACTTTTTGTCATATCTCACTGTTGCTTTATTGTATCATTAATTAGTGCTTTTTAAATATACAACTGTATTGGGTCAAAAGCATCCAAAGCTGCCTTTGCAGTTTTAATAGATGGATCTATTTATTGGATTCATGTTTACCACACTACCGGAGGGAGGGAGGGGTAGAGGCACTCTGTCACTGGGATAAAAGTTGCAATTTGTATTAAATAAAATTATATATTTTCATTTTACACAATATGCAAATTAACAGTAACTTTCCTAAAATAATAATCTGTTTGGGTTTTTTTCATATGACATTAATTACATAACTAATAATGTTTTGAGAAGAAATAAGAATAATAACATTTTGCTATGATGGTTGTTTCAGTAGTATTTATTATTACTTACTAGTAGTACTTGGTCCCCAGGTACTTGTATGTTAAATTTGTTGGTAGGATGAGGGTTCAAGGACCACTGTGTAGGATTTAGTGGGGTCTGGCAGTGGGGTTGCAGATTGCAACCAACTGAATACCCCTCCCCAAGCATGTAGGAGAACCTATGGTGGCCAAAAAATGCAAAAGTCCCTTTCTAGAGCCAGTGTTTGGTTTGTCCTTTCTGGGCTACTGTAGAAACTTGGCAGTGCAACATGGTGACCTCAGTGGAAGAGGACTCGCTCCTTATGTAGATATAAAGGGCTCATTCTAAGGTAATGAAAACACGACTATTCTTATTTTCAGGTGATTATACACTAATTAAAACATACTTATGAATATTATATTCCATTTCTGACAAGTCTGTTCCACTAGATGCCACAAAATTCTATACACTGCACCTTTAAAGTAATGGATAAATGGTTGAAATAGCTAAAAATAATAAATAAATCGTTGAAATGTCCAATTGGGTGTGACAGTAGCTACTACAAAAGCAGACAAAACCAACTTAAACATTGACACCTCAAATAAACAATATTGAAACCATATATAGAGAATTAATTGTGTTGAATATCATCCAGTTTAATGAATTAATGAGACGAGTGGTGTTGATAAGAGGATACTTGACTTCATCTGGCAGAGCAGAGGGGGTACATCAGTCAAAACAGGTTGAGAAGCACTGCTTTAATACATCGATGTGTAGTGATTTTTTTTATTCTGGTGTAATTGAAAAAAAAAAACAAGATGACTATCGATGCAGCAAAGTGTGCATATGCTCTGGCTGTCATTTTACTTTCCATGTTTTCACCCAGTAAAGTTCACTGAAGTAAAAATGTGAGAATCTTAAAAAAGTAAGAATGACATACTGCTGAAATCTCACTTATGGTGTTAATTTGATCAGTCTATCAGCACTCAAGGTGCCGGTATCAGTGCCTGTGCGTTGGCTGATAATTTTGCCTCAGTGAAACAGCCCTCTGGCCGTGCTATGTGCTGTTTTTTTTTTTTTGTTGTGTTTTTTTTTTCCATAGAAGCGAGATGCCTGAAATAGCACTGATTGACAGGTATAGAGACAGTTACTATAACAACTACCTCCTGGCTCTCATGAGCACTCCTCTCTCCCTTCCTCTCCGCCCCCCCTCACCTCTCCTCTTTTCATTTCATTCTTTTACCAGCTCTCCTTTTTACCCCCGTCTCCCTACTCACCCCCTCACTATGTGCGTGTGTGGGTGTAGAGGGAAGAGATTATGAAAAAGAACTCGACTGCAATATTCCTTCACACAGAGATGTTTGTGTTGCAAGATAGAGAGGCCTGGCACTAGCTATTGGATCTAACCTGTGTGGGTGAGGGTAGGCGAGAGTGGGAAGATGAAACATGCTTATACAACACGGGCAAATAAGCCTTTTATATTCTTTTCGTGTCTCCTTTTTGGTGCTTGTTCCTCTGTCAGGTTGAGCTGCTCCGCTTGTATAATCAAGTCAGTCCACCGTGCTGTGTTCCTGATGCGTGGGTGTCTTTGCATGCGTGCACACACTTGTGTCAGCAAGCGGCACAGTGAGGCCACCCGATATGATGAGTGAATTTCAAGCACGATAGAATCTAGTGCGGCTGACACCGGAGAGCACAGAGCAGGAGAGAGAAAGTGTGTGTGTGTGTGTGCTGCTGGGAAGAAGACAGACGTCATTGCTGCCACCTGCTTCATGGTGGGACAAAGGCCAGACACATACAGTACACACACTTGCATATGCAGACAGCCAACTAGAGGTCAAAGCAATCTCTTAACATAGCATTAATGATACGATTTACTTGACCTTCTTACGCTCAAGCCATCTCAGGCCCTCCGTCCCCTCCTGTCATGAGTCCCCCCCCCCCCCCCCCCCCCCCCCACTCCTCCTCTCATTCCCCCCCCCACCACCACCACCACCACCACCATCCCTGCCTCCACTTTCATCTCCCCGTCTCTGAGTCATCACACAGGGTGAGAGGTCTGAGGAAAACAAGCTGCCAGAGTTGGACATGCCATAACAATGCAGCACCTGTCAGGGTGTGTGTGTGTGTACCTGTGTGAGTACATGTGCGCGCAGCTGTATCGGAGCGTCTGTCATCAGCAGAAAGTAGGGAACATTTCCAAGTCTTACAGTAAATACAAAGACACTGAGCCTGTCCATATATGTGTGTGTATGTGTGTATATACAGTATTAAACATGCTCTCACTGCTGTGGCTTTCTCAAGAATTTGCTCTGCCGCTTTATTGATTGCTTGTCTCGTTTTTTGTGGCAGGAAATGAGACAGCGGGTCTCAACACCTGTGTGACCCCAGCCGCAGAGAGCTCCTCTAATGATCTGAGCTCGGCTGCATGGGTCTCACGCTGCAACTGGCTCCTCGCTTGGCTCAGACCTGATAGTGCAACCCATCTTGCGCCGCACAGAAGACAGATACTCCCTTGAGTGTTTGAGATCAAATAATGAGAGCACCTGTAGAGGTCTCTGCTCCCTTCTGCTTGTTGCACAAGATGACAATCTCAAAAAATGAGCTGTGCATCAGGTTGCATGTCTAAGAGCTTTAATATTGATCTATTTGATGCTGCAAATTGACCAGTGGAACTCTAATCTGTATTTTTGATGTAAACTTGATGGTAATTTCAGGGCATTTCTGCACCGTTCACACAGCGAAGGGGCGATAATTCAGAATTAATTAGGCTACGATACACAGGGGAAGGCACAGCCCATAATAAGACATTTAAAACAGGATGGGATCTGGTATCCAAGTGCAGGGTATCCATAGAGACCGTTGCTATGGCGGAGAGAAATCTCACCTCATTAGGAACAAATATAAATAGCCTTGCGACTCAGCTTATGGTCATGATGCCCACGGCTGAGAGAACAGGCTCGGAGGCTACCAGGTCAATGATACAGGATGAGAGTGAGGATGCGGTGAAAGAGGGAATGATAAATGGAGGAAATGATCAGGAGAATTAGAAGGAAGGAAGAAATAAAGAAGGTGTGGAAGGAAGGAAGGAGAGAGGGAGGGAGGGAGGGAAGAGATTGAGTTCCTCGGGATGGGGAAACAGAGGAGGAGGATGTATGTGTGTGGAAGAAAGAAGATGGATGGAGAAAAAAATGGAGGCAGAAAGAAAGTTGGTCACTGCTGTCTAATGAAAAATCTCTCGAATGTCAACCTGTTTGTTTGTTTTTTTTACACTTGAACTAAAATTGAGTATGATTTTTGGCATGCTGAGTGAGCCCCATGACCTACAGGGCCCATGGAGTCTATTTAATACCAGTGCAGGCTTTTAGTAATAAAAGAACAGGATATTGAGATAAAATCAAAATCCGAATCGGACAACATATCAGCAAAAGAAGAATAAAATCACACAAGTGCAAAAGAAACCGTAACCATCTCCAAGAACTGACTTTTGCAGAACTGGTGTTTTCTTTTCCCAGCGACATACATAATGAGTGAGGAGAAGAGAAGAGGAGAGGAGAGGAGAGGAGGGGAAGGCATGAGTTGTGGGAGGAAAGATGGTATTGGGGGCTGCAAGAGAGGTTGACAGCCAAGTAGAGAAGAGACAGATGGGCGCGAAGAGAAAACTCAAGATATCCACCAGTGATTGCATCAACAGGTCTGAGCCCTCCAGGTATGCTGCACTGCACCACAGTATTACTACAGTATTGACTCATCCCATTGTTGACCAGCCGGAGGTCCAGTATGGACTCTTATCTGTCTCCCTCCCGCTTCCTGTGTTTTACTTTCTCTTCCTCTCTGTGTGTGTGTGTGTGTGTGTGTGTGTGTGTGTGTGTGTGTGTGTGTGTGTGTGTGTGTGTGTGTGTGTGTGTGTGTGTGTGTGTGTGTGTTTGTGTGTGTGTTTGAGGCAGCACATGTTTGTTTCTATGACATTTAGTCATCAGCTCTCAGTGACAGCTGAAAGTCTGGTTGGTGATGTAAAACCAGAGAGGCTGTGTGTATTCTTTGTTTCACCGTTCCTGTTTCAACCAACAAACTTATTATTCCTCAGAAATCTAACAAGATCTTTTCATTTTGAGTCAGCAGACGTAGTTATTGTATGACGTTGGACCATAACAGCAACTTCCTCATCCTCCTTTCCTCATTAATTGGCTTTAAACTGCTGAAATTTAGCCTTTGAGTTTGAGATTATATTAAATCTTAATACAAAATCAGTCAGAGATCCATTTGCATGGTGAATGACCTCACATCAGTAGCCACTATGTATCCTTTGCAAATTTCAAGCAAACTGATGGGTCAATTAAGGCGGAAAAAGCGGAGAGACTCCCTCCTCTTGATGCAAATAAACCTTAAAAGCTTGTCGAGGCTTTCTGTTCTTCAAAGCTAAATGGTTTTCTCTGCCTTTGTTGTGAACAGTATGTTTTCAGCTTGGGAACAAAGGTGTCTGGGACTGAAAGATGAAAACTGCGACAACTGATGAAGATGGTATATAGTTCAGACGTACGTTTGTGTGGGCTGTCTAATTGAAGAGATTGTTTGATTCCTCTCCCTCTGTGTTTCTCCCTCTGAAGACCTGTCAAACTTGCAATCAGCGAAAACAACATGCATAGAAGGATTGGAGGAGCAGGGGGGAAAGAGAGCGGCGATGGAAAGACGGCGTTTAGGAAGAAAAGGAGGGAGTTTACGCCCACCGCCTAAAGAGATGAGAAGACAGGCAGAGGAGGGGGAGGAAGTGTGTGTGTCAGTGCCAGAGCTCATCAGGCTGTCAAACATCCGTTATAGACCACAAACCCACACAGCCATCGCACCGCCGCGGTTTATCACTTAACAGGTGCATTTCCTTCACCTTCTTTACACATTCTCTTATACGTTCTGATACGGTATATACGTGTGTGTGTAGGTGGCCACTTTTACGTACATGAATTTTGAGCTTTGTCCACTGAGCACAAACCCGTCTTGGATGTTTTCTTTGCAGCGGAAGGTGATCCACTGTGAGTCACTCTCATTGATCCGAAAATTTAAAAAAAAAACAGGTGGATTCTTCATACTGATGCTTCCTTCACCCCGCTGCTGAGCTCCAAACTGTTTTAGCTCAGCGCTGGCACAATCTGAGCGCGCACTCTCAGCCCAACCCACGTCTGAACCCGTATTATTTCTCTCTGTGCTCATAGTTTTGTAATTCTGACTGCTGACGCACTGCATCTAAATTCATTATCCACTTTCCCCAGGGGGCATCACTTTTTTTTACACTGTTTTTTTTACCTCAGGTACCCCCAAATATAGGTACAGTTTAGACAACAAGAATATTACACAAAGGTGTTATTACAGGAGCCCTATCTAATGAGGGTTATGTTTTTTGTTTCTATTGTGGGTGGGACATAAAGAAGTAAGTGATACATCTAATTAAAATAGTAATTCCTCATGAATTCTTCTTGAGGGCCTCTACTAATTCCTGGACCTTAAATGAGGATCTGTACACTTTTAATTTTGTCAGTAGAGTGACTCCATTAACAAATGAAGTGCCCTCAGATGTATTTACAAGCATATTCTTCGTTTATGATGCAAAGCAACATCTGTAAGCATCCTACCAATGAGAATAGTGATATCTGTGTTACTAATGTTAACCCTGTCGTGATGCAGAATCGTGGCGCTGAGTGGATCGGACACTATTTTAAGATATAACCTTTTCAGAAGATCTACTACACAGTGTAAAACGAGTTATTATATAAAATACACAAAAATATCTTAACATGAATGTAAAGTGTTCATATGTTGTTATATTTTAATAGCACTCTAAAATTTATTACATGTAAATCACTATAATACTCTCTTTTTTTTACTTATTGAATCCTTACAGAATAATAGGTTTTCTGACATGAGTATTAATGATGCTTTATCATAGGGATTCAAATGTTCTTTCATGCATAATATATAATCGAAGAAATTTTACATCAGAAAGATTAGATTAGATTCAACTTTATAGTCATTGCACACAGTAAGTACCAGTGCAATGAAATGCAGTTTAACATCTGACCAGATAGTGCAAACAGTAGCAAAAGTGCATAAAGATTAAAAAAAAATGTGTAGAATGAACAATAAACAGATGTCGTAGTGATTGTAGGAATAACACTATAATTCAAATGTACAGTACAAATGAATGCAGCTATGATATGTACAGTATGGAATGAAATAAGTAAAAAAAATAGTATATACAGTAGAAATAATCCTAGTTATCGTATATACAGTATAAACAGAAAGCAGGTGTGTACAGGTAAATATGGTCCAAGTTAAATACAGTCAGTAAAATATAAATAACGAGAAGTGCAATTAGCCTTTATGGCAGCAGAATATTAAAACATAATTATGTTTAAATTTACCTTTATTGATATGTACAGTATCTTTATGATCTACCTGTATTTCTATATTATCCTCATAACCCGGACCGTTTGCAGTATTTGAATTTGGAAGCCTCCACTCAGCATGTTTACCTCATTTGAATAGAGGAGCTGGTAGTCTGTTATGAAACCTCATGAAGGACATTATTCTTACCCTGAGCCATGGTTCACATGAAAACAAAATCATAAAAATTATGTATGTTGCCCCAAAGAAAGGCTGCGCCGCTGCGTCTCACCGAGGTTAAGAAGCAAAGGAGGAGGTCTATTTGTCTGTTTCTTGTCTGTGGCTGTCTAGTCACCCGGCCACATGCTCCATCATAGTTTAAATATTCATAGCCCGCCCTCTGAATATTCATGAGGTCCCTATTAATATTTATGAGCTTCACTTGTTGAGGTGATCTCACTCGATCTCTTGTACACACATGCACACACAGACATTTACACACACTGATGATCAAAGGAGAAAGCTATCTCTGCATGGGCAGAGTTCATGAGCACTGGTGTTAAGTTACCCTGGAGCACTGATGTAATGATAAATAAAAAAACTGTGACCTCCTGTTAGTAATGAAACAACCTCCGAAAACTGTATCTAGTAACCGAGTATTAAAGGAATAGTTTGACATTTTGGAAAATGTGCTTAGTTGTGCTTTCTTGCAGAGAGTTATATGAGAAGATTGATACACTAAATATGGAGCCACAGCCAGCTGCTGGTTAGCTTAGCTTAGCATAAAGACGGGAAACGGGGTAAACAACTAGCCTGGCTCCAATCAAAGGTAACAAAATCCACCTACCATATATATATATATATATATATATATATATATATATATATTGTTTAATGCATACAAAATATGGAGTGTAAAAACAGTTATGTGCTAAGCAACAAGCAGAGATTCAAGAAAGTTACTGCTTCCGACTAAGAAATAGCTGGGCACAGAAACTCCTAAATAAAGTCAAATTGCTGTTTTTACACTTTGTTTTTATGGATTAAACAAACTAGATATATTGTGTTTATTAGTTAGCTTTAGAGGTGCTGGTTGGCATTTTTTGTTGCCTTTGGACAGAGCTAGGCTAACTAGTCCCCTTGTTTCCAGTGTTTATACTAAGCTAAGCTAATCGCCTGCTAGTTCCGCACTGTAGAAGGAGATTGTTATCAATCTTCTCGTGATTGATGTAGTTGTAGTCTTTGTAGATAAATACTTGATACTATAAATCTTACTTTGTTATTCTACCAGAAGATGTTTGTCCTCCACTGACTCCCTGAGACCAGGACGACTCTAATCCCAGTTCCAGTAAGGTCTTTAAACAGACACCCCTGCTCCTCAGCGGGGCCCTGGAACTGATGTAACAGTATGGCACACACACATACTAACACACACTCAGCTGTGCACTTTCTAATGAGGTGTGTTTATATAACAAGCCACAACACAGGAGGTATTTCTGTGCACGCGCAACGGGAAATGAGCGCCACTGAGTCTCTGTCCTGTGTGCACACATGCCAACCATACTGCCAGAACCAGTCGACAGCAGGTGTGTTTTTCTCTGTCATCGGCCTCTTCTCTGAACAAATTTTAGATTATATGTGCATCCCAGCTGTCTGTGGATGACTTGTCTATGTGGGGGAGAAAAAAAAGCCCAATCTGCATTGACCGCAATATCAAATTGATCCTTATAAGTCAATGAAGTGTCATTAAAACATGACAAACCTCTGTCTGTGTGCGTGTGCGTGTGCGTGTGTGTGTGTGTGTGTGTGTGTGTGTGTGTGTGTGTGTGTGTGTGTGTGTGTGTGTGTGTGTGTGTGTGTGTGAACAGTGATGCACTCACATAGCAATGTCTGCTGGCTTTTCAATGACGCACATCCTGAGGCTTGTGCTCAGTCATCTCTGTAGTTTGTGGTGGTAGCAATGAGTCGCTATACTGTTTTTTGCAGTATTTTTCCCTATAGACCACTGCATACGTATATGTATATGTGACTAATTCCTCAAATACAGACAGTATTTGCTGCATTGTTGCATAAGCTGAGAGATATTGCCAAAATTAAATATTATAATAGTTTTTACTCAGTGTCACTATTGGTGCTTCCGTACAGTATTTATTGTAAGCAAGGAGTGAGTGGTGATGATAAAAATCGAAATAGAGTACAAGTTGTTCCTAAGTGAAAGTGACAGATGAGAAGCTGATCTTATCACACTCTTCAAGTGTGCTCTTGAGAACAATATTTCGGGGTGTACAGTGTTCCTTAAGACATAATTTGACTAATAGAACCTTTTTCGTGGAGAACATAATAGGAATATACTTAGCAATGATAAAACAATAAGAAATAATTTTTGTTGTGTGTCCTCTTGCAATAAGTGCTGAAGTCAATTCTGGGATTCCCAAAACTATTAAAACAGGCCCTGGATCAATATAAATATTAAGTACTTCAGGGAGTGTTTTAAAAAGTTCAGACCAGTAATTTTCTATCTTGGGACAAAGCTGTGAAGTAGTTTTGCCTCCTCCAGGCTACATTTATCACATATTGGAGGGATCTTGGGTTATATCTTGTGTAACTCTGTCTTTGAATAATGGAGTCTGTGAATGACTTTGAACTCAATGAGACTAGAATTAATGGAACAAGAATGAATCTCATCAAGACTTGACATCCAAATCCCCTCATAGATCTGTGTTTCCAGTTCATTCTCCACGTTCTGTCCTGATTGGTTTCGTGGAGGGAGGGTTAACTTATCGGTAAACAGCATAGAAAAAATAGAGCGTGATTTCAATAGGACGTGTTCAAAAGGCAAAACATGTTAAAAACAGAAGGTGAAGTCCTTTTAAAAGTCTAAAAAGTCCACATTTCTCTTGCAAGTGAGTGAATGATAACTTGCATTCAGGTGAAGGTCACTGATAATACGTCTACCAATGTAATTCAAATGTGAGAAGCCATTAACAAGTCAAGGTGGTGGGAACAATGGACTTCCGGTTACAGTATAAGAATCACATCACCCTCAGCTCAGAGTAAATCTTGCATTCTTTGCATTCAGATTCTTACAGCAAAGATTAATTTCTCTAATGATGTAGATTATAGGAGCTCAACACCAAGATAATAAGGGACAAAACTGCTCCCATTGTAACAGCATCCAGATGGAAAGAACAACTGACAATTGAACAGTCTTCATAACAATTTTTCCAAGCTGATAAGTGTCCAGAACTCCAAAAGCTCCCAGATTACAATTTACCAACTAGTTTGTGCCACTTAAATTCGAATTTTTTTGGAAATATGCAAAATTAAAAACAAAGTGTCCTGGTTTTACTTCCAAACCTTGGGCCAGGTTTTATTCCACTGTAGAAATACTATACATTGCACAGGAGGAGTGGCAGTTTAAATGAAAACTACAGTTTATTATAACTTGGGCTTTATTTTCAGTTTGGTTCTATCAATTATGGTAAGATTGTACTCAACAAAGCAATTGCTGAGATCTCAGAACACCAATCAACTTGGTTGAAAGATACAACAAAGGAAAATGGTAAAATTATTACCTAAACTGTCCAGTGTAAACATCTGTCGCAGTTTACAGGCTACCCTGATCTCTCTCTTACCGTAGTTATGCATTTTTGGTGTATCGCTTTTGCTTTTATATGTTAATGTATCAATTATAATGATTCTGTATGATAACGCTGACAAAGGGCCGTTCTGCAAAATGAGTACTTTAACTTTAACCTTAAAAGTGCATTTTGTTGATAATAATTTTGTAATTTTAATATTGTAAATATTGAATGCAGGACGTTTACTCGTAATTAACTATTTTTACACCTTGGTATTACTACTTTCACTTACTGTAAGTAAAGTATCTCAGTACTTTTTTTACCACTGAAAACCAGTGCAAACAGACATGGCAGTAAAGGATAGCCTTGTCTCTTACCCCTGAACAGACTATAACAGGAAGACACAATTTATTTGGTATTTGTCACAGTAAATAACTATGACACAACAGGCTGTCTCGTCTTTTCACTCCACATAATATGCTACACATATATCTCCACAGCTCTTATCTTTACCTGGTGTTTGTAATTTAACTCTTTGATGATGAATAACTGAATGATGGACATTTACATTTCACTAATGTAATATTTCCCACCCAAAAGAAAACTCACTGTGAAGACTCAATTGACTCAAATTATAGATAATACCTGAAACAATTTCTACTTTGCCTGTAGCTGTACGTTTTACTTTTATGTAAACGTTTGATGAACAAAAGTGACTCTTTAAAAAGAACTTGGTAAGTGATTATAATGCATTATAAAATAATTCTAATGTATTACAACTATGAGAATTATAAATGATGATCCTTGCAAGAAAAATGTCAGTGAGTGACCAGCCATTATGAAGCATTATGATACTTGACCTTATAAGTCATTATAAAATGCTTTATAATAAATGCGTTATAAGTTGATTATTGTTATAAAGCATTATGTATATTTATGAGTGCTTATAGATATAATGATACAGTGCTATAAGCAGATAATAACGCACTATAAGTATGTTTATAATACATTATAGGCATGGGCGTCATAGAAAGTGTTACCGGAAATTACATTGAGTTGAAATTGGACAGCAAGGCAGAGACAGACAGGGACAGAAATGAGCTGGCTCTCGTGCATTCCTCGCTCGCGCGCTCTCTCGCGTGTGTGTATGTGTGTGTGGGCGCGTGGCTCAGGGTTCAGAGCTGTCGGCCCTCCCCGCTCCTCCCCTCCCAGCTCCTCCTGCTCTGACAGACAGGCAAAAGGCGGAGGAGGAGCAACGGACCTCACAATCAACAGACACTGTACAGCAGAATCCGTCGGTCGGTAGGCTACGCCGGCAAGAAGCTATACGGCGGGAGGAAGACATCACCTAACGGTAAGATAACGGCCGCCCTCCTCGCGGCGACCGTTATTACATCTCCTCTGTTGTCCTCCCTAACGGCTAATATACTGCGCTCGTTGACATCGATGCTTCTTGTTGTCTTTTTTTCCTCTGTTGATGCTGTTTTATCATCGCCGTTCCTCTTGCTAAGACTTTTGCGATATCAATCACACCACATCATGAGTTACGGTGATTTAAAAAAAAAAAAAAAAAAGCTAATATTTATAATTTAGCTTGAACTAGTGAAAACGGTTAATTTAAGGGATCTAACTAGCTAATATCAGTCGCGTTCCCAGTCGGTCCGTAGCCACACCGCTGAATGATAACTGTCATTTACGAGCCAGTTAATATTTTAGCTTTTATCGTTACTTGGATGAAAATGTCAGCGAGGTTTTTAAACTAGGATATTAATACAGCAGCTGCCTCTCACTTTGTATTTCTGGCTGCTGTGTTTGAGTGTATAAATATGACTTTCAAGGCGATTTAAGTTGCCTATTCCCAGACAAAAAAAGTCCCTCTCTGTTAGCAGCTAACTATAATATTGAGTCCATATTAAGCGCTCCTGTTGTGTGTATCATTCGTCCGCTGCCCCTCTGCTCTCCACATGCAGCTGACAGCACGGTGAAGTCCCGGAGCAGGAGGTCCACTCCCTGCCCCGGTGTAAAAATAGCCCGGTGTGTCAGCTTAGCATGGGTCACGGTAATGCGACACACACACATACACACACACACACACACACACACATTGACAGCTCCCACAGGCTATCTCTGCGTCCACCCATCCCAAAAAACCGAGAACCCCGTCCGGAAAAGTAGATGCCCGATCGAGCATCGTTATAGGTTCGCGTCTCTTTTTTTTTTTTTTTTGTGGGCCAACAGGATGCCTGAAAGTTGTGCACGAAGATGACACCTGTTTGTTTCAGCCGTACTTGCCGCATCCGTCGTTTAAAACGTGGAAGCCATGCGACATAGTGAAGGTGCCGTCGGTTTTTAGACAGAGCTATGAAGAGTTTAGGAGCTTCATTTTGAGTGGAGTAGCCCTTTAATAACAGCACTCGCCACTCTATTGTGTTGTCCATCTTACATTATGTGTGCAGCCACCCCTCTACCCCCCCCCCCCCCTTCTTCATCTCCATCTCTTCAGCTGCACAGCAACACACAGATGTCGCACCCACAAGTCACTCTGGTAAGAGAGCCGCTGTGGCTGGCCAGGTGCTGATGACTCAAAGGACGATGTAACCTAAATTTCACATGTGTAGCCTACTTTCTGTTCTGAAGCTGAAAGTGAAGGGTAAAGTAACTTACACTATGTCCTCGTTTATTTAAATTAAATATGCAGCAGCAGTGAAAGAGAAAGAGAGAGAGGGGAAAAAAAACTGCAGGAAGGAAAGGGTTCAATTGCAAATGTACATGGTGCAGACACGCAAGAAGCAACTAGATAGAGAGATAGATACATAGATAAACAAAATATTTGTATACATATTTGGTGAGAAAATATCTGAACATCCCATATAATGTAAGAGGGGAAAACAAAGGCAGCCCAATTACATCTCAGGGGCGAAGCCTGTGCAGATTATGGATAAACAAAGCACAGGCGGCTCTTTTCTGAGTCTGCTTCCATATTCTCAATAATCATTTTAAGGAAGAGAGACCTGCTCTCTGGGTTTTTGTCTCTCGATGAATCTTTTTTCTTTTTTTTTTTCCTAATGAGCTCCCGAGCTGAGGGAGAAAACATGAAATCCTTTTTTTTTTTTTTTTAAAAAAAAAATCAGCTGCAACCTTAAGAGACAAAACACAAACAGCAGCTTCTGTGACCACAGGCAGTGATGTTTGTTAAAATAGATTTTTTTTTTAAAGAGAGATGGAAGACTGAGTAGAATATCTCCAGAGATGGCATAATGTGCAGATACATGTCTACAAGTGGAGAAAGCAGGATAATACATCTAAACGTACAAGGTGCAATGATGTCTCAGTCAGAAGCAGAATCAGAATCCACTGATAATTATAGCCATGGTATTCAAAGACAGATTTTTCTGTGGGCTTAATTATACCAACAAGATTGCACCAGGCTTAAGGACTTAATATAACTTTGTTCAGCTGACAATGACCATCTAAAGTAGCTTTTGGACATTTTCCCACTGGCCTGTCTGTGTGTCAGTGTAGATGAGCCAGGCAGCTTTTGGCTGGAGAAGAAAGGTGTCCTGGTGAGTAAGTGGCTCCGAGGCTGGAGGCTTCGGGGAGAGCAGCAGATGGATGATGATGTAGCGGGTACTGGCGCTCCCTGTCTCCCGCCGCCATCCGTCACGCGCTAATGATCATGTCACACCTTCTCCCCGGGCGGCTGGCCGCTTCTGCAGCGCTCAGCTCAAAAACTGGTAGCTCCACTCAAATCCCCCCTCTTCACGGCCGCCGGCTGAAAAGCCCGGAGACAGACTGTGCTGCAAGCCTCTCCATCACTAATTCTTCGGCTCCTCTCTTTCTCCTTCTCCTTCCCTCGCCCCTCTTCACCTTTAAAGTCCCCGCAGACTGCTTCCTCATCTCTCTTCATCCCCTGCTTCCCTCGCCTCCCATTCATCTTGTTTTCTCTGTAGTGCATCTGCTCCATATTCTTTTCCCCCCTCTCTGTCTTCTTATGTCATGTTCCCGTTCTTCTCTTGTTACTGTAGATTCTCAGATATAACACAGTGAAACACCAGCACGCTTTCTCTTATTTTATACACAATTTTTTTCTTTTAATTCTAAAGGAGATGTGTTGTTTTTTTTCCCTCCCCCCTCAGTAAGGTCTGAGGTCAGGGTCAGTGCAGTGTAGCGCTCATAGAGCTGGTCTATTTGGCTAAAGGACACCTCAGCACGAACTTGCCAACAACACACAGGAGAGTCTCCTAAATTATGATGTCCCATAGGATGTTTATGTATCTCCTGACAATTCCAGTAGATCATCAACATAATGCAGAGATAGAGATCGCCTGCAGCATCTGTCAAACTGCAACACTCAAGCTCTGATGTACAGTTGGGCTGAAACAGCTCTTTTCCTTACGTTTCAAATGTTATAAAATAGTGAAAAATGCACATCGCAATTTCCCAGGCAGTCTCTAATCTTTTAATCAGTCTTTTTAATCTTTAAATTACTTGTTTTTTCTGACCAATTGTCCAAAATGCAAAGATGTTGTTTACTATTATATAAGATACAGAAAAGCAGAAAAATCTCATATTTGAGATGCTCAAACCAGGAAATGTAATAAATTTCTGCTTGAAAAATGACTCAGTTAGAATCATTTCTGATGCATTTTCTATCCATCGGCTTATACGTAGATTAATCTCCCATCGTTTCAGGTCTAATTAACAGAATCACACATTTTCTATGCATAGTGAGCAGTATCCCTTCCGCATCCCTCCCTTAAAGAGCTTTTATATCACAAAACCAATTTCTCTGGAAAACCCTTATGTGGAATGAGTTGTTTTCAGTACAGTATCGTACAATCAATACAACTACCCCTACTGCATTTATGGTTATCATTAATTAATTAAAAAGTATCATGTATCATGGTAATTTTCACAGTCATATTCCCATAATAAAACCAAACCATGTCAGGATTTCAGACGCCTCTCCGCTGTGCTCGGAGTATTTTTTTCTGTGTAGAATCTCTGCTGTCATGTTTTGTGTTTCATAGAGGTGGTACGGCAGGTAAACAGCGCTTTGGTTGCACATGTTTTTTTTTTTTGTTTTTTTTTAAACTGCTATTATCTTCTCCAGTCGGGTGTTAAATAACCATGTTATGAGACTCCGCATCCTCTGAGCTCGTTATTCTGTCCCGGGCGGTAACACGAATAAGTGTCCCCTTGAGCTCTGTGTTACAGTGGAATGTGTCCCCACTGAACACAGTTGGCCATTTGGAAAAGATGCTGGAATGCCACTTCCTCTTGTGTGTGTGTGTGAGTGTGTACGTGAGTGTGTGTGTGTGCGTATTCCTTTGGTCTCGGCAATATTCTCACCACGGGGATCAGCTTGGCATTCTGGGAATATCAGTGCCGGTGGATCGGATGATACTCTCCACAGCTGCTGTTTCTAAGAAAAGCTTGAGGACACGCTCAAACACGCACACACACAGACAGACACAAACACACACACACCAGACATGCGATTACACGAGCTACACACGTAAACACACCAGCAAATACCACATCCGGGCAAAAGACCTATATGTTACCGCCACAGATGCGCAGACACTCTTACAGTAATACACTTCAAGCAGCAAGTAACTGTCAAGCTGGGAGAGCATTTGGGAAGGCTAGACAGAGGTTAACACACATACACACACACACACACTCACATATGCAGACACAAGCTTAGCTACTTGATGTCATTTCCAGCAGCTATGCTTTTATGCTCTGGTAACTGTTTGATATAAGTGTGTGTGTATTTGTGTGAAACAGTGTGGTGGTGTTTTTGTTATACAATGACCACTAACACGTTTTTTTTTTTTTTTCTTCCTCTCCTCTGTTTTTTGATCTCTTCAGGCTATTTTTCATTGAGCAGCGAAGAGCCGGCAGATAGAGGAACAGTAGACAAGGCGAGCACAGGCGGAGAGGATAATTGCATTTCAGGCTGCCCTGTGGGAACATGGGATATATGACCTCATCATTCACCTGTGAGGCTCTCCAGTAAACAACTCCAGATAGGTGGGAACAGCATTTATACACACACACGCATACACTCACGCAGGCAAAGATATCTTTGTCAAATACACAAATGCAGACATAATTGGGATAAAGCCTGAGAGTCCGTGTCGTGTGTCGTTCAGAAGGATGACGGAAGTAGTTGTAGGGAGCGCTGATGTCCTCCTACAACCCTGCGATGTGACATCATGTGACGTCACCAGCTGCTCCTCCCCTTCGCCATGTCTGTCCCTCTGCAGCGATCTGAGGGAGGATGACTGTAAGAAGCTGGAGCAGCAGGTAAGTGACACTAACAATCCGCCCACAAACACCTCTCCTCACATGCACACTTAATAATAAATTGTGTCCTCACTTGCAGAAACACTGTAACCAGGTGCAACCAAAGAAAAAAGTTAAGGTAAGCTAAAGTAGTTCGGTGCCTCACATTATTCATTCTTGAGATATCGATTGCATTACACTCTATGAACTTGTTATATTGCTTGTGTGTGTGTGTGTGTGTGTGTGTGTATTACAGGCCAAAGGAAAGTTGGTGCGCAGCATGGCTATCTGTGAGGAGTCCTCCCCATATGAAGACAGCCAGGTAATACACACATTATCCTCCTCCTCCTCCTCCTCATTATTATCATCATCATCATCATAATCACAGTCAAATTAATTACTCTTCTTTATCTTCAGGCATCTCCAGACGCAATCATCTCATCTAGCTGCCATGACAACGAGAGAACTTCCTGTAAGGAGGAAGAGCAGGAGAAGAGCACGGATCCAAAGAAACACTCACTGTCCAAAGGTGTGTGTGTGTGTGTGACTGATATCTCATAAAAAAGAGACAGAGGAAGCAAATAAAATGTAATAAAATGGGATTCAGCGCCACTATTTAGATGCAGTTCTCCTGGGGTGTTTAATATTGCAGTGTTGCTTTTATGTTGTTTTATTTTACTTGTTTTTATTGTCTCGTAATGCATCCTGCCTGCCTGCTTGTGTCGCTCTCAGAGTCCAGTGTGGAGTACACCGACTCCACCGGCATAGATCTGCACCAGTTCATCGTTGAAACCCTCAACAGCAACCCCAGAGACCGCATGATGCTGCTTAAACTGGAGCAGGACATGATCGACTTCATCACCAGCAATAGGTCTGTGTGTGTGTGTGTGTGGGTGTGTGTGTGTGTGTGTATGTGCAAAGAATAACCTTGGGTCCTCATTGATCTACCTGTTAGTGTTTAAACATCCTGTAAACAGGGAAATTCAAACTAGCATGCATGCTAAATCCTATTAAAGATTAAATACAGTTTTATGCTAATTTATAATATGTTTTCAGCTCATATATTATAGTCCATAAAGCTTATTTAGTGTGCTGCTGAATATATTGAGCCAGTTATGTTAGTGTGGGAGTGTTTGGACCACAGGGGGTGAAACTGGACTTAAGCCAAAAAATACAAGTGTTCTCAATCTACCTCCTTCTCTCTCCCCCTCGTTCTATCTTTGTCTGCCTTCCCTCTTCCATCCTTCCATCTCTCCGCTTTCATTTTCTGTGCCTCGTCACCTCCCCACGCCTCTCCCTGTTTCTGCCTCCCAGTCCCTTTAAGAAGTTCCCTCACATGTCATCCTACCACCGTATGCTGGTCCATCGGGTGGCAGCCTACTTTGGCATGGAGCACAATGTAGACCAGACAGGCAAGTCTGTCATCATCAACAGGACCAGCAGCACACGCATGTAAGCGCACGAGATCTGTCTGCGAATGTGTGCATGTAAATCCTTTCTTTTTGAGCGCTGGACTAACAGAACACTTGTTTGTCCTCAAGACCGGAGCAGCGTTTTCTGGATCAGGTGCATAAGGACAAAACAGAAGAGATCCACCGGTGGAAAATTATTTTGAAGAGAGACAGCAGCTTAGATGACCAGGTCTGTCTGTCCTCGCGTTTCCGTAGCTGCCCGTCCCTCTGGAATTTCCTCTATAATTGACATCGATCGTTTCCTATCAGCGTTTTAACCTATTTTCCCCCTTCCCTCCCCGCCAGACCCGACTCCACCCATTACAGGAGAAACAAAGCAAGTCGATGGAGGAGAAAGAGGAGGAGTACCAAAGAGTACGAGATCGGATCTTCAACCAAGAGGTGAGACAGAGAGAGAGGAAGACAGGCAGGCATGATATGAAATACAGACAGAGAGGACACTTGCTAATTTCTCTGCTGTACTTTTGCAGCCACTCTGCACTCAGGAGAGCGCCCACGCAGAAACCAGGTAACCTTGCCTGCAGTGTGTTCGCTCCATGTGCTTTTCCAGCTTATTATATTTAGATTAGAACATTAATATATGTCTGTGTGTGTGTGCTGCGTGCAGGGCTGTGGAGGAGTACAATCCATATGCTGAGACCCAGAGGAGACGGCAGCTCTTCAGGTAGACCTCTGTCTGCACAGATGCACAGTCATTTATCACTTTAATCTGGTCAGCCCGGCTGCCACAGAGCTTTTCAGAGTCTGCCGCAGACCTAGTTTTGGTCTTTTTTTTTGTCAGCCATTGTGCACATGCTAGCTGAAAATAATTAAAAGGATGTCTTCATAGATATTTTCTGTCAATGAATTTAGCAAAAAACCGTCAATCTGTCATTATGTGCGGCATATCAGCAGGTGTTGTTGCCACTTTTGTCCCCCCGTTTCACATAAACGGCGCGCCTCTCACCCGGTAATAAGGTTGTAGATAATTCTGGATGTGCCTCACAGGGGGAGTCGTGACAGCTCAAGCTCCAGCTGGACAGGCAGCAGCAGGCAAAGCAGCACGGAGACAGACTGTCGCTACAGCAACGACCCCCGACCTTGGAGCAGCACCGACTCCGATTCTTCGTACCAGTGGACGAATCCCGCGCCCAAACCCCTCCAAGCTGTCAACCACAGCTGGGATGCGCGAGCTACAGGTGTGTTAGAGTAACATTCTCTCGCCTTTTTTTAACACCTTTTTTTTTTTTTTTGGTCACACTTTCAAGGTGTAAATCCAGTCACCGAGGGTGAGACGTTCTTCGCTCGTCTCCACCTGTGTGAAAGCAAACTTATTTGCACACATCATCACCAAAAGTACTTGGGGGGGGAAAAAAAAACACTGTTTATAAATGATTTCTGTTCTTTATATTCAGCAGCGTCTAATTAACAAAAAGCAGTGGAAATTCTGCTGGCGTGAAAATTTAACTCGATCCATAAATCTTCACACCAGAGCTGTAAATTTTCACACAACACCTCCGCATATTCAGGAAGAAAAATACGTAACCGGCGACAATGCGCTGAGGGGCTGTGCAGTATGTTTTTAGCACAGGCAGGAGTGAAGTGTGTCGTCTTTTTTTTAAATCAGATTGAGAAGTTGAAATGTGAATTTGTTATGTGTGATATAACGCTGTCCTCACTTTTCTTTCTCTCTCTCAGGCTCCATCTCTCTTTTCAGAGTGTCATCCACTTGTCCCCATCCGTCCTCTCCTCCCATCATAGAAGAGCCGGCTCCGAACCCTGCCTACATCATGGAGAATGGGATCCCGCCGGGAAGCATACTAATGAACCCGCATACTGGTACATAATACACACACACACTCACACACACTAGTGAGATTTTAGTGCTCAAATACATTTATCATAACTTATATTCCCCTTTGACCTCTTAGGACAGCCTTTCCTGAACCCTGATGGAACCCCAGCTGTGTACAACCCTCCAGACACTCAGCAGCCAATCAGGAGCCAGACTCAGCTTCAAGGCGCTCCTTCTCAGCAGCAACAGCAGCAGCAGCAGCAGGTAACACACACACACACTCACTAAGAAATGTTCACACTGACGTACATAAGCATCACTGTTTGTGTCCTTATCTCCGTCTCCATATGTGTGTGTCTCTCTCAGGTGCTTCAGTACTCGTCTGTCTCTTACTCTGCACCACAGATGATACCTGTCACTCCCTCACAGCCATATACCACAGTATGTATCACTGTACAGCTGCACCGCTGTGTGTGTGTGTGTGTGTGTGTGTGTGTGTGTGTCCGCACACTCTGTGTTTACATGTGCGCGTTGACCTCCCCCCCCCTTTCTCCTCTTGACCGACAGATTGAAGATCTCTCCTCGCAGTTCGCTCATGTGACTGTGAGCTGTCAGTCACCGGGGGAAGCCCCGCCCCTCTACCCTCCCAGTCAGGGTTACATCTATGCAGCTCCGCCCCCTCCTCCTCCCCCTCCCAACCCCCCCAGCTACTGCCAGCCCTCACCTCAGGTAGAGACACAAACACACTTTTAGTTTTTCCTGTCCCTCTTTTGATGAAGTACATCAAGTTGTGGTCATGTATGAAATATTGAGGAATGATATAAATTATGTGGAAATGCGGCATTGATTTATTTAATTTCTAACATGGATTTTGACACCAGATTTCTGCCATTTAAAGGAAAAATTTGAGGAAAATAATAGAAAGAATTAAAGTGATATTTTCCTATAGGTGCCTGTGTATTACTACGGCCAGTACCCTACCTCAGCTCAGCACCCATGCAGGCCTGTCTCACCCGGCCAGCACATCCACAGCCAGGGAGCACAACCAACAGGTACATAACACCTGTGTGTAGGTGTGTGTTTGTGTGTGTGTGTGTCAGTCAGACAGACAGACAGACTGTGGCAGTAGAGGAGGGGGCCGTTACACTGTCAGAGATGTAGTCTGAGGGTCTCACAGTGAACCGGTCTCTTTTCCTGCTGCTTCTATTCATCGCAGTGACAAAGAACAAAAAGACACGTTTCTGGGTAAAATACAGTTATGTATTAGAATTTATGGTTGATCTCACATTCAACAAAACATTTATAATACTATTGTACTTTGGTGTATAAAAGGGATTTAATTCATAATAAATAATTTATCAACAAATAAACAATTTCTGGACCATTTGCCTTCTCTTTTTTTCACACAGAATAACTGTGAAACGTCTTGTTACTTAGAAACTGCAGCGATGAAATACACTGTTAATAATCTTGTATATACGTGTGTGTGTGTGTGTGTGTCTGCAGCAGGTTACGCCCCTGCTGTAGGGGTTCAGCAGTCTTCCCACACCCAGACCCAGGCTGTGTTGGGAACCTACTCACCAATGGCGTCTCACCAGTGTAGCATGGTTCAGGTAAACACAGAGCACCCAAAGGTCTCATTGAGCATCAGCCTTGAACAACTCAGCTCCCAAAAGAAGCGTTTTAATAGTTCGCAAAGTGCTTGTGACGGCAAATTCTAAGCTCCGACTTTCTCTCTGCAGGGAGGCGTTTCAGTGTCCTATCCACAGAGTAAAGTAGTGACCGGGGTCAGCGGGGAGGTGGGTTACTGTTGCGTGGCGCCCGCACCTTCCCACCACGGCAACTGCCATCCTCCCAGCTGCACCAACCTCAGCGCTCCGGCCTGGAACGCGCAGTACTGATGATGCACAGAAGCCGCCTCAGTAGATGGAGTGATGATGATACTTTGGTTCCTGCGTGAACTCATTCACATACACACACACACACACACACATACTCCCCACAAACACCTTTTTTTCACACGTTCTCACCCCTCCTCACCTACACACGCTTCCCTTGTGATGATGCCCACAGGGTGCAGCATTCACACTCACATACATACATACACACACACACACAACACACACTCATATACATAAATGTACCACTGTACCAAAGCTTAATAGTATATATCAGAGCTGCTGTATTGAATGCATAATTTATATTCACAAATGGAGTTTTATATTGATATTAAATTATATATTGTGTTTTAAGGAAATGCACTGTGTGAATAGAATAAAGTGCTGTGGCTGAACTGACAAGGTCACATTTCTGTATCATCTCGGCTCTTTGTTTTCCTCTAATGCTGCTCTTCTCCCACACGATGATGATGATGATGATGATGATGATGATGACGACTATAGATTCATACACCAGGAAATAAAGTGCACTATGTGAGGATATGCTTTCTGTTCACAGTGGTGTAACATAAAATAGAAAACAGTCATGATTTGTGCGCTGCGAGAAAGCAGCGATTTGGGGTTTAACCTACCGTTGAGTTCATAAATGGCAGATTAATGTCATTATCTTTATAATAATCTAACAATCAAGTGCAGAATTTTGCATGAACATGATCATTATGGCCATTTAGTTTTAGGAAATGTTGACATTATTAGGAGACGTAGATGCTTACACACTGGGAGTTTTTGCACAGATGTTTTTTAAAGATACAAGCAAAGATTTCACACTTAAAAAAAAAAAAAAAAAGTAAATTTGACTAATTTCTTGATCTCTCTGTTGCAAAACTGATGAAAATGGGAAAACTTGAGGCCACAGGAGGATTTTCCACTGTGACACTTTAGCTCCCCCCCATGCTCAGCGAGTCTCAGTACAACTGTCCTCACATGTTTAGCAATACAGGTCATTTCACCGCTGGTTCATTCACCTGCTCTTTGTATAGCTGCGGGGCCACTTTCCACTTGGCTGCAAGTAATGCAGCATTGATTAACCTGCGGGATATTTTCACAATCGATAAATCAGTCAGAAAATAGTGAAAAATGTCCATCGCATTGGCCTGATTGCATGTTTCATCCTTAAAAAAACTCCAGAATGAACGAAAGGCAGCAAATATTCACATTTGAGGAGCTACAATTTAGTATATTTGATTTAAAATATCTTAAACAATAAATCTATTATTAAAATAGTTGCCGATCAATTTCCTGCTGATTGACTAATAATAATTTTTGCTCTATTTTTATCTAATCATTCAGCAGCCTTTTTTTTTTTTTTTACAGCAGACATTTTTGACTTGAGAAGCGCAGGTGTTGCTGATAACATTAACAATGGCTCTGCTCTATATTGAAGTGTCCCAAAGCTAAATCATTCATGTTATTGATTAACACCTGTGCTTTTTGCTCATGTGACATGTCAAAATGTCCGAGAGAGAGAGAGAGAAAGGTATATTCAAATATCCAGATCAATATTCAGCTAAGTACAACTTTATAATCTTTACAGACATACAGAATCATCACATCGTATAAACTCTTCTCCCTTTGAAGCCAACCTTTTACAACACTGCCATATTATCTACTTCCATGCAAGTAATAACTGATAAGCTGATATTTGTTATTGTTCAGATGGTGGATAATTCATTTTTTATACTGAAACTGATTCATATTCTCACCATCAGATTCAATGAAACATATCCATCATCCGCACGAGGCTTCAAAATTAATTTTAGATTTTATAACTGCGGTACTGAATGCATAATTTATACAGACCAACGGTTTCACAAAGCCAGCTCTATTTTTGTCCTTTTTCGACATTCAGACGCACACACACTTACACACACACATATACACACACATACACACACACAACGTACACACATGCACGCAAGCAGCAGTGCAGGTTCCATGATCTTTAATAAAAGGCACATGTACAGCCATAGTGAGATGAGTGAGTCCACTGGCATAGAGACGAAGCATTAAAACACAGAAATACAGTAGAGGTCAGGAGAGGAGAGAGATCTATCTGCTTTACAGTAGAATCTACTTTTTAAGTAACATCTTCTCGTTCTCGTTCAAGTAAGTCTAACACTAATATGTCACTGTGGTAAGGTAAAAACCCCCTGTCCCCCCCCCCCCCCCCCCTCCCCCCCCAACCCTGCGCCACACACACACACATACACACATACACACAGACAAACACACAACTTCCAAGTCCCATCACTCCAAATCTGATCTTCCAGAAAAGTCTTCCACCAAAGGGCCGCTGGAGCTTCGAGCAGACGACGAAGCAAAGGAGCCCCGGAGCAAAAAAATTTGCTTTTTGGGTCCCCTGCTGCCTCCCGAGTTCCCAGTAAGTCCAGCAGTGCACACAGCACACGATAAGATGGCAGCTTCTGAATCCAACCAGTACCTCTTATACTGGATTACCACCTGACCCCCAGGTTTCCTGTGTGTCAGTTAGTTCCTGAAATGCACCAAGTTTAAAAAAAAAAAGAAAAAAAAAGGGTTCACCTGATTTATAACAATGGTTTTGGATCAGTAGTTTGGATTATTTTACTGATATCTTGAGGAGAATTTAAATTTGCTTCATGTCAAAAACCTACATGATAGAAGAAAATTAGCCATCTAGTGATCGGGGCAATTGAGAATGTCTAAAATTAAAAAAAAAAATAAAATTAAATAAAATGGGGCAATTGAGCACAATAAAAATGAAAATAAAAGTGTTAAACCTAGATTTTACCACAGGAAACAGACTAATTGTTAATGAAAGACCCAGATAATGTTACACTTTAGTGGTGCAAATTCCCAACAAATTTGTAATCACATCACCAAAAAGCAACTTCCACAGTGAACTCTGGGGCTTTTGGGGTCCCCGAGGCAGTTTTCTGCTTTGCCCGGATGCTCGTCCTGTACTTGAGTATTTGTACTGTTGTTCACGTAGGGACGTGTACACGAAAATATCACAGTTATGATCTGTTCACTCACTCACACACACACACACACACACACACACACACAGAGCCGTTCACACGCTAAAACTAAAAGAGTTCACAGGTACTTAAATCTTCAGGGTTAAGAGAAATTTAAAAAAAAAAGGTATTAGTGTTGAAGGTTAAATGTAACCACAGCTGAAGGAATAAGTTGAAGAACTAAAATATGCATGCAGCCAGGCCGTCTCTCCTCTTGTTGAAAGGTATAAGAGGGGTCAAAGGTGGGGATGCTGTCTTTTTGTTCTGTTCTGGCAAAGTCTGAGGCGCAGAATGGGCCAAAACAGAATGAAATTGTCGACTAGACTCGGCGACAGAGCGTATACAAGGAGGGGAAAAGACACACACACACACACACACATTCTTGATTGCGCAAACGCCCCTGCGCGTCCACTCACATGTCCAAAGAACAGCTCAGTAGAGTCAACTGCTCTATTTTCACATTATCACATGTCTTTGGGACATTTTGAACATGCGAGCAGAGTTCGGGGGCTGCGCTCTGGGGTCCGTCGCTTCTCTCTCTCTCTCTCTCTCTCTCTCTCTCTCTCAGTCTCACACGTAGACACGTAAACACACACACACACGCACATGCAACAGACGCACCCAGCAAATCCTGCTTTGGTCGGTGTGTGCGCGCGCTACCTTTGGCTGTGGGTGTCAGGGGTGAAAGGTCAGACATCCTGACCTCAGGGAGCCTCCACAGGTACACACCAACCATCTCAGAACCTCCTCCTCCCCCACCCATCCATCCCCTGCTCCCCTGCTCCTAACAACCCCCCCAACCTGTGCCTTTGCAGGTTTCACCCCACCCCTTCATTCCATATCAATGCCCACCCATCTCCATAGCAACTCACAGCTCCCCGAGCAAGGGGTCTCACTATCTTGTAAAAGGAGGTAAGTGTAATTAGTGGTGTGTGTATATGTATGTGTGTGTGTGTGTGTGTGTATGTGTGTGGAAGCGTGTGTAGGAAATGTACCCTGCGTGAATGTGTGAGTATGTATATGTGTGTGTGTGTAGGTGTTAAGAGGTATCAGTGGTTCAGTGGTGTCTCTCTTTAATCTTCATCACTCCTCCTCTTTCTGCCCCTCGCCTTCCATCACCCTTCCACTCTTCTTCTTCTTCTTCTTTGTTGTCGTCCTTTCCGCATCTTCCTCCTTCCCTTCCCTCATTCTTTATTTTTGGACTTGGAAGATGAACAGGCGCAGGTTGATGTTTTTGGCGGCCAGCAGTTTGTTGCACTCCACTGAGTCGGAGATGGGCAGAGGGACGTAGTCTGTCTCGTTGGCGTCGTTGCTGAAGGAGTGGTGGTGGATGACCGGCTTGATGCGGACGTCATCGTACGGCCCCTTCAACAACAGGAAGGAGCACTCCAGGGCAGAGTTCACCTGCAGACACAGAAACGTATCCAGATGTTACTGTTCTGTTGAACATCTGCTGACAAAACTGGCTTTTAAAGGCTGATGTCAATATTTGAGAGTTTAACATAAGTCAGATAACAATAATATATAATATATAATAATAGATTCCCTCTTTTTTTTTTACATAAATTATCAACAAATAGTGAAACATGCCAAAAGCTGGGTGAGCAATGGTAAACGATCTATCGATGTTGTGTTAAATGATGCTTTGAAGCCCTGCAGGTATCAGGCTGTGCCATGACAAATCTACTGAATCCTGACAGACGACAAGATTCTCTAAATTTCATCTAATGTACATTTAAACTTCCTTCGAATTTCACACAAGCAAAGAGCAGATACTCGGTGGCAGTTTCATCTGACCGCCAGGGCCCCCCTCAGTAGTCCAGCTGACATCCCTGCTTATGTGGTTCCACTTTAGCCACTAGTCATATCAGAAAATTTCACACCAATCTCTGACCTAATGCACCTTTAATCTCTTTAATCACCCAGGCAACGAGCAGATACTCAGCTGCCTCATCAGGCCTTATATAGTTTATGTACATACTGTATAACTTGTATCTGCTTAGGCTAAACTACACTGGCTTCCCTTACTGGTTTGATTCATTTGAATGCCATCAAGCCACCATCACTGTTTATCTGGTTCCACTTGTTTTACCAACAGCCACTACTTAGCAACTCCTTTCCGTGCATGAATCGTGTCCCTTAACCTGTGTTACCAAATAAAAAGAAAAATGGTGTCAGTATGAACTTCTGTGTGAGTGTAAAGAGCGCAGACGAGTCTAAAGGGTCGTCAGGTGGGCACCCTCTCGATATCTCAGGAGTGCGTTCCAGCGCAGAAACCAGCTGCTCTTTACCTGCACCCACACACTCAACACAGCCCTTTAAAGCGAGCTATATTTACTTCTGTCCATAACGTTATCAGCTTACAGCAACCAACCAACATGTTAAGTTACCTAGCGTGCCTCAGCTACCTCGCCTTAGCAACCGACAAAACATAGAACATAAAGTAAACAAAAATGTTTGATAAAGTTTGTTTGATAATGTCCTTTCAATTTGGTTCTCTTGCTATTGTGACCAACACATGTACATCTGGAAATCATACATGTCAGGTGGACAAACGATATAATGGAAAGTTATTTTGTTAAATCGTTACACGTTTTCTGTTTTTTTTTCATCTGTGATATATTTTTAATCTGTGATAAACTAGAATCGGCCAACAGTATCAAAGGCCACGTCAACGTCTAATTCAGGCTCCACTGTGAATAATATCCTATCCACTGTAATAGAATAACTGATGGCGATCACAGATGTTCCTGCTTTTATAACTACATTATATAAACTACACTATATTAATTAATGTAAGGACAAATAATGCAATGTTACAAACTTCACCAACACATCTGAGCTGGTAGAGCGTCAATGTCTTCTTCTCCACAGCAAATGAGACTGAAACCCAAGATGTCCTGCTGACGGGTGCCATGATGTTTTAGGACGATGCCTCAGTGACACAGACATTTAATGTAGCGTTGCTGTCTATCTTGGGTTACTTTTGATTTAACTTTGAAGCGATTCATAGATCACCTGCTCAGAATTTCATCGCCCTGTAACCTGTCAGGTCAGTTTCAAAACTTTTCTGTTCGAACCACCCACAGATCTGGTGGCGTCTGGTGACATCATCTGACCTGAAAATAAGCAGCCATGAAAAAAGACTTTAAATATAAACATGGACAGACAGAGCAGCGTGTGTGTACCTTGCTCTTGAGGATGAGCTGGAAGGAGAGGGTGCGCTTGCAGGACAGGTTGGGGTTGCGCTCAGAGTCGTTAACACGGGCCTTCAGCACCCATGTCTGGTTGAGAACAGTGAAGCGTGGCGTTTCATAGTACAGACGGGTGATGAAGTCATCAGTGCGGTACGGCCTGAACTGCACCTCTGGATGGACACGTTGATATCGGACGAATTAGGAAGAGGGAGAAAGGCCACATGTAGTAATGAGTAAAGACCCAAAGTGATAAAAATAAAAACATCTGGAAATTAAACGAACAGTTTGTAATTTCTGCTGCTACGTGTCTCTCAAAAACAATAACAAAAGACAGAGTTTGATGACGTCGTGAAGTAGCGTGGGATCATGAGAGTTGTTGTCTTCATTGTTTCACAACCAGCTTCTTCGGGTTATGATTACTTCAGTGTTCATTGTTCAGCATGTTTTTACCGGGAGCCAAATTATCCACAGAGGTCTCCTCCTCCCAAGAACAAACAGACCCAGTGATTAAAACCAGTGAAAACACTGAATAAAGCAGTTTCAAGTAAAAAAAAAAAAATCAGTGTTTCTCTGACACTGTTCGGCAGGCACAGGACGTCCGGGAGGGGCTGCTAGACAAGCTGCTGCTAACATTTGCTGAGCTTGTTTCTCTAATAACTTAAGATACAGACATTTGATGACCAAAATTCTTCATCTGGTTAAAAGATATAGTTAAAAATCACCAAGACCTAAGAAGTTTATTGTAAAAATGTGGTTTAAAACTGAATAAAAGTCCATTTATGACAGTTTCTGGTGGGCAACCACAATGCTGATGTATGCATCTTGTGCGCGTATGTGACACCATTGACAGGCAACCAAATGAAACGGACCATTACCTTGATTAAAATTACAGATTTCTCTGGGTTGGAAATTTGTTGGGAACATTTTGGATAATGTAAGTACACAACTCAACAAAATATATAATATAGGTCTAAACATTTTAGGCATTTTAATGCAGAATAGTTAAATAGCTTTAAAGTCACCAATCTCCTTGTGAAGTGCAGGATTAAGATAATTTGTTTTTGGACAGTCGTCTCTCCTCAGCCTCTCTCATGTGCGTATATACCTGTAAACCCGATCTTCTCGTAGCAGAGCAGGCTAAAGATGCTGTTGTAGAGCTGCATGTCTCTGCGGTGGCTCTGGTCCATCTCTCCCAGGATTCCCATCAACTCTGTACCAGTCTTGGTAGGATGGGAGCACTCGCTCTCATGTGCTGGCAGCTCATGGAACGGACCCTGCCAAGGGCAACCAATCCTCTTGTACTTACACTGTGTCACCCTGGCAACATAATGGCAAGTGTGAGTTAAAAGACATATAAATTAGATGCTTTACAGAGATGCTTTGTGGTGAACACTGGTTACTTTCTTGCAGCGAGTGGAAGGCACTAATGATATCAAAGGTACTAATTAACCTGGGTTGTGAACCAAGGCTAATTAATACTGTACTAATTATATGTGCTGAGAGTTCAAGGAAAGAAAGACGTGGATTCATATCAATTATATCTTGGACAGAGGTACTTCTCAATGAATACCTGTTTTTACTTCCTTACAGTAAAAGTGAGGTATTAATACTGTGAAAGGTACTAGTTATCCTCTGTACTGAACCAAGGCTAATTAAAACCTCACTGACGTTACTCAACTTACATTAACTGCAAAGTTTTGTCTGATTCATGCTGCCAAATTGCTGACAGGGATTCAGCATTTTGCTTGTAAATTACTGCAAATCAAATACTGAGTTTTATATTCATCCTAAAACACTACGGTCGTATTTGCTGAGGATGACAACATCACCCTTATGCAAGAAACAGATCCTCAGCACCAGCACATTTTCATGTCTGGCCTGGCCAAAAAACATGACTGCCATGGCTGTTGTCATGGTAACACCAGTACAGGGACTGCTGTCCTAAGCAGGGTCACCTGTTGCTATAGCAACAACCCCAAAGGATTCAGTGCATGCAAATTCAACCAGCGGGAATGTAATAAACACACACACAAAAAAAACCACACACACACAGTCTGTAATCACATCAGCTGTTTTTCTCCTCAGAAGTCACAGGTCACATGCTCGTCCATCTTCCCCAAATCAACCCCGTGTGATACTGTGCTGAGTTGCCACATGCGCTTATTTACACACACAAACACATACAATGATCCTGGTGATTTATGCAGGTGTTCACAGCTTCCAGCTTCAAGATTTACAATCCGAATGAGCCCGAAATAACCTGATTAACGTGTTTGTAGCCATTTGATTTTGATAGTTTTTGCACATTTGTAGGAAAACTTACTCAATATGGTGTGATTTTAAGTATGGTACACTTAGTATCTTAAGACATTTTTTTTTACAGCACAGTATGTGACTGTGTGTGGTGTATACCTGTCTTGGCACTCCTCTTTCTGGTGTCTCTCTAAGCTAGAGCGGGGGAACTGTTTTAGGCAGAAGGTGCATTCTGTCGGCAGCTCACTGACAGCCTTCTCCACTGCAAGGTTCCTGCAGCACAGGTTCTTGCTGATCTCACACCTACACAAACACAGAAAACCACAAATCAGACCTCACTCCAGTAGTATGTATTAAATGTGTGATATATGCAGTATGTGCATAAGAGTTTCTGAACAATGTGCAGCTATGAATAGCTGTCCCTGCAATAGGAAGTTATTATATACTTTTGTTCATTGTTGGAAGATATTCTAATACATACTGTGGAACTGGACCTTCAAAAACAAATAATTCCAAGTTACTTTCCTGTGCTCATGCATCAGTGACAAATGGAAAAGTAATTTTGGAAATTTAATTGACGGTTATCGGACACATCGGGTAATAATCACTTGAGCATTGTTTGTTATGCGTGTCTACTGAATTAGACTAATAAAAACATACAAATAATAGAGCCAGTCTTTCCTGTAAAATGTTTGGACATGACAAGGGTTTTTTTTATTCACTCCTCTGTCATTTCAAGGACCAATCATGTGCCAATGGGGCTTAGCAATAAGTAAGCCCAAGATTATCAATATATTTACATTGTTCCCCTTATAGGTCACCACAGCTATGTAAATGTTTGGGAAAAAAACAAAAACATGAAGTAAAATAATTCCCAACTTGCTCCCAGTCAATCAGATCGTATGTTTTCTGATGCTGCAAATGCTACAAGCATGAATTGGATACTTTCCAACTCAAAATTTAAAGCTGAGTGCGGGACTTTTGTCTCCCCCTTCTGGCAGTGAGAGTAAAGGGGGGTCGCTCGGCTGTGATCGCCTGACACATGCATGTAGCACACTCTCATGTGCACCCCAAAAACAGGCACACAGATAGGGCCGGTTAAATTGCATCCAACGGTCCACCGGCCCAAAAACTTATTTTTTGACAGCCCATTGGTCCACCAGGATTTGCAAGTACACCACTGGCCGTAACAGACTGTTGCAGCTGTAAAACGGTGAATAAATAGTTTTGAGTATCACACAACCCCCACAAAATGACTCATTTCACTATCAGACTTTGATCCATTCGGTCCGATAACATTTGGAAAGTCTACAAGAGCCAAATGATCAACCGCCAAACAGCCAGCGCGGGAATGTCGTGCCTGTCATGAGATTTAAAAACTCCCTATCCTGCTAAATACAGAGATTTAGCTAAAGAGAGAGATTTATCTGGCTGAATCAGCATTGTGTGAACTCGTTTGTCAAGGGCTTGAATGTTATGGATGTTCATTTATATGTAAAAAATCCGCACTGCAGGTTTAACATTTGGAGGTGAACATATCTTGGATTTTTTTTTTTTTTTTTTTTATTTCAGCCAAAATTTTTAGCACCTAAATTATTTTTTTTGGCTACAAATATACTTGTCAGAAGAGTTTGTGGATATTCTAGCCTTCATGACACTCCAGTGGTGACTCTGAAAAATGTTTATCTAAACAAGATATGATATTCTGGTGTAGCAATATCCATACACAGTGATAATCCACCCAGTTACTACAATCATTAACTAAAGCAACCAGCGTCATCTGATGTGGATTAGGCAGCTAGTTTGAATTTCTACGCACACGCCTCAGTTGGTGCTCGTGTCTATAGTGAACCTGGTGTACCTGCAGTTGGGACATGTGGCCTGTTCCTCCTTGAGACGAGAATCAGCCAGGAGGTGGATAAAACAGCCTGCACACATCAGGTGCCCATTGGTACACTGTGGTGGAGAAAAGGTTAACGAAACAATAAAACAAAGTGTATTGGTAAATGGGAAACATAATTACTGAGGATGCTAAACGGGATGAGGCACAGGGAACATGACAAATATATCTGAGTAGTGCAAGCTGGACAGGACTAAGCTGGAAATATGAATACCTTAACTTTCTCTTGTCAAATCTTATGACAGAAATGACAGCATAATTTGTTACAGGGTTTGTGGTAAATGTTAAGACTATTAAATGGGACTGCTCAAAAACAAGATATTTTGGGAAAATATTTTAGAAGAAACTCAAATCAATACATAATTTGGGGGAAAATGCCATTCAAATGTTTGGCTGAGGCTACGCATATTTGTTTAGAGTCTGTTTCACATTCAGTTATAACAATGGATTGGCTGCCCAACAACAACATGGCAACGAGAAAAAACAAAACAAAACAAAAAAACTGTTTGCACCATTGGAAATATTACAGCAAGTTTACAACTAAATAAGTACTTTTATACAGGGTGGAAATCTGTAGTTGTGCAGTTTTGTAATTAAACAATGGCCATGTTTTGTGTTATTAACCAGCCTATAGTTATTTTATTGGTTGTGTGCATGTTATTTACTGATTGTGGGTAAGTCTTTCTATATCTGTGCATATGTTAAGGGCAGAAGATTGTGTATAGAAAGAATGCCAACTTGTGTTCACATTGTCGTGTTAATAAATAACAAACTGCTGTTTTAAACATATGTGCTGCATGGTACAGCAGGGCTTGTAACTGTGTAAGACTAATGATTAATACAAAATGTGTTCACTTGACATTGAGGAGAGCAGTTAGAGGCCACTGAGGAGAGCGTTGGGGGTGGGTTGAAGTGAAGGGCAAAGGAGAAATTAAAATGTAGGGGTTTTTTTGCTTAGTTCTGTCTGTTTCACTTTTGGGTGTCGGGGAATGGTATGTGGCTTTTTGCTGAAGGATAATTCACAGTATAATGTCATAAACTTGAGCCAGCACAGCTGACCACTGGGCCTGGGTGTGTCTGGTCTCGCCACTCAGCCTCATGGCTCGGTTTGCAGCCTAGACACTTGGGCCCTGTGTTGGATCTAGTATCACTAAAAATAAATGGAGCTGGCCAACACATTCAACAGGTTGACACTGGGTATTAGGGGTTGGGACACACTGGGGATGTTCTAGTATGATATCCAGCTGGTTTGCTGCTGTTTTGACGGGAGGTTTAGGGTTATGAGGGGAAGGTTTGTGATTGACACCACGTTTACCTGATACACAGACGCCTTGGGCAAGTCTAGGCACACGGTGCAGCACAGCACTGAGTACAGTCTCTCCTCCAGCTTTCCTGACTCTCCCTCGGGGACTTTCACCCTCTTCTTGGGCGGCTCGTCTGGGTCAGGCTCGGGCCCTTCTCGCCGTATCCCGACCTCCTCCTGCATGGCTGCGACCCCGGCGACAGCCTCCGCCGCTGCCCCCACGGCCCCGACCCCCAGGCCGGCCGAGGAGGAGCCAGGGGCGGCCGCAACGCCCACGTCTCTCTCTTCCAGTGAAGCCATGGCGACAGGGCTGTCTAGAAATATCTGAGATGTAGCTTTTTCCCTGCCGCGACCAGGCTGAAGCCCGAAATATTAGCGCAGGTTAGCTCGGGGCTAGCTTATAACCTGTCGAGCTAACGGTCAGCTGACAGCTAGGCTAGGCTAGGCTAACGCGACGGCAGCAGGCTGTCACACAGGAATGCAGGATAACTTATTATTAATGCCACCTTCCACTTGCGAAATGGGTATTTAACAAGCCAATAATTGTGTAATAACGAGCTCATGTGCAGAACGTAATTATGACTATGAGCTAAATGAAATTGTGACTAGTTTTGTTGACTTACAGTGACGCTAGCAGACTGTGCGGCTAGCTACGTTGACAGAAACACAGCCGTCCTCTCTGCAGGCAGAACAAAAACAACTCAGGCGTCTCTCAGCTGTTGTTGTTGTGCTCTCGACGCCGTTATTCGCAGTGACAGCAGATTACATCGATGTGCACCGGCGGCGGCCCAGTTTACGGCTGCTCGTCTACCGTCCCTGCTCCGGTTACCGGCTGACTATCCGGGACGTGTCGGTGATATTACAGCCGCGGCTACAGACACTTCTGCTGGGACTCGTCTCTCTGGCTACACAGCCATCTTTGTTTTTTTTTTTCTCTCTCTCTCCCCCCTGTCCGTCTCCCCCGACTTTCACCCTGCACAGCCTTAACGACTCCGGGTCAAATTCGTTATTACTCAGGCAGCTTCTCGATCTAATTACGCAAGTTGCGTTTTTAAAAGTAAATATTCTGCCTCTATCTGGGTGCCAGTAAGTACTTCAGCTCAGCTGTGACTTGGCTGACAGCGGAATGTTTTGTTGTGGCAGATGACTTGGGGTATTTAAAGAGTTTTTAACGGCGCATGCGTAGTGAGCACCTGCGGGTCAGGGTATGGCAGGACTTGAAAGGTGACCAAAACCTGATATGCGACAAATTTAGGCCACTCCACCAGAGGACGCATCCTCTATACATTTGTAATGTTTATGAGCCACACACACATATGTATAACACCTTTATAACACTTCTCTGTTTCTACTGCTCTGGTATGCTGACACACTGTTGATGGTTCTGTGGCAGCTGTCTATCAAAGTGGTTCAACTGGTTCCAGGAGACCCTGTGTTGGTGTGTGTAGGTTAAGAATGCATTAATAATTCAGACAGAAAAATAAGGTGATCGAAGAAGGTACTAACTGCCTCCGGCACAGGTAATAGGTCAGAAGCATTTATAAGCTTTTTCATCCCCTCAATGCCCCAGATATGTGGCTTAGTAAGCTTCAAGGGCTGTGAGGGTTGCTGAGTACAGAAGAGAGGGGGGTTGTGTATTGGGGTAGGTGGGGCAGGATGTCAGAGTGTCAGCTGTCTGCAATCTGCAGGGACACAACTAACCACTCCCACTGGACAGATAGATATGCCTTATTTGGTCTGTGTGGAATGGCAAGGGAGCCATACCACCCTCAGCTATGTACACACAGTTCACTCAGTAGCTGTATGTGGTCACACACTGTGTCCTGAACGCTGGATAATTCCCATTGTCAGCCTCCCGATCTCATTAATTTGTCCAAATATAGCCTCATAATGATAATTGCAGCGCCAGGAATATTATTTCAAATCAGCTGTAGTTTCAGGCCAGTACAAAATGTGTTGCATAAACACAAACATTTACTGGAATTAAAATGAAAAAGTTCTTGGAGCAGATATTTTTAGTTTTCGAATGTATAGTAAGGAAACGCTGCTTGATAAATGAGACAGACTTCGAGGAACAGACTTCTTGGAGTATTAAAGAGGTCAGTGTTGGCATACAAGTAATCAAAAATAGATACCACTGACAGGCATGATAACATATCATATCCACACATAGTTAGCAGAAACAAACAGAGGGACAATCAAAACAAAGAAAGTTAAGAAATTTACTACTAAAGTGTTTTAATTAATACACCACAACATTAGAAACAATGACAAACCGGAAATATGTTTCTATCCAATTTGAGTCCTACATGATTAACTCTATACTGTTAATTTCCGCACAGGTTTTTTGCTCATTGATTTGCTACTTCTTATCACATCCTCCTAGACGCACACATACCTTGGCCATTACATAACATCTCTTCATCAATCCATGATTGCAGGGTAAATGGATTACACACATTTATGAGATTTATCTAGCCTCAATCAATCAGATGCTATTCAATTGCTAGAGAGTAAATCACATCATCTGCAGGTCATTCAAGGATTCAGCTGCCAAGAAATCAGCGGTATTGTCCGGAACAATGAAAGTGATGACCCTGATCTAATCACACAGTCAGACAGGAGGTCGTCAGTGAGGCCGTGGCTGTGCGGGTGCATGCGGGTGGTCGATTGTGGTGTCAGTGGTCAGATCGTCACGGTTTTCGGCTGGGTGGTTTTGGGCGGTGGTCATGGTAGGGTCGTGCAGGGTAGAGGTGAAGTTCTGCTGATGGAGGGAGTGAGTTGAAGGAGCTGCTGCTGGGTGGGAGGATGGCTGGTGTTGCGTTGAGTGACCCGCTGTGGTTCGTGGTTCTGTGTCGGTTGGAAGTTTTAAATTAGGTGTTTGCTGTAGGCTGTTTTGTGTTGATTGGTGTGTCTCGATCGGGGATGGGGGTTCTGTTTGGGCTGCAGGGGCGTTTAACTGATTCAGGCTGGTTGGGCTGATGGAGTCACAGTCTGTGTTTGACAGATTCAGACCTGAATGCTCAATAACTCGCTTCCTGAGTGAGCCAGAGTCTGTAGAGCAGCACTCAGGTTTCTGTGGAGATATGCTCTGGATTGTACTTGTCTCTGCTGATAGTTGCTGTGGTGGTTTCTCCTCTTCTTGTCCTCTTCCTGCGCTCATCTTAGCTTGTCTCTCATCGTTTCTGCTGTGCTCCACTTTGCGTGTGAGCACTCCCTCGTTGCTGGTGTGTCTTTTGTCTGTTGTTGCTTCTGTTGCGTTGATCTGAGCTGGTCTCTGGACTCTCTCTGGTTCTGCTCCAGCATCTCCCGTGTTGTTCTCAGGTTTGTCTGCGAGCGCCCTCTGCCTGCTGATTGAAGCCATAGCCTTCACCCAAGGATGCAGCAGGGTCTGCTCTGCTGTCAGCCGCACTGTGGGATCTGACTGAAGCAGTGCTCGAACAAGGCATCTGGCTTCTGCACACAAACACAACACACATACACACAATAGAATAAAAACATTGTTTTAATTTGATCTATTCTATTCTATCTATTTATGTTTGGGCATTTGTCCCATCATATAGTGTATTTCTGCACTCCTCACCCTCTGAGATGGGGTCCCAATAGGGGGGCAGGAAGTGGAGTTGTCCTTGTTTTATTAGCTGGAACAGTTCTTCCTGGTCCCGATCTCGACTGCGAAATGGGGGGAAGCCACACAGCAGGATGTAGAGAATAACACCCAGCGCCCATACGTCCACCGCTATCCCATAACCTGTTATTTTTGGGATAAGGAAACATTGTTCAAATTAAATTACAAAAGCAATAAAAGGCCCTTCTGAAGAGTTTTTAAATAAGGAAATCAATAGTATTTGATGAAACAGAGACGGACTATGAGGTAACAAGGCATGTAGAGTAGGAACTGATACTCCAGCAAACAGCACTAACCTGTTTCAGAGAGAATCTCTGGAGCAACATACGTGGGTGTGCCACATATAGTGAAGACTGGCTCAGTCACAACCATGGCCAGACCAAAGTCTCCCAGCTTCAGCCTACAGATGCCAGCAGCAACACGCTCTATCTGAGAGAGAACAAGAAAAACGAGATATAGACGGAAACAGAGTCAGGCAAGGAGAAGGAGTTGAGGTGATATTTTTGAAACTCAGATGTTTTCTAGAGCATCTACATCGCTGTCATACTGATATGATGTGACACCTAATGTTACTGACATTTTCCTTCTATTTACCGCTGTTTCAATCAAGAACTATTAATTATTCTCTCAGATAAGTTAAATATTATGAATGGTACTAGTACGATGAGTGTGTTATGTGAGGACAGAGTGGTGGAATGAGCGTCTTGTGGAAAAATGAATAAAATATGTCCTATAAAGTACTCTATTAACAAAAGAATAATAAAGAATCAAGAATTAGTTGTGATTTTAGGTGGGAATCACTATTCAAAAAATATGGATTGTTTTTTAAAGCTGCAGTAAATTATATTTTTATATCAGTATTGTCTCAAATGACTATTTTTAAAAGTGAAAGAGATCGCTTGTAGTGACAAATTAATAGAGAATTATCACCTGAGTTCATAGTTTCCCCTCAGCTCAATGGAGATTTTTAGCGTCTATCAACTAGTTTGGTTATTATATTATGTTTGGTTATTTTTGGTTATACAGCCTGCAACTTTACTGCTGCTGCTCTCTTCAGCCCCATTTCAAGTGGCAGCAGGCAGCTGTTTTCTCCTTAAAGGCTCTGATAAACCCCTTTGTAAGCTAAATACCCAACACCAAATGTCTGACAGACAAAGTTAGCAAGTAGCTGGTGAGTATAGCAGAACTTTTAGGAGCTCAAAAGCCAGATGTTTTTTCTCAAGAGTTGGTGGAGAGTGAATTTTAGAATTTCATTCATCAGATAACAAGAAAAAAGACCCAAAATTAAGGCTTATGTTGTTGTGTCTGCTCGATGTGTAGCAGACAGCTGTCTGCCGTCACCTTCCCCATATCAACTTTACATGGAGATGATGTGTCAGTATCGTGTTTACAGTGTGTTACACTGCCCCCAAGTGGCCAAAACATTAATTAAAATGGCTTTAAAAGTCTATTTTGGATGAAGTATATTGTAAGGCAAATTAATACACTGGTAATTAATAATTTTGCTTTCTAAATATTAAAAGAAAGGTTTGCAGTTTTTCAAGTCTGTCCTAAAATGATATTCAGATGCCCAAATGAACACTGAAATGTGTTTTTCTTGCTGTAATCATTCCTTCTGTTGCACTTTCAATGTAAGTGATGGGGGCAAAAATCCACAGCCCTCTTTCCACGCAGAAATATTTATTTATTTTATTTATCTGATATGAAGCTTCAGTCTTCCAAATTAGTCAAATCAAGTAAATGTCTAAGTTACTGTCTTTTTAGTACTAAATTCATTCTTTTTGTTATGATCCTTCCACTGCAGCTGAAGAGGAAAACACTGTCACTTGAAACACAAAGAGGGAATTTTTATTGAAAAGACTGTAACTGTGGAAGATGACCACTTAATTTGACTATTTGACTTTATTTGACTACTTTATTTGACTTGATTGAAGCCTCATAGTATCTTCAGATAAACGTTTAAATACATTTTTTGCTCAAAGGAGGACTGTGGATTTTGTCATCACTTACATTGTGAGTGCATTGGGAGAGGATTTTCTAATGGTCAGTATGAGCAAGAGGAATGATCACAGCAAGCAAAACCTGTTTCAGTGTTCATATGGGCACCTGACTGCTGTTTTAAGACAGACCTGAAAAATTGTGAACCTGTCCTTTAAAGCCACTATGTGTAGAATTTGAGTTTTGAGTCGTAGAAGTTTTGTCTTTGTTGCCCCCTTGTGTTAATATCAAAAGAGACACTGAGGCAGACAGAAGTTGATGCCACTGAACCTCAAGGATCTGACCCAGAGAAACTGAGCTGTGTGTCACTGGGATTGTTTCATTTTTTCACAAACACTATCTGATACTCACTAGTAGGTTCTCTGGTTTGAGGTCTCGGTGGACGATGCTTTTGCAGTGGATGTAATTCAGCGCTTCACTCACATCTGACACCATCAGTCCTGCCTCTGCCTCTGAAAACTTCCCCCTCTCACTGATGGCCTCAAACAGATCCCCCCCACTCACCAACTCCATGACCAGGTAGGAGTGAGTGCGTGTGTGATGGTGCGCCAAAAGACGCACTATGCGAGGGTGACACAGGCTACCCAGAAGGCTCAGCTCATTCTGCATCATGTGCTCTCGACCAATTAGTTTGGAGCGTTCCACAATCTTCACAGCGAGGGTTTGTCTGTTGTCACGACGGCGGCACTCTCGCACCACTGCAAAGTTCCCATCTCCAACCACACGTCCAATTTCATAGCAACGCTCGATATCTGACAGAGTGACTTCACTGCCATCTAAGGGAAGGTCAATGGTTGTCCTCTCTGCACCCACTCCAGGAAGTGGATTTAATTGTTGTAACTGGGGAAGACTCCTCTCCTCCTCTCTGCTGATTGGGTGAGGAGGTGGAGGGCTGATATTAATGTCCAATTTTCTTACTTCCTCCACTACAGGTGAACTTCCTTTTTGCTTCCTCAACACAGGAGGAAGTGGGACCCTCCCAGTTAGTGGATTGATCCGTTCTGGACCCTGATGTTTAGCTCTTCTTGCCAAGCAGTTTTCACACAGTGTAGGCGAGGATATGTCCGCTTCTCTGAGACCTTCCTCGTGTTTAAATGGACCAATGACGGAAGGCTGTGGCTCTCTGACCCCACCCCTCACCCGGAGTTTCTGCAGGTGGTTGGGAAGGTGAGCAGGTTTTCTGCATGTATTCTTTTTATGTGACTTCTGAGTGTCTAAATTACGATTTTCCGTCTGGTGTGTGTCTGCAAGGTGAGGAGTGTGTGTATTAGTCTGATTCTTGATATGTCTGTTTGTATCATCGTGTGTCCCGCTGCTGTCTGTCCCCTCACTGTATCCACTGTCGGCTTTAGCTGCTTTATCTGGTGCTGGCCGGAGTTTCTTTTCCCAGACCAGCAGCGCGTCAGCTCGGTAACTGGAATGTTCAGGAAACAGCTCCTCCAGCGCCTCCTGCACACTGCTCAGCTCTGGACGAGCTTTCCCCAACGCCACGAAGGCCACCTCACCACGGAAGAAGTCACACACACCCTTAACCTAGGAACATGAAAAACAAAGACAGTGATAGAGTACTAAGAGTATAGACTTAGCTTATAGTAATTTAATACACCTAATTTGACACCAAAATGTCTCTTGTTGACTTGTAGAAGTTCACCTTGAGCACAGAGTGATTCAAGAAACTGGTTATTTTTTTATAGAGTTTAATGACTGCTTTAGGTCTGATCAGTATGGGGGAAAGCTGCCATTCTCCAGGAATACAATCTCAAACTGTATTACTGTACAAAACATGCAGGGCAGTATGAGAGATAGCAGGGTAAGGAGAAAAAAAGACGAAACATAAGAGTTTTTTTCTCCTCCTAGTGTTTAATTGGCCATCCTAAGAGAGAACAACCCAATTATTATATGCAAGTTGGGAGCATGACATTTCTAATTCCTCATTAGGAGGGTGTCAACATATCCCTTTATTTTAGCTTCCTGTACTGTCCTTTATAATTTGTCTCCCCCAGTCATTAGATGGGTGTCAACTGCATTGACAATGTATTCCAAACAAAGGTGTGTTAAACCCCAGACTGGAATACCAATAGGACAAAGAAACAATGAAATAACAAACAACTGGAAACAATGCCCTGGAGCCCCATAACATCAGGGCCCTTGAAAGCTCAAGGCCTGCTGTGTGTTCACTTGTTTGAGCTAGTTTAATTGTAACTTTGGTTGGGAGGATAGTCAACATGATAAAGATCTTATCTTGAGGCCCTGACTTGAAGAAGATCTCTGTGTCAAAATCTAGTGTCAGGACCTTCATGATTACAGTTTTGTGCTTACATGTGGCATATTCTTTGATTTATTTGTGTTTAATCACATTACCACACAGCAAACCTGCAACCAGGTAGCATTCCAGCATGGAAAAAACTCTACAGTAAACAAACAGAGTGTGGGAGGAGTCGGGGATTAATAGGGGCCCATCTGTGCATTTTTGCCTTTTGTCTCGGGGCCCCCCAGCAAGTTAATTAGGCGATGGTTGAGCCTTACCTCTTGGGCATAAGACGTGTACAAGCGTGTGACTCTGGCTCTGTGCCACCGAGGAAACCCCAACGCCTCAGAGATATCCAATAGCAGTTGCTCAAAGGACACCACACCCCTACGGTTCAAAAGAACTGTTACCTTGAAAAAAGAGAAACAAATGTGACAGTCATGCAATGAAATTCTTCCCATGTAAAATATCCTCTCACCTACTGAAAATTGCACTTGACTTCGTAACAAGGCCTTTGTTATGGCCTGGCATTGTTTCAGTTTTTTTATAAACATTATCTGATACTCACCAGTAAGTTCTCTGGTTCGAGGTCTCAGTGGACGATGCTCTTGCAATGGATGTAATTCATTTGATACAGGTTGTTACAGGTTGTAACAAATGGCCTCATTCGTGGTTAATCAATCCTTTACTAATGATATATAGATCTGTTATTAATCAGAACAATTACTTTTGCATTGCAAGTACCTTTGGCTGATGTATGTCCTCTTTCCAACTGACATTTGCATCTTTAATCCTTCAGAAAGACCTCTGCAATGGACTGTTTGACCACTTACATTAGACCAAAAATTATTAACAACTATAATAACAATTTATTATAACTGCAGACTGTTAGCTTATTAGAAACTGAAAAACACATGAGGATTTATGGACGTTTATAACTGCATCCTGACCAAATAGAGGATAGGATAAACTCTATCAAAAGGAATTTTTCTCAACCTTTAAACCCAAACATTGTTCTTATTACTAGCTGATAATGGATCTATAAAGCATTAGCCCATTATACATTAACATTAATACAGTCATATAAATCATTCCTTATAAAAAGTGAAAATTGTAAATATTGAGTTCACCTTCCGCAGTGTACTTTGACCACAGGGGCGGACGATAGTGACCAGATGGGGCCGCTCGGCGCTCTCCTCTGCATGACGGGTGTGGAAGAGAGGAAGATGAGGAGGAGGAGGGCAGTGGGTCCTGTGGATCAGTCCCGTAGGATGGGGGTGAATGGGCCACGGCTGGGGTGCCCCACCAGCACGCTTCAACAAGGGGGCAGGAGGCGCTGAAGCCAGGATAGGCATAAGGGGGAAGGGAGGACAGAAAGCAGGAGTTGGATTATTGAAAGCCTTCTTAATAACCCTGATGCCATCACCCTATCTGTGTTTTTTTCTAGTATACAAAGAAAAACTCATAAGTAACACAACACCGCTTCCTCTTCCGTGCGAGTGTGTGCGCTTGTGTGTGAAAACAAATCCGGCTGATCAGATTTGAGTGTTTTCCATCACATGCAGTGCAGGGGCCATTTGAGATTCTTCAGGCACCTTGCCCCACTGTCTGAATTATTTAGGTTTCCTTAAGTCATGCAAACTCACACGCATATACACACACACACACTTCAACAAAAGCTTGCTTGACCTGGTTAGAGCTCAGCTGAATCTGCATCATTAATGAAGCATTAAAGACAGACACACAGCATCTTTGACGTTTCACTTTCTGGCACTGAGGGAGACGGAGAGATGTTATCCGTCCGGTCAGTGGGGGGTTTGTTTTTTTGTTTTGTTTCCAGATGCAGAACAACAGACAGAAACACAAGACCCTACCTCTAACATGACCTGGGCCCCCTTTTAACAAGACACCGCTTGGCCCCCCGAGAGTGACCAACAGCACACACACATTTGCCCACAAGGAGCCCCACACATACACACACACACACACACACACACACACTTAACAATACAAGCTTTTCATTGTGGACACAGGAAAAACTACAGGTCTGTTAAACGTCTCATAATGAGCCAGCTGTGGCCAGTCAAAGAAGACAAATGAGACTTTTTTCAGTTTTTATGCACCACTAATCTGGAACAAACTCCCAGAAAACTGCAGGTCTGCTGCAACTCTGTTATTTTAAATCAAGACTGAAGACTTTTCTGTTTGCCACTGCCTCTTATTAAATCAAATTTGAGGCTTTTCATTAATTTCTTGCACTGCACTGTAACTTTTAGTCTCATATTTTATTCTATTTTAGCTTATTTTCATTTTCTATTCTCTTTACTCTTTAATAACTATTTTAATTGTATTGAAATGCCTTTTTTATAACGTGTATTTTGTCATTTTGCTTAATGTTTCATGTAAAGCACTTTGAATTGCCATATTGTTGAAATGTGCTATACAAATAAACTTGCCTTGCCTTCTTACAGTGAGGGCCCTGAGACCTTTAAGGGTGTGTATGTGTTTGTTTAGGGGGTGTGGTGAGGAATAGATGGCCTATTGTTATAACACTTGCATAATGTATAAGCTAACACTAAATCATATGTTTTCTATTTTCCCAGCTCATATGGGGCCACAGTATTTAAAATCTTGGAAAGTTTGGATGTCTACAGTCTTTATAATGTTAAATACACATAGGCCAACTTACAAAGTATTTAATGGTTAAATTTTTATAGTTTTAGTGGGCAGCAAAAATCAGCTGTTTTTAAATATTTTTTACAATAAATAACTACTAAAATCCATTCAATTCAACTCACCTGCAGTTCTCCATTTACGCGCCGCTTCGCACCCATACCGGGCTTTCTGTGATGACGTCATGTGTCTTCAAAACAACACCGACACTAAAACAACTGACTAACACTTATTCTTTACTTATTTTCATTCAGTTTTATTCCTCCGTCAGTTGCTGTTGTTATTCTCTGCTAGCTTCCAGATAAGGTGACAGGATGCGAGGAGCTGACCGGACCTAGTGTACAGCGGTTGCCATGGATACACGTCAAGTTAACGGGAAAAAAAGAACCGGAAGCTACGTTTTGCATTCAAAGTAAATTATTTACGATAACTTAATATTGTGCTGTGGAGGGCTCAGCCACCAAACATCACACTTTTCGAACAAAGTTTTAATTTTCATCAATTACAGATTTCCATGATAGAATCCACCTCCACTCACCGCAAGATGATTGACGATGCTCATCAACTAAGGTTTTATTTTGAACGTTCTGACCGGAAAGTGTTAATTTGTAGTGCTGAAATAGGGTCGAGAGGGCTGATGATGATAGTTTTCAAAAAGGCAGACACTACAGCTGCAAGGGTGCTTCTACCCTTGATGCAAACACGTTATCTTTAGGCAAGCTAAAGCTCAGATCATGTGACCGGATTGATTTGATTTGTTTGGTTTATCCTCAAATAAACTGAGAAAAAGAAACCACATTTTGTAAACAATTAACAGGTATTGCTCTTGTAATATAATATATTGTTGCAGTGGGGTGGGTCACGTGAAGCAGGGTGCGAACTACAGTCAGAGGGGGGCTTGGGTCCTCTTAATAAGATATGAGCTCCCCTGAAAACATGATTGTGAAATTTGGGGGTCTCTAAATTATTGACAATATGCTATTTTAGCCTATTTTTCTGTATCTTCATCATGATGGACCATGCATATAATTAGGCTATTATTGATGTATGATTCGTGCATGAGAGTGATTAATCACTCATTCACTTCAATAAAGATAACAGCATGCATGCTATTTTTGCCATCATCATCCAAGCATGAAGGGACAATATCATAAACTTAACTCACTTTAACTGACACTCACTTGAACCCTGACATGAAAGCAACAGGTGAAACATTCGGCCACGTTATGTGGCCAAAAAGCCACAATATAACTACAATGCATATGTGTTAACGTCCCCACTGAGATATTATATTATACTACACTGCAAAAAAGGAAACTCAAGGAAGCTATAATATTTTAGGACGATTTAACCTTATTTTTTCTTATGAAAGACAAATACTCCTGTCAAGCACCATATGTACTGTAGGCTGTTGGACTTGTGTCAAGGTAACTGGTCTTAATTTGTCTTAGTAAGGTATTCAGTCTGTCAAAGGTCAAATGCCCCCCCAAAATACTTGGAATACAAGATAATAAGCAAATGCAAAAGCATTAGCCTTAAAAACCCACAATATGTTTATATTTGTAAAAAATAAACTCCCTCTTAGGACTAAAAGTCCTTAAATTCTCAGAAACAGTGCCCACGACGTGACTCTGTTGTCCTCATTGGTAGCTACAGCCGCGGTTGACCCATTTTTTATGTGGTAGAGTAAAACAACACTGAATACTCACACAAAACATTCTATATCACAAAGACTGGAACAAACTTGAAGTGAAAAATCGCACTGACAAGAGGGGGAGGGACCACCAGAGACAGTTACCATAGTTTCACTGATGGAATCCAATACTCTGCCTCAAACACACACACTGAAACTTACACACACACACACACAGTGCCCAGTTGATCTTTTAATACACTGCCCCCCATGGTGCTGTCTCCAAGGATACAGTTAATATTGGATCAGGAAACTCTTCCTGCTCCATATCCTGGTCTCATCACTGAGACCCAACTGTCCGCTGGTTTTTAACGTCATTCAACTATTCATCACGTTTTTCCTTATAGTTTAAAGTGGGGTATTTTTCTCTTTGCATATATTTTTGAGGATTTATATACCTTTATTAGAGAGTGATAGTCGGACAGTCAGGGAGAAAGAGATGGGGAATGACGTACAACAAAAAGGTCCCCAGCTGAACTTGAACCAGGGTTGTAGCAATGACATATCAGCACCTTAAATCACCAGGGTGGCCTGTTTTTTCTTCTTTATTAGATCATAGTAAGAATAATTAAGACTTCAGGTGGATTACTGTTGATTATTCTGTCATGTGTTGTGTGTTTGAGGGTCATTTTGTAATTTGGCAGCGCTATTCTCAGCACTGATTCCATTTTGGTGTAGAAAACTTGACTAGATAATAACTTATCAATCTAAAATTTGATCAGTGATGATTTAATTATTGCACTATCTTGCCCACCACTGCCGCATGATTACGAGGTCTGTATTACTAGACGGCAGATATTCTTACAGTGCACTACCAGTATCTGTCCAGCAGAGGAGGAAAGGGGACATCCCAGCAGCCAGACAGGAGTTGCACCCAGGCAGAGTGATCCAGTCAAGGGCTGGAAGAACTATTCAGCTGGATAAACATAAGTCCTATTTATCTTATGAATACATCATAGGTTTATATCTTGAGATTAAGTCCCCAGTTGTATGATACAGATTTCATTCTGACAACTTTTTGTACACTATTGAAATCCCAAAACAGGAAATCTGACTCATTTTGGTGTCCCTCAATAACTACTTGTTTGTGTGTTCCTCTTCTTGTGCTTACTGCTGGCTCACCAGGGAATTTATGGAACAAATCAAGGAATGTGGTCTTAGCCCCATCTGCAGAGGTAACACAGAACGCACACACATAAATACTACTCTGCAGCTGTTCAGTACACGTCGACAACTGCTACAATACCACTCTGGAATAAGGAATAAGGCACCCTATATAAAAGTTGTAACTAAAAGCTTCATAAATGGTTAATAAATGCTTAATAAATCAGTTATAAGACATTAATAAGGGAAACTTTTGGGTTGCCAGGTTGTGAAAAATCCCTTAGTCTGGTATTTATCATACTCAAGCATGATTTATTTGTCTTTTTAACAAGTTCTTTAAAGGAGTAGTTTGACATTTTGTGAAATACGCCGGGTTCAGACAGAGTGCTTTCAATCTTCTCATGTAAGTCTCAGTACGAAAGCCAATAAGCACATTTCTCAAAATGTTGGACTATTACTTTAATTAATCAGGAGGCCCCTCTCCAATGGACCATCAACTTATTTACATCTTAACATTAATGGACTTGATTTATTGTGTAAAAACATTTCATTAGTGACTGATTTAACTGATTTAAAACCTCAGTCTAAGTAGTCATTAATCCTTAAAAAAGTCATGTGTTGCAATTTATTCAAAAAAAACAAAACAGCTTCCAATAAATAAATGCATGCTTGAAATGCTACCATTCATCCTGTAAGCTGAGTCATCCAGACTCATGATGCTGTCCAAGCTTTAACCCCTCTATTCATGCAATCAACTCAACTCAACCTTATTTAATTACACAAACTGCTATAGAAAGGGGGGAGAGAGAGAGTGAGAGCTGATAAGTGTGTTATGATATACGAGTAAAGCTAGACAAATAGGCAGGGAGACTGCAGAGGAAGCAAAATGGATGAAATAATTCATGAAAGGGTGTTTAAGGGAGTGGTAAGATGTCCAGATGTTTATTTAGTTGTATTTTGCACACATGCACATGCACAGGAAAGCCCTACGAAAGCTGGAAGACGAATCAACATTCCTCGGTTTACAGCTCTCCCATTCTCTCAATCTTTTGCTGAACAGGGAATCAACCGAGACCTAACAGCTCTCTGCTTGTGTCAGCTCAATGTATATTGACACACACACACACACACACACCCTCAAACACACACACTTACAGATGCCGACTTAGATAAAGTGTATGTGTTAAGGCCAAACAAGCATGCAGCATTTGCTAGGACAGTATACGGGCTATAATCACGTCTTTGGTCAACAACCACCAACAGCAGTCAAGCCTGGAAAAATTGATTTTGTTGTGTGTACACAGATCAGACAAGTTCAAGTCAATAAAAACTGAGATGAGATAATTACATTCTGCCCAAACAGGATAAAGACATGTAATTGCTCATACGTCAGTGTTAATTCATGTGATAGACAGAGCTTATTTAGCACTACAGTTCAAGGTTTTATCAAGCCGAGCTAAAACATTCTTTATGCATGCTTTATAAATGTACAGAAGAGGGTGTGTGCAGGGGATTTCTTCTAAGAAAATACCAGAGAAAATCCAACTTAATTTGAGTTATGACCACAGTGGCATCCCAGAGCACTATATCTATCATAGGATTGCATAAGATCAAACTCACACCCAGACGCTGAAACACACTTGCACAGCCGCAGGCAGCCTGTGGATATATTCTAGGCCAGGGATGAACGATTTCAACCTTTCACCTCCTCTCTCTCTCTCTCCCTCTCTCTAACCCCGTCTCTCTTTTTCCATGTGTCTGTCTCACACCTGTTTATGTCAAATATCAGGCCGATGCACGCTGCAGATTTGCTCTAGCTCACATGTGTCAATTTAGACATGCTACACCACGAGAGGGGAGGGAGGCCATTGGGGGACAAGGGCAGTGGGACAGGGTATGTAACATGGTGGGATGTGATGTAACAGCATTCACTATTGACTTTTTTCCTCCCCCCGCTTTTTTTTAAGAGCAAAAGAGTGTGTATGTGTTTGTGCGATGGGACAGGGTGTTCATTTTAATGTGTGTTTGAGTTATTACACAACTTCCAGAGATCATCTGACCATCTGCAGATAGGGGAATTTCATCAGACAGAGAGACAGACGGACAACAAGTCAACATTTGGGCTTTTGAATGAAAGCTGCCGTGTATGTGTGTGTGTGTGTCTGTGTATGTGTGTGTGTGCTCTTGTACATCTGTGTTTGTGATGACCAATTTGAGTTTTACCCCCTAAGAGTGAAGAAATCTTTTGCAAGTGAAGACACGTTGGCCTGGCTTCACTTCTTCAAAGGGCTCTTTCAGGATTTTGCATTCAGCTTAAGGGTTATTGTAATTAGTTTACAGGAATAGTTTGGGAGAGGGTTAGATGAGAAGCTTGATACCACTCTCCCATTTGTACGCTAAATATAAAGCTATAGCTATCAGCTGGTTAGTTTAGCTTAGCATAAAGATTGGAAAGTTAGTGCACTCAGCCAAGAAATAGTTGAAGAAATAGAAATAGGCACTTAAACCCCCGTAAAACCAGAATATGTCATTTTTATATTTCTGTTTTTGTACAGATTAAACAAACAAGATATAAAATGTTAACTAGAGTGTTTTAGATTTGGATTTTTGTTACCTTTGGACAGACCAGGCTAGCTGTTTCCCCCTGTTTCCAGTCTTTATGCTAAGCTAAGCTAATCAAACACACATCAATCTTCTCATCTCAACACTTGGCAAGGAAATGAATAAGCATATTTCCCAAAATGTTGAACTACTCTTTTAAGATAAGGTTTGGAGGTAGACGTGTAGTCATGGTGGTTTACTACACATTTGGCGTGCTAGCGAGCATGTACCTCACCAGAGTTGGAACTGACTCAAAAAAAATACAGTTCCCATATTTATCGCAATGTTTGCAACTGTGTGGTTCACTGGTGTAACAAATGTAATACTGTAATAGTTTTTGGGCAATCATGGAGCTGTGTGTCACAGAGGAAAAAGCTATTTAAGGCTTGCAATTCTTGTTCAGCAATTCATTGATGATTATAGTCTTTTTATTATAGAACAACGCCAGTCTTCTCCTTTCATTAAAACTTTTTTTTTTGTTAAAGTTATTGTAAGTCTCCAGGGAATTAATTAAGTCAGTGTAATATCCTCCTTACATGACAAAGACAAGTTAACATGTGCAAAATACTCACTGTGGTGATACACTAACCTTCCCAAACCCTTATCTCTGCACTCATGCCTGCTGCTCACTCTGCCACCACATGCATGTATGTTTACAAGTGGGCGCACAACACACACACACACACACACACACACACACAGTTTTTTATCACCTTTTTTTCTCTTTGGCAGGCCATATTGAGGTCAGTAAAAGTCAAACAAGTGCAAAACCAGACCACAGAAGAGAAAAGAAGTGAGAAAAGAAGAGGGTCAGAGAGGACTGCCATGACATTCTCTTCAACCTTCAGCCCCCACCCCCGCACAAAAAAATCTATCAACCATATCCCCCCCCCCCCTCCCGTTAACCCCCCTCAGGCTCAATCTGTTTTTCTTCTCTTTCTCTCTCTGACAGCGGGGGCCTGTTCATCAACCCCTCCCTTCTCCTCCTCCCCCCTCTTTTCTTTACTCTGCCTTTTATTCTCCTAAGCCCGGGTGTCTTTACGGAGGCCCTGTTGTTCCCTCTGATCCTCCCTCTCTCACTCTTTCTCAGCTTTTTCTCATACGTTCAAATTTAAAGATTACAAATGCTTTACTGCACTGTACTACACATACAACTACATTGCTATACATAGAATACTATAGAGAAAAAACAAACGGATGCAACCAAATCATTCACAAACTTCACATTCAAATATACTTTATTTGCATGGTGGCTATTTTTGCATAAAACATGTATATCACACTCCTTGTCTCTCTCTCTCTCTCTCTGTCCTGTCTCTCCCTGTCTCTCCATCCCTCCCACCCCTCAACACCTCCCTCCTCCCTCCTCCCCTGCACTCTCCGCACACCCTGATGACATCACGAACAGCCGGTATAAATCCAGCCAGTAAGATCACAGCACAGCCTGTGGTGCTGACTACTCTCGCGCTCGCTCTCTCTCCCCCTCTCTCTCTCTATCTCTCTCTCTCTTCTCTCGCTCCCTCGCTTTCCTGCCTCTCTCTCTCTCTCTCTCTCATACACACACACACACACCCTGACACAGTCTATCGCACCCTCATTCCTCCACACTGCTGCAGACATGGCTGAGGCTTTCGTTGGCACATGGAACCTCAAGGAGTCCGAGAAATTTGATGAATACATGAAGGAGCTGGGTAAGTGTGCTTTTTTGTGTGTACAATGTGTGCATGGGAGTGACTGCGCATGCGTGTGTAACAGGAGAGGATGCAGTGCCGCCAGAGCTGCATGTGAGCACATGTGAAAATGGGGTTGAAGGAAGATAAACGCATTGTGTGTGTGTGTGTGTGTTTGAACAGTTGAAGCAGCTGTTACTGCAGGGCGTGGGAAATGTAAAAAGGCAGAGGGGGACAATGAATGGGTAAATAAAGGAGGAACCAAGATAGAGAATGAAAATAGAGAAAACATATGTAGAAGATGAAGAGGAAGAAGAAGAAGGGTGGGGAAGGGGAAGAGAGACAGAGAAAGAGAAGAAGGAGAAGAAAGCGGGAGAAGATGGGAATCAGAGGGGGAGGAGAGGAGGAAGGGTGGTTGACCGCATGGCCTATGTGCTGGGAACGAGGGAGGGGCTCTCCTTTAGTGGAGGAAAGAAAATCAACCCCACTGTGAGAAACTCTGAATGGTCAGCAACTGGCATTCACACACACACACACACACACACACACACTTGAGCGTAATGTGGGTGACCTTAGCTGAAAGCTGTTCATTGTTTGCGGTCATGGGAGGGGTTGAATATTAAGATGGTCTCAGTGCCATAGAGTTATCGGGAGACGAGAATGTGCAGATAAAGTGGATTTCAAAATATCTCTCTCACACACACACACACACATAGTTTAGTGTGTGTGTGTGTGTGTGTGATGGGGCCAGGTGCACAGACTTTTACAACCGTGAAGAATGACACTAAAATATTTGACTTTGTGAGTTTGTGTGTGTGTGAGAGATTCACACTCAGTGACCTCAGAAACACATTATCATTGACCTGTCTGCTCCGGTCACCATAGAAACCAGAGACCCTTCAACCTCTGACCCCAATCCTCTCGATCAATGAGGCGTCTGCACACACACACACAGACACACAAAGGGATTTTTTTGTCGCATTGATTGTGGGGAAAAGAAGCTGTTTTGGCTCTTGGAGATTAACTGTATTGTCAGCCTGAAAAAGAGCAGATATGCTATCTTGTCTAAAAAAGGGTGTGACTCATCATTATCCACTGAAATGAACTCTCCTGATCAATCATACCGTCACACACGTGTGTGCATACACACCCACCCTAAAAACAAAGCCAAGTTATAATTTTTATGATATGCGTGCCCAGACAGGCACTCAGGTCAACGAGACCCTGCAGTGTTTGAAGAACATGCTGCGGGTTTGGACAGTAGACAAACAGAGATTAGAGAATGACAGTTGAAGGAGACTCAAAGGGCAAATCCATGACTACTGTTCGCAACTTTTCTCAAAATACACCCTTCCATACCTCCAACCTGGGTATATTAATCATTTACAGCAGTTTATAAATGAATGAAAACATTCAGCAGCGTTTCAGCACATATAAATTAAGGACTCACGGGATGTTGGTTGATCAGTTCACCACTTGTTATAGAGTGAAATATCTCAACAGTTTTCATATGGATTATTATTAAATTAGGTGCAGATATTCATGTAGCTCAGAGGATGAATCCTACTGACTTTGGTGATCCTCTGACTTTTCATCTAGCAGCAGGTCAAAGTTTAATTAGTCTAATGTGGCCAAATACCCGCAAAACCATTGACATTCGCATTAGCCTCAAGTGTATATTGTATTTACTGCTAATTTGCATGTAGCTTAGTTTAGCTAAGAACAGTTGAGGGAAGGTGTCGGTTTGTTTGATCTGTTAATTGGGTTTGTTTGATCTGTTCATCTGTTCAAGGCAACAATGTCCATATAAACCCCCTCACCCCTCCCTCCCCAAACACATTACTCATGTGTCTTTGTTTTTTCTTCAGGTGTTGGTTTTGCTACACGTAAAGTGGGCAACCTGACCAAGCCCACCACTATTATCGCAGTGGACGGCGACAAAGTGACGGTGAAGACTCAGAGCACCATTAAGAACACAGAGCTCAACTTCAAGCTGGGAGAGGAGTTTGACGAGACCACCGCCGACGACAGGAAGGTCAAGGTGAGAAGTCAGGATCACAAATGCTGAAGGGCAAAACCTCCAGTTATAATTTTACAACGTTTTTCTTTGATAAATAAGGTTTTAAGTGGCTTTTTTTTAAGAACATCAGTCACCTCAAAACCCACTAATACACTTTGAAAAATAGAAAAGTATCCAAAAATATACAACAGTGATAACAGTCATGAGGATGATGGATAGCTACAAAAACAAAGCTACCGTTCTTATTTTGAACTTTCAGAGGTGGAGGTGGGTCAGGAAGGTCAGGGGTGGGAGGTGATGGTCAGAGAAGACGGTTTGGCCATAATGTGGAAACATAAAATGGGATCGAAGCCACAGCTACCTCACCTAAAACCTAAAAAGAAAAACGAGAGCAGTTGAGGCTATACTTGTTGGAAATAAGCCGCACACAGGCTGGAAATGTCCTTGTTTCTGGGTCATTGTGAGTCAAATCAATTCTCAGTCAGAGTCAAAACTCTGCATACACAAAATGTGCAGAGCTGATGCAAAACAGCTTCAGGGAGATATTTCTTAAATACTAAAAATATCAAAAGTACATGACACTATGTAAGTTTTGAAAGAAGCAATAACAAATTCTTCCCCCTACAAATGAAAAGCACCTTTACTCATTTTGATACATGCAGGGGGTTTTGCTGCTACAGCTTCACTTAGTCTGGTATGATCAGTGGCTAATATTAGAAAAGTTTAGACAAGATTTAGCGATTTAACTTCTTGATTTGTGCTACATTTGACCATTTTCCATCATTTGTTTTACCTGTAAACCCCCCCCTCCCACCCCCCAAAAAAACAGAAGCTGCCAAGTAACTATAGCTGTCAAATAAGCTTAGTGGAGTACATTAGTCTCTGAAAAGTAAAGAAGTATAAGGATAATTAAATGAAAAAGTACTTTGAAAATTGTGTTACAGTTAATACAGTTTTTGAGTAAATACACCTACATTCTAGCAGTGGACCAAACATTCCTCAGTCATGGGATGATGTGATCTTGTATGTACACTTGGGGTAATTAACTCCGTTTTTCTCTGTTTCTGCTTCAGTCCCTTGTGACAATAGACAACGGGAAGATGGTGCACATACAGAAGTGGGACGGCAAAGAGACCAGTCTGGTCCGGGAAGTCAGTGGAAACGCTCTCACACTGGTCAGTGCTCGAACAAAATTCATACGTGTGTGCATTTCTGCGTTTATGTGTGTGTGCATTTTGTTGTATTTAAACTTTCCTTCTCTCTCCATCACAGACACTCACACTCGGAGATGTCGTCTGCACACGTCGCTATGAGAAGGCAGAGTAAAGCAACACTGAGACCCCCCTCCTCTTTCTACCTTACATCAACTGAAGCCTTGCAACCCCCTAAACTCCTTATAACACCATCTCACACCAAGCAAACCCCTAATACGGGTGATGCTGATCCCCCCAATGTCCCTTCTTCCTCTATGCTCAGTATTAACGTTGCTGCTGACCGTGACCTCACCCCCAGTGTTTTCTCCCCGTCTTTCTCTTTATACTGTCGTTCCTTCTACTGTAAGAAACACTGAATAAATTCCAATGATTTGTTGTTGTTTTCTCTTTAAATGTCCAGGAGCCACATGCATAAAGCTATGTAGATGAAATATACCTTTATATTTCATCTCCTCCTCATCACTTAACCCTCAGATCGCTTTAGACGCCTGGTCTGAAGAGTGTGTGAGGTGCGCACATTCAATTTTTATAAATACCAGTTTATGTGCAGGAAATAGTGTATGCATGTGGCCCCAGGTCTGCATTTTTCTTTTTTTTAGAAAATGAGTTATTATGCATGTGATAAACCTGGAACAGTGTTTGAATTTAAAAGTTTGACTATTGACACCTGAAAAAATAACAATAAAAACGTCCAAAATGTTGGACAAACTGAGAATACTATGAAATTGCTCCAGCTTGGTTTTCTTTCCCCCCTTGAGACGCTAACAGGGACCCTGAAGTCTACAAACACTGAAATGAACAAATATCCTTCAGGGACATTTCACATTATTCTCGTCTGTTGTGTAAGTTTAACTCAGCGAACTTCAGCCAAAGGATGTTGTAAAAATTAGAGTCACTGTCATGAGTACAGAGGTGAACTTTCAGAGTTTGGTGATCTTGAAACAGTTCCAGTCTGAGCCATAGTTGCATCTACAAGCTAAAGAGTTCAGTAGTGCAACTCAATTGTACACATCGGAATGGATCCAAAGAGTGTGACCACAGTTTCCATCACACATGGCTTCACAGGGACTCACATGGAGGTTAATTATAAATCCTGTGTGTATTTATACGAGTGTGTGTCTTGCTTTTGCCCTGGCTAGATGAGGGGAAAGTTTCGTTAAAGCTTGAACTAGGTGCGCGGCTACTGTGTCCTGTACTTGCACATGACGTGTGTGCTTTCTAAATTGGGATCATTCCTTCCCACAGTAGATAGGTGTCATATGTTAGCATCAGACTGCCAAGTAGAGGCAGGGTGAAGGGGTCAAAGGGCTCAGGATGAGTCAGGGTATCTTTGAAATCACCCTGAGCTGAAATGATATCCAAATAAATTTAAATGATGTTTATAGCCTTCTTGTATCATAACTATATCCATATATTTATATCAATGAGGAAAGTAAACACACAGATAGCAAGTGAGGAGAAAAGTTGAACTACATACAGTATAAATAGATTAAATTAATGGATAAACTGTTGAAACGTTGAGCTTCTGCCACACCAAGAGTTAATATGAATGACCAAACCAATTTAAACAAAGAAACAAAGCCTGAACAATAATTCCAGGATATCCTCAATGTCTCTGCGGGGAAAACTAAAGAACATTTCCACGAATCCTCCCATCCCATCTGTTGAAGGAGTATGATGGAGATGTGTTTGAGCCACAGCTGTTGGAGTCTGTCCAATAAAAAAAGTTGTGAAAGACTGATATTAAAGACCAAAAATCTTACTAATTACATGCATAAAAGTGCATATTAGGAAACTAAACAAGTATTACTAAACAAGTAGTACACATATACTCTTAAAAAAAGTGGGAACAATTGTGCCGTATGAACCCACTCTTATTTCAAGAAGACATTCATATCAATAAACAGCAAACACATCAAACAACTTCATTAAATTGTTTCATTTGAAAATTAATTCTAGACCTTCTTAGTCTAAAAAAGAACTTAAGAGAGCTTTCAACTACATGTCATAATCTTTATCAGCAGATGGAGTTCGCAGAAGATTGTGAGGTGTAGTGGAAAATTTTGAGAAAAAAAAAACTAGAAAGTAGAGCTTTAGTTAAGTTTTTTCATGAAACAAATTAATAAAATCAGGTGACAATGTTTTAAAGGTAAAAATCCAAATACAATTTGTGTTGGAGCAGGTATTCACGTCACCTTCCTTGCACTATGTAGTTTATTTCAAACATTTAACCCTGATTTTATAAATCAACGCTCATCTGTAAAAGAATTAGTTTGATATTTTGAGAAATGTGCTTATTGGTGCTCTGGAAACATCTTCACCAACACCTACGTGATATAACATGTTAATGTGTGAGTTTTAGAAGTGCTGCTGGGCTGATATTGTTACCGTTTACCTCTTGTTTACAGTCATTATGCTAAACTAAGCTAACCGACCTCTGGCTGTAACCTTATATTTAAAAGACAAATACGTGAGTGGTAATGATCCTCTTCATCAACAACAAAAACTCACCGCCTGAAGGCCAATAAGCATATTTCACAAAATGTCAAACCATCTTCAGGTTTGTTTTGTTTTTTTTCCAAATCGTTCCAACACAATCTACAAGGATCCATAAATCAGGTATTCACCTATTGGCAGCAGAAAGGCTACATGTTTCAAGGATATACTGTAAAAACCCTTCAGATCCCTCAAGGTCAAATCAAACATTGTAATACAAGCCGAACAAATACGCAGATTCCACTTGTTAACTTTTTATGTTCTGCGGTTATATTCAGATTATTGCAAAAATGCAACACAAGCTCACACTTGTTCAGGCTTCAGGGTCATGCTAAATGTTCAACAGGTCTTATTAAAGTCAGGAATTTAATTAATTAGAGTCCTGAGACTGACCAAAGAAGTGGAGTCACTACCAGTGGAGTGCACTGGAGTCGTGTCAGACCACTACAGCTGGAAAAAAATCTCATTGCACAATCTGACAAGTTGAAGTTTAGAAACTAGGTTGAAACAAAACAAACAACGTGTCGATTCCCTCGTGTTGCCTCATCGTGTCTCACATTGACGAGCAGTTTATCTTTTAAAAGTCTGTCCACTTTGTGCCAATTTTGACCTCATGGGACATGACCCTGCCACGAGACATCTACTTCACATGAAAACATAAACTCAATATGACCCTGTGGTAGAGCACACCCAACCTGAGAATTTCTAATGTACGTGTGTGTGTGTGTGTGTGTGTGTTTTTGTCCCCCAGGGGCCGACTTTTATAGAAACATTATGAGTTCAAAGTCCAGGAACAAAGACATCAAGAGGCATTTTTTTTACATTTACAAATAAAAAACATGCTTTAATGGAATTAACAGTCGACATGCAGGAAGGGGGATATGTGTGTGTGTGTGTGTTGTGAGCAGACCCTGGAGGTAAGATACACAAACACACACATGTATGTACATGGAAGAACACAATAAGCAGTGGACAACTTCAGGATATCACCATAGCTTGGGCTTCCTGTCACGCTTATTTGGGCTGCATTACACTTCCTGTTTGTGTCTTTACTACTTCCTATGTGTGTGTGTGTGTGGCTTTCTCTGTGTTGAATATTTCCAGGATTTCATGTCAGAACCCCCCCAGAGTCGGCTTTTCGGTCCTCGTCTGCCTAATTGATTCCCCAGATCATAAGAAACTGGATAGCTGTAAACAATATCTGGATTTCAAGAGGGAAAGCCACTTGCTGTCATATTGCTTACACCTCTCTGGTTACGTATGATCATGTGTAAACCCCTCCTCCTGTTAGGTTATTTCAGGGCAAGTGCCTCCTGATTTGTTAAGAGTTGTCAAGTGGACTTGATGTATTTCTAATTATATAAGGAGATAATAAGCACTTTCCTCACTTAAATGGATGAAGGTTTCTATAATAAGATGATTGATGGAGAGTTTATTAAAAGATGGAAGTCTGCCTGTTGCTAACCACTTCCTCTTTTGCGTCTGTCTGATAGCTGCAGTGTGTGTGACTGTAGATGTGCAGTGGTGCGGCTGTCTCATCTGTGTTTGTGAGATTTGTGTTTTTTGTGTTTCTTCTTCTTTTTGTCCTCTCTGTCGTGAGTGTGGTCGCGCCGCTTCCTCTTGGATTTGCACTCGTCGCTGCTGCTGCCGCTGCCGCTGCTGTCGCTGTCCGACTCCTTCCTCTCCCTCTTCCTCTTCTTCTTCATTTTCTTCTCCTGAAGGATAAACAACATGGCAAGACAAATGTGTCAATGAAGAGGCGATTGTTGTGTTGTGTGGCAAGAAAAGGAACTTGAACGATGATTCTGCAAAAATGCGTTAAAAAAAAAGCAGACAGCTGTTTCCTAATACTCAAAATGACCACACATTATTTGTCATTTTACCGGCACTTAACCATTATGTATTCTTCCTAACGCCTTTTTTGACAGTTCTCACAAAACTCTCTTGAATCTTTCTGAGTAAAGCAATCACAAATATATATAGTGTCATCCTGCTCGGATATGTGTGGGTTGTTGCATCAGATGACTCAGAGTCGAGACACAGAAGAAGAAAGGTGCAGGAGAACTACACACGCACAAAAAAAGGAAGTGAGAACTTCTTGAGAAATTAACTGACAAATATTAACCTTCTTTTTCTTTTTCTTTTTGTCTGAGCCTTGCTGAGGTGCGACCGAAGGTGTCTGCTGCTGCTGTGGCTCTTCATCGTCCTCCTCTGGCAAAAGAGCGTATTGCAAGCCCGGAGCAGAGAAACAGTCCTTTGTAAAGTGACCTGAAAAGAGTAATGATCTATTCAAGCAACTGCACACATTTAAAGTGATTTACAATAAATATCCCAGTGGAGAAAAAAACACTCTGCCTCTCTTGTATTTTGCGGTTTTAATCATTGACAGTTGTATCGCTCATATTGTTGTCGTACCTTTGCAGCCGCACTTTGAGCATGTTGTGTTGAGTACAGCGTCCAGTGTTATCCTGTTGCCAGAGTGGTCTTTAAAATTCCTACGTCGCCTCGCATCTTGCCTGCAAACACACACAGATGAGTAGAACACACACCCGTACACGCACAGTCACACATTCGTCTTAAAAACAGTAAACACTTACTCTGCCATAACGTTGTTAGGATCCAAGTCCCGCCCTGTTCCCTGATTGACAGCTTTCATTGAGAAGGACAACTTCACCTTTTCTCCTTGAATCTGAGAGGCAGAGGGCAGAGCTTCAGTCATCCTGCTCTGACACTGAATGCTACATACATACTTTGTGTGTGTCTATGTATATGTGTGTGTGTGTGTGTGTGTTGTTACCTCTCTCCCAATGACTTTAATCCACACCTTTTCCCCCACATCGACAATCTCTGAGGCATTCTCAACCCGTGATGCTGACATCTCACTCACATGTACCAGGCCTGTATGTGTAAGGAAGATATAGTTAATATATTGAGCTATAAAACACATAAAAAATTAGGAGAAATTACCAGCAAAAGATTTAGACACACAAATACATCTTTGTAGTCCTGACGATGAAATTCATGCCGTCATTCTGTCAAGACGTGAAGACCGCAGCGTTCTGCTTTCTGACCATTAAAAACCAGTTGAACCGAGAAAGTTTGTTCACACGACATGAATGCTGACTCACAACTCAAGGGATATAACTTTAAAAAGTAATTTCTTGCTAAAATCTTTCTTTAATCATAAACTGGTTCTGTTGTACAGAAATATTAAATAAAACACAACAATGTCATCTGCTTCTCAGCATTTCAGGTGTTGAATTTGTCCCGTTAATCTTGGCTCAGTTCGCCCTCCAGTGGTTGAAATGAGCAGCTGGTGTTCAGATGGACATACAGGTCAAAGACAACTGTGCCAAAATAAATCATTTGGTTAAGAAACAGTAACTTTAGTATAAATATAAATTTGAGACATTCCGTTACATCAATCTGTTCTTCTTTTTACCATCTCAGCCCAACCTCAAACCTTTCCGACTCTTCCCTTCTCTACATGCACATTATCTTGGATTTTTGACACAGTATCCAGGAAAAAACCTCAAATTAAACTTAACAGTGATTATGTTTAAAAAATATGTTTACATATTAAAAAAAAACCTTGGCTTGCATTGTAATATTTATCCTTCCAGATGATCTACTTTACATTGCCTCATACCCTCAAATTGCAGGATGTTGGTTACTGTCTCTTAAACAATCGAAAGAGGAAATTCTGTGGAAATGTTAAAATCCAAACCCAAGACCTGTCTGTTCCTTTTCTAATACAACTTGCACTCTATATTTCATCATCATCATCAGGGGTGCCAGCTGTTTCCTGCGTCCTTTGCACTCACCTTGAATTGCTTTTGGCTCTGGTCAAAGTCACAAATCTGACACAGTGTTTCTACCTGGCAGTGGATGCAGATGCTGGCTTAACATCTGTCTGCCACGGTATGTTTCCTCTGTCTTATAGTTTGTTTTTTTTAATCATTACCCATGTTACATTAGATTTTACTGTTTTGTGTCAACACCTATTACACACCTTTTTTGCCTTAAAAAGGTTTTCTTGATTTATGCTCCCGTTACTCACTAATCTGTCTTGTGTTCTTTTAGGCTTCCTATTAGTCAGTTTCCTTCTGTGATCATTTCCTTCTGATTAGTTAGATCATTTTAAGTAAATAAAAAAATGTCAGTTCCCACTCACCTTCCTTCTTGTATCCTGGCAGGCGGACAAAAGCTCCATAGGTCTGCACAGAGACCACCTCTCCCTTGGAAATACAGTACAGTGGTGGCAGACCGTCCAGTCCAGCAGGTTCTTGTGCTGGGCCATCACTGTCAGACATTATCTCAGTGGAGGTAGATCATCGGTATCTTTAGGTGAATCTAGAAGATTGATAATGAAACATATTTCATTATTTATAGTCCTGTGTGTTGAATATATATATATATATATATATATATATATATATATATATATATATATATATATATATATATATATATATATATATATATAAAGTGCTACAGTATCAATAACATAACACAACACAACATAAAGAATATAATAATAATAATAATAATAATAACAACAACAACATGAACAAGCCTTCCCTAGTAGAAAGGTTTTTGGCCTTTTTTTGTAATTTTATATGTATATTTGTTTAAATAAAGATTTTTAAAAAAATAAGTAGAGACCTCCTAACAGCTTTAGAGGGACCTCAACACATTAACAGATATTTCATTCATAATTTTCCTACTTTTTGAAATTTCAAAAGCATCTGATTTAATCTTTCCTCTCTTCTGCAGTATTATTCTTTCTCATGAGGCTCACGGGGATAAAATATAGCTGGTTTCCGTGTCTCGATTTGTTTGAGATAAAAAAAAACTGCCGAAAGACTTTGAATAGTAGCATCGATGCTAATGTTAGCTACATTAAAGCATTGTGCGCCACTTTGCAAACAAGGTTCAAAAGACAAAAACACATAAACAGCTAAATTAATCCGTGCAAAAAATTGAAACACGTTCTATGACGATCAAACATTACGCAGGGTAACACAAAGTCAGTGGAACATATAAAATAAACATGATATTACCTTTCGTTGTAGCAGCGCTAGCTTCGGTTTTACATCCGGTGCAACTCAGTTCGACAACAACCCAAGTAACCAATCATCGCATCCGGTGCAAATCTCGACCAATCAGACGTCTCATAGATGGCGGAAGTAGTCCTTCTCAGTTCTCCCTCTTCACTCGACGTTTCTCCCTGAAAGACGTCCATTCATTTTTATTTTTTGTTTGTAACTTAAACCATTATAATTAATCGCTTTGGCTGCTGGTTGTCGAGTAAGTCGGGATGATTGAACCCAAGAAGAGAGCGGCGGACATGGCGGTGGTTCCAGCCGCCATGAAGCGGCCGCGGACGGAGCTGGTGGCGGCGGCTCAGTCCCAGCAGCTCGTGGCCACGGTACGTAGACTAAGAGGGCGAAAGTATCCGTACGAGTTACTTACAGCTGAATGTTTAGTTTACAGCTGAATGTTTAGTTTAGTGCTCCCAGATGCACACAAGAGGACCAGAAAGTACTTTTAAATGTATAAACTTAACCAGCAGAGCTAAAACGATTGGCAGGAAAGGAAAATAACATTACATTGACTCATAATTAGCCAAGTATGCAAGCATACAAAGATTGTGTCTATGTGTTTGGTCCCACAAATGCAACATAGAAGAATAAATAGAACAAAAGTAAAGTAATAAAGTAAGGTAAAAAAGGTAAAACATAGTAATGTTAAAAATTAAATTTGAAATTAAAAACCTATTTACAGAGTGGAATAATAATAGGTTTGAATAATATAGAATAACTTGAAATGAAATATTGACTGTACAAAGGAAGTATGCTTTAGACAAAGAAATGAAGTGTATGAAACATATGAAGGTGACAAGAGCAACAAATAAATGTGACGTGTGCAATAAATAAACAGTGGAGGTTGAATGCAATGCTCAATGTAAAGTCCAGTTTGATTTAAATATATGTAAGTTACCAGTGCAGGGATTAAACAAGGCCTGTGAGATTTAAAGTCCAGTTTGATAACAGAACAGTTCAACTATTTAGTAGGACACCAGCTTTCTGTTCCTGTGTCTGCTGGTAGAGGTTTTTATGGATCTCAGTCTTTTTCCTGAGGAAAGAAGTTCAAAGAGTCTGTGTCCAGGGTGGGATGGGTTGGAGATGATCTTGCTTACGCACCGCTTGGCCCCTGAGGAGAGCAGCTGATCAGTGGGGGGGGGGGGTTTGCAGCCGATGATCTTCTCGGCTGAGCGAATGATGTGCTGCAGCCTCTGAATGTCCTGTTTGGTTGCTGCACTGCGCTGAACAGTGATAGATGATGTGAGGATGGACTTAACAATGGCAGTGTAGAACTGGATCAACACTGCCTGCAGCAGCTGCCTCAGGAAGAACATCCTCTGTTGGGCCTTGTCGGTTATGCAGCTGATGTTAACAGCGTCGTTAGCAATGCACAGTTAGGATAGATTGATACTTAAAATGTAATGTTTGATATTGTGGTAGTTTTTTAGTTTTACCACATTGTTTACCGAGTCAGGTTTCTCCCACAATTATTTCTATAACACCTGAAAAAGTTATGAATATAAACCAAAAGAAATATTGTGAAACAGTAATTATATTGAAAAAGTCCACTTGTTATGGAGACCCGGCCATGAGTATATTAGGTACACCTAACTTAAACATAATACAGTCTAATACATCAAATCCTTCCTTCATGAAGGTTATAATATTCATTTTGCGTTGACACTGTTGTCAAGCGGCACTGATTCAACCTTATGGTCATTTTGGTGCGATAGATTGTATTGCGCTATACTGAGATTAGTTTTTAATACACAAAATAGTAGAAACACCTCTTGGGTACATTGAAGGTAAGATTTATTGGAGGCTTGTGTAAGACCGCATTAGTTTATCTAGGTGTATTAAACTGACAACAGAGCGTCTCTTCATGAGTTATGAAAGTGTATCGTGGTAATTGCCTGGTGGGTTTTTGTCCTCGACTATTAACATCATTTTCCAAGTCAGATTTCTACCAGAATGATTTCTGCAATTCTTGAAAAAGCAAAAAGCCCCGTTTGACTTTTTATTTTCAAGCAGTCCACTGTAACGAACATCAACTGGACAACTGATGATATTACAAAACACTACTGATATTCAATATAGACCAGCTGATACTGGATTATTTCTGGCCTATATTGATATTTAATTGTTGAAAAGTCCTACAACAAATTATCGATATTTGTTTTTTAACAATAACACATAATATGAACTAATATTTTTGATGAACATCCCTTAAATCTGGTTATTAAAGATAAAAACATGAACTAATCCGGACATCTCACAGTTGGAGAATAAACTTGTCAGAGCTCTGTCATGGACAAACTATACAAAGACAACACTGTTTCTAAATAACCTCAAACATATCTTTGGCATTTCTGTACCACAATTTTTTGTTACTTATTGGTTTACATATATGCAGATACAGATATAAAATTGATAAACTAATATCGGGCCATCAGGCTCTAATACTAAATGATGGTCTTCTTGTTATTGGTGTAAAACCTTTATGTACTGTACAGTTCACACAGCACTAACCTCAGTTTCACTGACTATATGTGACTCCTGATGATGTGACGTGTCTCCTGTAGGGTCCCCCACGGACTTCCAGCCTGCAGGCTCCCATCATGCTGATGTCCGGCCATGACGGCGAGGTCTACTGCTGCAAGTTTCACCCCAATGGAGCCACTCTGGCCTCCTCAGGATTTGACAGGCTCATATGTAAGTAATTAACACTTACGATTAAACTACTGCAGACGACGGACAAACCTGCATATCTTTGTGAAAACGTATTAATGCTCCCAGTTACGGTCAATAACCTGTTGTATGCTGTGTTCCTTTGCTGCAGTGATGTGGAATGTGTACGGAGATTGTGAAAATTATGCAACTCTGAAGGGTCATAGTGGAGCCGTGATGGAGCTGCACTACAACACAGACGGCAGGTATGAATAAAACACTGATAAAATTAAGTCTGCTGGACCAAACTCCACCATGAATAAAGAGCTTTATTTGACAAAATCAAGACTGATAAACACACAAGATGTGAGAGAACAAACAAAAACAAAGTTAAAACAGTTCAGACACATATTTTGGATAAAAACACCTGATGTCATTTAGTTTGTACTGAATGTGAACAGACATTGAAAACAGTTTCTTCCTGATTTTCTCGCTAATCAAAATTCCCTCCATCCAACTTTTATCTGGTAATGTTTAAATATGAGTCATGAGTTTTCTTTCAAAATAGTGAATACAATGTGGAGTGGCAGTTTGTGTAATGATTGCAATCTATACACCTTCCATTCAAACTGAGATTGTTTTTGATATGATGGTGTAATTACTGTTTTTTTTTGTACATTAAACAATTCACTAATTAGTAAATGCAGAATCCTGGAGCTTAGAATTTTGATATCAGTAATATTATCAATTATCTAATGACATATTGGTCTAAACCAAGCAAAATGTGACTGTTCATGCTAGTTTCTCCAGTCGATCCATTTGCTTAAGTTGCTAGGAGACATCTCAAACATCCTCCTACTTCTGAATTCATGGATTAATCTACTGAGTATAAACACAATGTATTTTTTTGTTGAGGAACACGTGTAGAAAGAACTTACTAACTGTTCCTCACTGTATGTTTCAGCGTGCTGTTCTCGGCAAGCACAGACAAGACTGTAGGTGTGTGGGACAGTGAAACGGGTGAGAGGATCAAGCGTCTGAAGGGCCACACCTCCTTCGTTAACACCTGCTACCCGGCCCGCCGAGGGCCCCAGCTGGTCTGCACTGGCAGCGATGACGGGACAGTGAAGGTGAGCTTTCTACATGACGTGTGGTGGGGGTTTTATCCCACGTCATGGTTTTCACTGCTCTGTAGGCACAAGTAAGAATGTTGTTTTGGGAAACGAGTGGTTCGTTGTCACTAACATGTGTCAGATGCTGCAGTTTAATTGTTGTGGTGAAAGCTTTACTGGTCTGATAATGGTTTTGTGTGTGTGTGTGTGTTTGTCTCTGCGGCAGCTGTGGGACGTCCGTAAGAAAGGGGCAATCCACACTTTCCAGAATACCTATCAGGTGCTGGCCGTCACCTTCAACGACACCAGTGATCAGATTCTGTCCGGAGGCATCGACAACGACATCAAGGTACCGAGCTTCAGCGTACACAGGAAACCTGGAAATGACACAGAAAATCTGAAAAATGACGTGCATTCAAAATGATTATAAGAATGTTCTTATTGAGTAATTAAAGTTCACTTTTAAAACTGTAAAACTTATACATACTTTAAATGCTGCATATGTTATGGGTAGTTTAACTAAAAATAATAATTTCTTTTTTTTTTTTTTTTTAAGCACTTGAGTTTAAAATTCACCGAACAAACAAACAAGAGCAGAATGAAGTTGGTCATTGACACCTGTTGTTGATGTCTTAAAATGTTGATGTATCTGCAAATGATGTCAAATATTGATCATGGAAGGCCTGCTGTATATTATGGATCTTATCTCAGCCCGTTACAATGAGATCTTTAACATACACTCTATCTGATTCATATTTTACTCTGCAACAGTAAATATTTACTTAAAATGATCAGCATTAATATACACAGTCAGCCTTTTTTGTTGAATATATGCTATACTATAACCTTTTGGTGCTTTTTACCTTTTTACCTTTTGTACCTAATAGCATAACAATATTATTAGTATATAATCACTAAGCAGTCATTTGAGAGTAGAGACATGCGTTCACGTTCAAGATGAAAATACATTCATGGCCAGTCTTAAATATCTATGGTTTAGATAAAACATCAGGAGTATTTGTACCCAACTGATGAGCTTGGGTGAGCTGAGGAGTCAAAGTAGGACAATAAAATTAAAGACAGATTAGATAATAACTAACAGTGCCACAGTGCCGGGGGCTTTCGTGACAGATTGCCTGCAGTTTCCTGTAGTTGCTTAACCTGATGCGCCAGATGGTTTGTTACACAGAACCATCTGAGAAGTCATCCATGGAAACTGTTTGGAAAAAGGGCCGGCACCTTTAAAAAATACTCGACAGGTAATTGGATGAACCACCTGTCCATCACTGTCTATCACCGTCTTACCTTGCGAGGCAGCTGGATTCACAATGCAAGACACAAACGCATAACTTGAAGCCTGATGAGATGGATTCTCATGTGATGTTGTAATCTCGCGAATCCAGCTGCCTCACAAGGTAAGCAGTCGCTGTCATGGCAACAAAAACAAAGTATTTACATTGCAATATTCTGCTTTTGTGGCTCAACTCAAACTTCTGTTGAAAGGGATGAGTTCAGTCATGTAGGATGGGGTCACTATAAAGCTGCAGACTAATATCTGTAGCAGGTGAAACACACTTCATTTTTCATTTGGGCATGAACAAAACAAGGTGCTTAAAGGTGCTTGTACAGTATTCATCTCATTTTCAGCAAGCCGTGAACCTGCCTCTCTCAGGTGCTACAAAGCACTTACACATAAAACAGCAAATTCATTGCTTCTTTTTCTCTTGCATTTTTTATAACAATGTTCAAGGATCACACTTGTGTTTTATGCGCTTCTTTCTGGTACCTACTTAAAATTAGAAACTCTGCTGCTCCTTTGCGATTGTGTAGCAGTTGTTTTTGTGTTATATTGTGTACATTTTCTGTAAGAACATCACTTTCTCCTTTTTCTTTTCCCCCATGGCTCCAAACTAAAAAGGACAGATGGTTCTTGGCCTCTGGATATAGATACAGACCTGAGAATGACTGTATGTCATCCTTTTTGTAAGACAGTGTTGTATGTTGTGCAGGTGTGGGACCTGAGGCAGAATAAGCTGATCTACAGTATGCACGGACATAGCGACTCAGTAACCGGACTCAGCCTGAGCTCTGAGGGATCTTATCTTCTTTCCAACTCCATGGACAACACAGGTAATGTGTGTGTGTGTGTGTGTGTGTGTGTGTGTGTGTGTGTGTGTGTGCAAGAAGTCAGTTTTTTTTAGATAATAACAATGGATTTTATGCGTTCTGTGTTTGACTTTTGTTTGCATCTCTGTGTAGTGCGGATTTGGGATGTTCGACCATTTGCACCCAAGGAGAGATGTGTGAAGATTTTCCAGGGCAACGTTCACAACTTTGAAAAGGTAACAATAATAACTCTCTGACCCTGTTTGTGGTCAAGGGCACATGCAGCAGTATACTTCCACTTACAGTACTGATACTCTTTCCACTGTTGAGAACATTCAGAGTAACAGATTGTATATATATTCGAGGAAATACAGCAAAGAGCAACAAAGAGAGTTCAACCCTAATTTTTTCCCAAAGGTATCAAAACATGTCACTTTCTGACATTTAATACTTTCATCCTGTGGAAAATCTCTGATACGCTCCACAACTTTGTACATAAGTGACTAACAGCTGCAGTCCTGCTGGCAGTGTTTACACATGTTGTTGACCGCGGTTGCGTGACATCTCCTTTCATCTTCTCTGGCCTTTCCCATCACTCACTGCGGTCCTTTCTAGTAAAGACATGCTCATCTTTCATCTCATTATGGAAATAGTGGCTCACATGTAGAAATAGTTGTGTCATGTTGCTAACGCTGTGTCGAACATCTGCTCCTGTCTTTCAGAATTTGCTGAGGTGCTCCTGGTCTAATGACGGCAGTAAGATAGCTGCAGGCTCGGCTGACAGGTGAGAAGCAAACACACAAACATCAAATGCACATTTTGTTTTCTCACATTAGCTACAGACCGAGGCGTGCTTCATTATCTGGTGCATAATTATTATCTGAGAGCTGAAGTCTGGATGTAACCTCCGGGCTAGCTGCAGTTCTACTAGCATCTGTAACTCAATGCAGAGCCCTACTGAACAAATCCTTCATGAGTCTTTCTGAAAAAGTGAACCCTGTTCTGAGGTTTACTCTCCATATTCATTGGTTTATCTAGGAGTAGATGTATTGGAGGAAGAAACCTCAGTGATTAAGTTAAACAATTTGATAGTAGGACTGCGACTAACAATTATTTTCATTATCGATTAATCTGTAGATTATTTTCTCAATTCATCGTTTTGTCTATAAAATGTCACATAATTGTAAAAATCGCCCATTATAATTTCTTATAGCCCATGGTAACGTGTTCAAATGTCTTGTTTTGTCTCATCAACAGTCAAAAATCCAAAGATATTTAGTTTACTGTCATGTATGACACAGAAAGGCATCAAATCTTCACCTCTAGGAGGCTGCAACCAGCAAATGTTTGGCATTTCTGCTTGATAAATGACTAAAAGGATTATTCAATTATCAAAAGTTACAGATTAATTTTCTGTCGATCAACTAATCGATTACTCGACTAATCGTTGCAGTGCTATTTGTTAGCATATAAAAAAAACTACAGCTCCCATGAACAGCGTGCATACTTGTGTCCTTGTAACTTGGTTTCTTCCATATTGACCAACACCTACTATTAAAGGTGCAGTGTGTAGAATTTAGAGGCATCAAGCAGAATGGAGTTGGCAGAAAAATAATATAATTTTCATAATTATGTTTTAATTAGTGTATAATCACTTGAAAATAAGAATTGTTGTGTTTTTGTTACCTTAGAATGAGCCCTTTATATCTACATAGGGAGCAGGCATAGACTGTAAAAGATAATGAATGTGGTCACCGTGACGTCACCCGCTGGTTTGTGAACTCCTGCTTTGAAGCCTCAAGTTTACATCTGACCATCACCATCTTTGATTTTTGGAGCCAGAAGTGACCATATTTGGACGAGAGGGTGGAGCTGACCCTAACGCTAGCTTGGTTAGCACGGTGCATTTACAGTCTATGGTTAACTGTGATAATGCTAATGCTAATTTTCACTAGTGAAAAACTGGCTTAAAACCATTAACACAAAATGTACTAACTGGAAAAACTGAACATCAGACTCCTTAGAGGGTCTTTTAGTACAACCAAACACTGAACAAGACATTTTTGGCGACCAAAATGTTAGAATTAACTTTCATGAACTGAAAACACACTGGAATAGCGACGGTTACGGCTACATCTATACTCTGTGAATCTGGGGTTAAACCATGGTTACATTACCTAATCAATGTTGTTGCCGTGGAAGCAACTTGCCTGTGACAGCACCTACCTGTCACTCAAATTAGCCATGCCCTTAATTATGCATAGCTTTAAGCCTTGATAAAATTTAAATGGGTGACTTATATAAAAATTCACCCCCTGTACAGGTGTCATTAATGGATAAATTAGTTACGGAGACCAAAACCAATTTTTGTACCAGGCTGTAAACATGTTTATTTCTGCTGTCAGATTAGCCATTTTAACATGGGCCTCTATAGGGATTGACTGGCTTTTGGAGCCTCAAGTGGCCATTCGGGAAAGTTTTCGGCACTTCGGTGTTGGCTTCATTTTTCAGACCTGCAGGTTGCCCCTTGGGAGCGGATCCCCTTCCATTGAGCCCGCCATGTTGCACCGCCATGTTTCTACAGTAGCCCACAAACAACCAAACCAAACACTGACTCTAGAGAGGGCTTTTGTGTTTTGTTTTGTTTTGTTTTGTTTTTTTGTGAGTTTTGCGGTCACCATAGGTTCTCCTACATGCTTGGAAGGGGTATTCAGTTGGTTGCAATCTGGAAGCTCACCACTAGATGCCACTTAATCTTACACACTGGTCCTTAATTTCATTTTTCCAATTTTTAATCTGTAATCTCTGCTGTCAAAAATGAAGTGATTCTGTGGGTGAAATGGTGTCCATTAAAGGCAACTAAAAACATAAATGTTAAATAAACAATGTTTTTTGACAAGTTTTTTTCTTTTAATCCTCCCTGTGTGATGATGTTCAGTACAGTTGAGGGTTAGATTTTTATCAGCTTGCATTATTACAAATGTAAATGTGATTAGGATGGCTTAGAATTAAGTTTTCTTCTTTCTGAAACAGAACCATTAACATCTGTAAACCACAAACAACAGTATAACTTACAACAACAAAAAAATACAATAAATACAATAATCATTCTGTTTCATGTGTCTCAGCTTTGCATCAGGAGTCATACTAACCATTTACTGTTTGGTCTCTTTAGATTTGTGTATATTTGGGACACCACATCCCGCAGGATCCTGTACAAGCTGCCGGGCCACGCCGGCTCTGTTAACGAAGTGGCCTTTCACCCAGAGGAGCCAATAGGTGAGCGGCACCACTGCTTTAGTCTCAGATTACATGCTGTTATACATGTTAGAAGAATGGAAGAGAGATATTTGAAGACTCGAGGAACGGGTTTGTTTTTTTTAAGATATAAAGAACACAAGGAAAAGCTAACCTGAGAGGAGAGTAGGGGATGTGTAGGGAAGAGGTTTTAATACATATCCTATTTTTGGTTTTATTTGACATTATTGTAACTTTTTTAGTTGATCTTGACTAACAATCATAGTTTAATCATGTTTTTTTGTTTGTCTCCTTGAACAGTGCTGTCTGGTGCCAGTGATAAACGGCTCTACATGGGTGAAATTCAGTAGGATGTGTGTGTACTCTTGGATGTGTGTGTGTGTGTTTGTGAGTATGTTTGTGTGTCCTGCAAGCGAGCGTCCTGCCTTTGGAAGTGGATGCGTGGTGTTTGAGAGCGGGTCAGGAGTCTCTGTAATTTGCTTCAGCTTGTCACAGAACAACCTCAGGACGTGTGTTTGAAGTCTGTGATACTCAGTCGCAACAAAACCTACAAATTGATTTGTTTTTTTATGCTGATTTGTTCCTTTTTAATAAACTTTAGTATTCTGTAAAAAGAATGTGTCAAATCCTTCTGTCATTTTGATGCTTTTTTGTGTCCACAGTTGGTTTACATGTAACCTGTTTTTGTTTTTATCCTCCAAACTTGAGTAAAAACAGACCAGCTATTAAACAGCGTGGCCTGTTTATGCCCAGATCATTTTACACCGTCCATCCTCTACCACTTTAAAATGGAAATTATTGTTCCTTCTACTCCACTACATCTTTTTGACAGTGCTAGTATTGACAGACACTTGTATTTGTGCAACAGAAATCAATTAGACAACATTATCAAGGTAGTGAGAACATCTTTGATGAGCAGCGTCCTTCCTCGTTGCACATTTTCTGGTAACAAATCACTTGGAAAGCAAAATCCACTTCCAGACTGTCTTCTCTTGAATGAATCTGACAGTCGCCCCCCCTCTGGTCAGAGATACAGGCTTAAGTCAAGTCAAGTTAATTTTATTTGTATATCCCAATATCACAAATTTGCCTCAGGGGGCTTTACAATCTATAAAGCAATACAACATCCTCTGTCCTCACACTCTCGATTCAGATCACTAAGAAATCTCAGGAAGAGCAACAGAAGAGGGATTCCTCTTCCAGATCAATATTCCATGTGCAATAAATGCACTTCACATATACTTATTCTAAAAAATATATTCAGATATACCTATTGATTCCCCACACAGACTAGGACTTCATCTTATTTGCCTTTGCTGCAGTTTTAAAATAAACTTTTTTACTTTATTCTGTACAGAGTATAATTAACATACTTTTAATGTCATGTGTTGTTTCACTGTGTTTTTATTGGTTTTTCATTTGCTTTGCTGCAAAATGATTTCCTTATGTGTGACAATAAAAAAAGAACTGAACTGAAATGAAGATTCAACACTGAAAGGGGCCCAAAAAAGTGTCTGCAACTACTTTGGACACTTTTACTGCTCATATGTCTGCTTATATTTCTTTAAAAACGAATGAAGGCTTTTAATAGATTTTTTTTCTCCTTCCAGAAATACTGTCATTTCCATGCAGGGCTGAGCTTTTTCAACCTCTGGATTAGTCTATCTATAGTGATCTATGAATCAGGTCAGTTTAATTAGCACTACATGGAGTTACTGGCATGTGACTGGAGCTATACTAAGTTTCTTTCTACTCATTTTGGGTCATTTTATCTATTGCAACTAGATATTTCTTGAGTTATGCACTGTATGGAGACACTGCATAAAAATATTGTAGCACTTTATTATTAAAAGCACAGTTCTGTTAACTCACTTTATATTTGGGACACGAGGAAAAATCGTCGGCAGAGATTGTAGTGAACTGGATATTAAATGGTTTGTTTTCCATTGATTGTCACTGGCCTCGCGATAAACAACAAGGCGTGCATTATGTTCCTTTCCAAGTAGTTTATCTAAGGCTCACTTTATTGCTGATGGTGAGTAGATGGGATTAAACAGGCCTGTTAATTGTGTCTCCCCCACCACCCCCGTCCTGCTCTGAATAACCGCAGGCAGAGAAGAGAGCAGCACCGCGGGCCAGAGCTGCTCTCTTCCCGGCCTGTATCCTCTCTCTCTCTCTCTCTCTCTCTCTCTCTCTCTCTCTCTCTCTCTCTCTCTCTCTCTCTCTCTCTCTCGCTCTCGCTCTCGTGGAGGTAGGGAGCGGAGCAGACTTTATTATTTTCGGCTGTCTGAGCCACCTCCTCCTCCTCTTTCACCACCACCGCGAGCCCCCCGTTCCTTTTGTGCTCCCTTTTTCCCGGGGCTGCCGATCGGCCGCGCGCACGCATGAAAAGCACGCACGCGGGTCTGCAGAATCCATGCAGCTCCTCCTCGAGGGGGTCGCGGTGACTGAGAGCCCCCCCCCCCTCCTCTCTCTCTCTCTCTCTCTCTCCCTCTCCCTCTCTCTCCCCCCGGCTCCTCCTGCGCACGCCCCGGCACCGATTGTTGACAAAAGACTGCTGCGAGACGGAGCGAAGGAGCCCATTCCTCCGGTACCGGTGAGCAGATCTGCCCGTTAACTTGACTTCTTTTCCCCGAACAGCTCGAGGAGAAGAAGATCGGGACGACAGGGGGAGGTTGTGGTGGTGGAGGCAGTGGTGGAAGTGGTGGTGGACGAGTACTCTTCCGCTCCTAGAAAACCGTGAGTCACAACGGGCTGCTTTGTGTCCGTAGCGGATTGCAAGTAGCCCAACGTTAGCCGTAGTAACACTGCGGGGTCGGCCCCCTCCTCCCCGCCGCCCCCGTGTGATCCGGTATCATATGATGTTCATTTCTGTCTGTAGCCTCGGGCGGATTATGACAGCCTTCCGTCTCTCTTTGTGCCTTTGTGTGTCCCCTCTCCGGAAGGTGTGGCCGAGGTGAATCGGTTGTCGGTGGTGGTCGGACCGCAGCAGGCCGGTGTGAAGTGGACGCCCCCTCCTCCTCCTCCTCCTCCTCCTTCTCCTCCTCCTTCTCCTCCTCCTCCTCCTCCTCTTCCTCTCCTCTTCCTCAAAAACACACCCGTTATTGGTATTTACCGACAAAAACCAGCGGCCAAGATGGGTCACCCACTGTGAGTGGAAGCGCCAGACCAGCGTTTCAGGAGGAGGCGGCGGCCTTGGGCAGGTCGATTCATCCGGGAATGGTGTGAGCTGAGACGGCCAGGCAGTCTGGATCTGACCGGGGACCCGTCATTCCCCCGGAGCCTCCGCGGCTCCAAGCCGCGACCTGAGCCCTCCAAGATGGGGAAGTGCGACGGAAGATGCACGCTGCTGGTGATATGCTCATTGCAGTTGGTGAGTGTATATGTGTGTTTGTGTGTTTTGTGTGTGCACGACCAAAGCTGCCTCTCTCTCCTCACTCAGCATGAAGATATAATTACAGACCCGCACATTGTAATCAGACATTTTTGTCCAGCCTCTCCGTACAGTCACCCTAAAAAAGCTTTGAGCTGCAGCTGCTGGGGTGCCATGCCACATTACAGGCAAGGGTGTGTGTGTGTTTGTGTGTCTTTGAAGCAGAGGGAGCAGGGCAGGGGGGCTCTTTGGTGTCAGGGTGGTCTGTAGAGAGAGAGAGAGAGAGAGAGAGAGAGCGAGCGAGAGAGAGAGAGAGAGAGAGGGGTGAGATACCCATTCTGGCTAAACCATGTGAATGTTAAGCACAAGAGGGACAATGTTCACCATCTGGTCTCCATTCTCAAGTTAAAGTTAGCTGTTCCTTGTGTCTACAAATAGCTTGAGACTGTTGCTCTAAAATGTAATAAGAGTGTAATATGAGACTGTATCAGCTGTTCCTGTAGTGAGTATGATGCAGGCGGCAGCAGTGTCAGAGCTTGTTGTCCAGGCTATTGTTTGCAGGACCGATGAGTTGTTGTGTGGCAGGGGGATCCGGCCCATAGATTCTCATTAGTTTGGGGGAGCTTTTGGGGGGTGCTCCTCTTATACAGTCACTGGACTGGCTGGTGCTCCAGGCAGTTACCATGGAAACAACTGCGGCAGACCTGTGTATGTGTGTCCCTGTCACTGTCTGTGTCTGTGTCTGTGTGTGTGTGTGTGTGTGTATGTTTGGTTCGTGTGAAGCCTTGATTGCTTGTGTGTGTTGTTGTTGTATTTGGGTGTATTTGTGTGTGTTTGTCCTTATTCTGATGTGTGTGTGTTTGTGTGTGACCCCCCTCTCACTGTCCCATAGGTGGCAGCCCTCCAGAGACAGGTGTTTGATTTTCTAGGCTACCAGTGGGCTCCCATCCTGGCCAACTTCCTGCACATTATGGCTGTCATCCTGGGCATGTTCGGCACCGTGCAGTTCCGCTTCAGATACCTCATCTTTGTGAGTTAATCCGTCATTCTCTACTGTTGTTACAGTTTTGCTTGAGACTGATAGAGAACATATACTATGTATATATATATGTGTGTGTGTGTGTGTGTGTGTGTGTGTGTGTAGTTACTTTTAAATCAACACTGACGTCTGTCTGTTGCAGTATGCAGTATGGCTGGTCCTTTGGGTGGGTTGGAACTCCTTCATCATCTGTTTCTACCTGGAGGTTGGAAACCTGTCTCAGGTACGTTCTGTGTGTTTATATATATTTGCTCTGATTCAAAACAGTATCTTCTTCAATGCTGAAACTATTAGTTTATTAATCAATTAATGACTTTGATAATTATCAGTTTTAGTCACTGGTTCCCAACCTTTTCGGCTTATGACCCCTTAAACAAAGCAGTGTCTATTTGCAACTCTTCATCACAGTCTCCTCATCAGTATCTACAGGCTTTTACCAGTTTACCCTAAGAGTGAATATTTCTTCTTCAGTTGTTTTATTTTAATACTTTTTAGAGGCCTAAATATGTAAACGTATCCAGTAAGTAAAGATTTGAAGAAAGTCTGAAGAATAAACCAAATTTTGAATTTTTTATTTATTTATTTTTTTAATGCCATCTTATCATTTTAACCATATTGCGACCCCTCACATTTCCCCTGTTAGGGGTCCCCACCCTTAGGTTGGGAACAACTGGTCATGTATCAAGCAACAATGTCTAACAATCTGTTACCAGCCTCTCAAATGTGAGGATTTGCTGCTTTTCTCTGTTTTCATAATCATTGTAAATTGACATCACGTTGGGCACAATTAAATGATTAATCGTTAACATGTTTCACAGAGGAATTAATAATGAGAATAAAAGTTGGTTGCATCCCTACTACATAAACACAGAAACTGTGTATGTTTGTGTATATGTGTTCAGGACAGGGACTTTCTCATGACGTTCAACACTTCCCTTCATCGTTCGTGGTGGATGGAGCATGGTCCCGGTTGCCTGGTAACGCCAGTGCTAGACTCTCACATGGCCCCTGACGACCACCATGTCATCACTGTCTCCGGGTGTCTCCTTGACTACCAGTACATCGAGGTGTTGAGCTCAGCCATTCAGGTCCTATTGGCTGTACGTATCTTGAACAGTTTTTGGCAGATCCCCTCATACACACACTCACACATTTAATCACACACTGTGCTCCTGTTTCATTCATTTGGCTTTAGTACACCACAAACACATAACTCGATATTATAAAGCTATTATAGATCCTCATCCTCCATCCACTTTATATCAAACACTGGACAGCCTTGACTTAGTCTATGCAACAAAAGTCACCATCTCATCTCTTCTCTAACAGCTCTTTGGCTTCGTATACGCCTGCTACGTGAGCAAAGTCTTCCAGGATGACGAGGACAGCTGTGAGTTCTTTTGTCTTCTCCTCAAGTCGTTTTTATCCTCTCTGAGCGCCTTGTTCAGCCGATTAGGTTTACTTGTGTCAAACTGTCACGAGGGCTTTTGTGTCAGCGATCCATGGCTTTGAATGCGAGTGCTGTAAGTTCATCGTTTTCTCTGCCTGAGTCACGCTGAGTGATATCACGGCAGAGGATTCCCTCTGGGTGATGTGAGCGCTCCATCTGTAGGGAGTATTAGAGATGTCTGCGGGAGTATTCCCACCATCAGGGTGTCCGGCTGTCTGCCGGCTAGTGCTTGTCTGTTGGCTTGTGTGTGCCATCTGTGGGTCTGAGTGATGCTTCTCCTCATGTGCCCCTTGTGTGTGTTTAACTCTCACTCAGCAAAGGAAATTACATCCTGTAGTTGAAATATGACATCATAAGCCTGATTTCCTGGAAAAGGAAAGGCATGCTGTGCCATAATGAAGTCTTAACTGTATGCTATGTCATAACATAGTGGTAATGGTGAAATAATACTGACACACACGAGGTGATGCATTATTACTACAGCCTGACTATTACGGGATTTTTGAGGCTGATCACAATATTGATATTTGAGAGTTTAAAAAATCCTGTAATGATGTATCAGCTTATACTACTTTTTTAGATAAAAACATAACATAAACAATATTTTAGTCAAACATCCCTTAAATTTGTTTTTTTTAAAGAATCATGACCAACTCACTGAGCACTTAATTAGGGACACCTGTGCAATCTAATTTAATCCAATACAACAGATCTGCCATTTATTCTACTTTTAAGAAGCTTGTACGTTTTCAGTTTTTGTTGACATTGTCAGAAACATGATAATTCTACTTTATGTTTATGATTATGATTATGATTATCATAGTGGATGGTTGTAAAGTGTTCCTAATATTTTGCCCCCCTCATGTAACGGATGTATTAATGGTGTGGACAAAATATTAGGAACACTTTTCAATATAATGCACTCCAGTAAACCACCACCCACTATAACCTCAATAATAAACATAAAGGAGAATTATCACCTTTCTGACAGTGTCAACAAAAACTGAAAGTTTAGTAGAATTTATGGCAGATCTGTTGTTAGGTTTCTTTAGCATTCCTGTTCTGCAGTTTCTTGCTATTTATGGGCCGACATATACACTGATACCAATATATCAGCAATAATCTGTCTAACTCTAGTTAATACCTGCAGCAGTTTATTGGGTTACATGTATAACATGTTGTAAATTAAAGAAAATCATGGTGATTTTCTACCTTGTTCATGTCTTAGTTTAAATTTCAACGTGAAAGAATTGTAGCAATACAACATCAAAGGAGTATCATAGATTTTGCCTTTGGAGAAAAGAAAACGCTGTTATCTTCATCAACAGAAGTCTAACCTGTGGTCTATATTTATTCTGATGCTGAAAATCAGGGATTATTTTCCTTATCAGCTGACGCCACATAAGTGCGTTCCTCTGAATCAATGGAGAAAGATTAGAACAGTGTATCAGTGACATACAGATAGTGGGACAGATGATGTATTGGTGCATCTATACAGATTCTGATGTCACGATGGATTTACAGTCTTATATAAAAGCATTGTGATACAATCTGATGCCTTAATAGATTTTCATATCAAAACAGAATATAATCTTGAAATACAACACATGGTTAAAAAAATCTAATTTAAGAGAAAGTGGAATGATGTCATCCTTTTCTTTCTCTCTCCTTTTGAAGTTGATTTCATTGGTGGCTTCGACTCTTACGGCTACCAGCCTCCTCAGAAGTCCTCTCATCTGCAACTGCAGCCTCTCTACACGTGAGTTACAAATATATAACAGTCTCCAATGTTTCTCTGCTTTGTTCTCCTTCTTCTTTTTGATCTTATTGGTGAACATTTGTCTTTCAAGGGGCACTCCAGTGATGTAGTGTCACGCTGCCATAAAGCTGGCAGACTAACATGAGACAGATTTAAAAAAAAAAAGAAAAAAAAAGGTCAAGATCAAAGCTCTACTTTTAGTCCCCATTATGGGTCAAGCTTCAGAAACGCTTCCCTTATTTAACTCAGTAGCATCTTTATTTAGACCCCCCTGCCTCCTAAATGCCCTCTTTCACACCAAACACCTCCAGTTTGTAATGCAACCTTTCCTCAGGATGACTAGACTGAACATGTGTAACATTTCCTTTCATGCAATTATGTCAAAGTCCGCTATAACTGATGTCTGACTGTGTGATTCCTTTGCTCTTACCCCCCTCAACCCGTCTCTGCACCCCAGGGCTGGTTAACTGTTGGTAGCGCCCCCTTCAGGCTCAAAACCCTGACAGTGTCACTGTGGATGGAACGCAGCGGTCGCCCTGATTACACTCACTCTGTGTGTCACAGTTTACCCGAGGAATGGACTTAACCCCACCCAGAGGGAGAGAGAGAGACGTCTGTGTGTGTGTGTGTGTGTGTGTGTGCGCTTGTGTCTGAGAAGGAGAAATACAGCCCTGAATAGAATGTACAGAGCTCAGGGAAGAACCAGCATACCAGGTGGTGCGATACGATCAACGAGAAGGGGACGGACAGGAGAAATACAAAGAATAAGAGCTGGGGACACCTCTGTCAAAATCACCGAAGACACACTTCACTAAACTGCCAGCTCTCAACACTCCCACAAGTGTGTGTGTGTGTGTGTATGTGTGTAATATGTGTGTGTGTGACTGTGTAACTTCACAGGACTAGCTGGTGCTTTATGGTTGCACCCTGGACTGTTACCACTTGGTGCCCCTGTGAATTTTTTTGGGGAGGGTGCTTATATGTGTGTGTGTGTGAATGTGTGAGTGTGTGTGTGTGTGTGTGTGTGTGTGGGGGTGGGAATGTGGGTGGGGTCACATAATAAAAAGAGGCACGGCTCGTACCTGTTGTCGTTTTAGAATGTGGTGATGTCAAACTAGAGCAGTCTTAACGATTCCCGTTCCCAAAGCCATCTTTCCCTCTTTTCTGGTGCAGTTAAACCCACTTTTGACATTCAAGCTTTGTAACTTAAAGCGCTGATCTGCTGAGGTAATAAAGCAGTTGCTGGAGCAGAAAGGAGGAACTGCTTAAAGGATCAGGCTGGCAATATATTATGTTTTCTGTCATTGTCAAAAAAAAAGAAAAAATCCCATGAAAAACCAAAACTAAGAAAGCATTCATCTGTAAACTGTCCTCAGCTTGTCTGTGACTCTCCGCCCCAAGATCATTTGTTCCTGGAGAGGTGTCACAGAGATAAACTTCTTTTTTTTTTTTTTTTTTTTAAAAAAGGCTAAATAATTTCCTAAAACAACTATGCGCTGTAGATTTTAGACAATAAATAGTGCATTTGTTGGAGAGTTTTTTCAGCTGCTGATTCGGTGCACTAGTGAGTTATTTACAGCAACATCAGCAAATGTGTTTTTTAAAATTGTTTTTGGATCAATTTATTGGTATTTTTTGGTCTTATCATGGGATTTATTTGTCAATAAGAAACATGTAGGATATCACCACACAAGTTCAGGATTACAGCAAAAATCAAGTCAAATGTCCAGTGCCGAGACATTTTATTTTCAGGAAAACGAAGTGATCCTACATGTAATGCTGTTGATTAGGGATGCAGATGGCTTTGGGATCAGGCATTAGTGTGTCTATGGGGGTGGGGGGGGGATAGGGGTGGGGTTGGGGGTGGGGGGGCGGAGCAGTGGGAATACTGTGCATGTAAATAACCAGCCAATGATTGTTTTGTTGGTTCCATTTAGAAAAAAGGAGGATTGCATTAGGGGATGGGTGGGGCTGGGGGGGGGGGGAGAGGGGTAAAGCTTTTCTTCATACATGTTTCTCTTGTTCTCTCTCTCGGATATCCTGATGCTGCCCTCTTTTAACCCATCTGCAGCTAATTCTATCAATCACCTTTTCTCACTAGTGAGATGAAGCAGAGGGAAAGAGGGAGACAGGTATGAGGTGAATACCTTATTGGGTGTAAGGTGAAGTTTGAAATAATAAAAATACACTTTCTACATTAAATATGACTTCTGTTCTCATCTGTAAGCATACTTGTCTCTCGCTGAGAGTGGCCACAGGTTTAATAAGTTGAGTGCTTTCATTCCTAGCTATGATTACATTATATTAATATCGGGATTAGGGGACACAGAATTACATTTTTGCCAGATTAGTTTGGAAGATTATACAAATATGCACCCTGGTGAGCTGATATTGTACAATGAGGTTTTGATTTATCAAAATAATATGATGCGTTTGATAGAAAGACAGTCCACTATTACAAAAATAGCAGTATGATGTTCAAAACTGAATGTCTGCAGTGTTAAATAGTGAGTTCACTGACCATTTCATTTCAGTAAATTTTATTTATTAAGAAGAAATAACATATGTTTTTAATATGGTATAGCTCATTATATGTTAGTGACTGTATGACTCATAAGCAATTAAAGCGCAATTAGTTCTAATTAGTTTTGAGCACATTTATCTGTCAGCACATCTAAAAAACACATCTGAATTGACCAATAGGAAAATATCCCTCATATATCATAGATATGTCATTTTTTAAAAGCAAAAACCCCCTTTAAAAATAGCTTATTGGCTCTGATATGAAGAAGAATCTCTCCCTTTGTTTTTTTAGTAAGACTGTAGCATGCATGCTCCTATCTTAAACATTTCCATCTAATTACCATAAATTTCTCCAAAGAGCAACGCGCACGTTGAATTTCTAATTAGATTTATAGTTTATGTACGTATGAAAATGATCCTGTGAAAGGTTTATGTATGATTTTATTATTTTAGCGAGACATAACCTATAAAGACCGAAATTCAGACGGAAAAGTAAGCATTTTGAGCAGCCATAATGTATCTGCATTACGTCATCCTCACACCGGTTTGGTACGGTCTCCTCTCCGGTGTCTGGAGCCCCGGCCGGGGTCGCCACTGGCACATCTCCAGAGACCCACTGGCTGGGATGTATTTGTGTTTATTTGGGCCACACGCTCCCCTTTTCACATCGTCCACTTGGATTCCGGAGGTGTAACGGAGCGTCCAGCCAGCCACACACTGGCTGGCCGTGCGGCGCAGCACGTTGCCATGGCTGCGAGGCACCCCTGTTACCATAGAGACCCATTGTGTACAGTCCATATCTATATCTATTATAGCCTATGTAACCGTTTTTTAACACTGTAAACACCTCTATCTGCTATCTCCACGGAGTATTAGAGCCACACTGAGGGAATATATATATATATATTTGAGATTATAAGGATATAGTCAGAATTTTACGAGGCAAAAGTCGTAATATCCGATGTAACAGTGCAGTGGACCACTTCCAGCCATCTCCTCTTCCACAAAAAGAGGCAATATCTTCCATGTCTGTGTGGTTCCCTCTTCGAAATAGACAAAGTCATTTGCAAGTCCTGATACTCATAATGATCTGGTGCTGATGTGCCAAAAGATTAAGTATTTCGTTATGTGTGATACCAAATGTATAACTTCACAAGACGCTCAAAATAGGCTATTACATTTTTCTCGTAATAACAGTTTATTCTCATAAAATTACGACTTTTTGTCGTAAAATTACTATTTTATTCTCGTAATATTACGACTTTATTCTCGAAATATCTGTTTTTCCTCTCAGTGTGGCCCTAATACTCCGTCGTAACTATCTCCCTCGTTAAAAATATATTTTATCATGATATTTGTAGTCCATCTTATTAAATTTTGTAGGATATGTTTTTTTGTAGTGTTTTTTTTTTTTTTTTTTTTGTAGTTTTGTAGTTTTTTTAGTGGCGCCCTCGTGCCCATTACGCAAACGGACGTACAGCCAACGTCTACCGAGGTAATATTTTCTTCTGTGGACAAATAATGTGAATGAGGTCAAAAGCAAATGAAGTATGAATACACCAGACAATACTAATACAGACTCTACACACACACACGCACACACATATCCACAAAGCACCGGTCCGGTGTGAGTTCCCTCCCCTCCCGGTTGGCGCAATGAACCGCACGCTCCCTCTCATCCCTTCCCGTCATGCAGCGCTCTTGCCTGCTCCTCCGCCGAGCCGCCATGTTGTCGGAGTGAAAGCCTGGGGTGTCAAGAGAGAGAGAGAAACTGGGGCCGAAATCCGCGACCATCCACCCTCTCCGCCGGTGAGTAACACCGTTTCCGTGGTGGCGGTAGCACGGGGCACTGCTTATTTACGATCCGGTGCTGGTATTGTTACAATGGCGGCTCAGAGAGCGGTTAAACCGGGGGGGTGTTTTGTGAAGCTGAAGCGTCCCTTTCTGCTGCCTCCTTCCTCCCGTTGTGTCGGTCTTCCGCTCCAGACAGCTCTCGGGCCTTTGTTAGCATCCGCGTCCCGGGGAGCCTGTGCGGCTGCCGGCTCGGCAGACAGGTGGAGAGCCCCGGCTCTTTTATTAATAACAACATAATGCTGTTATATGGCCGCTGCCGCCGTTAAAAAAGATTGCACGGAGCTCATGTTTTGGCCACCGGTTCACCCGGGCGGAGCTTGTGTCGCGGAGGCCGTGTTATTGTTGGTGGACACGGGCAGTGAACCGTCCATAACAGACCGGAGACTGGCGTGAGTGGACGTTGATACGTAAAAATAAATAATGGAAAACCCGGTAATTGCCACGGGGCTTTCTGCATATTCTGTTTCGTTTTGATGTGTCACGTCTGCCAGGAGAGAGAAATGTATGGTCTGTGTTGAGACACCTAGCTGCAGGTTGCCTGCTTGTATTGTCACACCCCTGTCTGTGCCCGGTATGCGGTGGATTGATCCCCGGTATTGAATAATGATTAACCCAGTTAGATTATGGGACACAGTGCCTGTTTCCGGGTGCCAAGTTAAACTTCGCTTTGGGGGAATGGCCTCAGTGTTGTGGATTTCCGGGTGTTTCTGTCTCTACCTGACTTCGAGCTGTGTAGCAAAGGAATAAAGAGCTCACATTTCCTTGTTGCTGAATGAAGAGTGAGCGAAGGAAAACACACACGAGCACATAGTCTTTTTTTTTAAAAAAAGGCATAAAAACCTTTCTACTCACGAAGGTTTTCTCATGTCAACTCTTTAGGTTGTGTGTTATATGATTTTAATGCTGTAGCACTTTCACTAAGAATGAAAAGTACAGTAAAAATGTATTACATGTGAATGATCACTTGGCAGGCTGGTTTGTTTTTATCTTTTAGAGGCTGTTGAGCAGGTTTTTGTCTTTTGTGGAAGGGGGTGTGTGTTGCACAGTGGTTTCAGCAGGCATGAGAGAAAGCTGCATGCGTTAAAAGATCTCTTGCAAAGGTAATTACTGTATATGGCTCAGTGTAAAAAGTACTGCTTGTAATTTCCTCACGGCCTGTAGGGACACTAATGTGAAACTGGTAATTTTAACAGAGATTAGAGCTTCTTGGATAAAGAGAGGTTGTAAAATACAAATTATATCTCTATGACTGCTGTTGTGGCCACTGTTGACCACGACCACCAATTAGATTGGTTTAAACACATCGTATATTTCTTGGGTTTGTCACTGCATACATAATGATTACCTGCCCACCACCATTTACCTGAGTTAAACGTCAGGGGCCCTCTGATCTTACTAGTTTATTTTCAACCCTTAATTAATAAAATTATCAACCTCACTCAAACTTACTACTTACTTACTTTTTTAAATTGTTCCCATTGATGCAATGCACACAGTTGCCAGTTTATTAGGTACATCTGTCTATAAGTTATGTAGTTTAACACAACAGTGAAGTGCTTGAGAGGTTTTGATTCAATTATATAGTCACTTTTGACTATATAATTGTAGTTTTTAGTGCTGCTTCAGTGTTTCTAAAGCCCCTTTCACCTATAGTTCCTAGTAAATTACTGGGATAACCTTTCAGGCACCGCTAGTGATTTTCACTATTGACACATGCAGCTACGTTCAGGTACATTTCTGTCTTGCGCCTTTTCATGCACGCCACGGCAATGCCTGAGTAGATGGGGCAAGGGACAGTCCAGCAGATGGCGGTAATGTATAAAATCGCCATAAAACACTCTGCGTGGACTGAGAGGAGCTCTCTTATTTCGGAATCTCTCGGGTTTCCAGCTTGTTCGCAAACAAAAGAACTTGTATTGATTGTCGGTAATCAAATCACCCATGAAAGCATTGGCAAGGCAAACATAAGCAGCTCACAAATTCAAATATGTCATCAGCGGAGTCTTGTGATTGGTTTGCTAGCTCCATGTGAAAGTGTCGTTCGTCAGACAGATGTAACCCTTTACGTGCTTGTGCCTGCAATGTTACTGCTTTCATTCACAACACAGCCGTACCGACATTTTCTCTGAAATGTTATTAGGTCTTGAGGTGGGAAATGAACATCGATCCCAGCTTCCATTCACACATGACACCATGCAGGAAATGTTCCTGAACATTTCAGCGAGAGACTGCATGTGTGGAAGGGGGTTAATATTTAGACTACCCTCATTGATAGAAATTGGTTGGACATAATATAAGCTACACAGCACCACAATCTAGAGCCTCCAAAAAGACCCTAAAGCTCTCTAAACTTCTCTAAAACAGTTTCAACAAAACTGATTTATAACCCTCACAAAGGTAGGATGTACTGCACACAACTGGCAACTGAATAAGTACTCAAAACTTAAGTTTATTTATTGATATAGCACTATTCATACAGCGGCTGCAACATACATGGACAATCCTGCACCTTATTGTAGCAATATCCACCTGACGTGCACTAATGTACAGTGTATTATAGCATATTAATATCATTGAACAGTGTGTACTCAGCAAATAGTTTATTCTAGTCATGGTTATGTCTCTAGACTTTATTTTGTTTTTTTTTAAATTCTATTTATTTTTATATTTAAGTTAGTCTTTTGTATTTAGTTGTATTTGTTTCTTTTACCTACCTCATTGTTTTTGTATTATGTGATATGTCAGGTGGCTGCTGTAACATTGTAATTTCTCTCTGGGATCAATAAAGTACTCTGTTTAACTCAAGGTGCTGTACACATAAGAAAAAACATTAAAATTACAGATTGAAATTAGGACATAAAAGTGCACTTATACAATAAACAAATAAATAAATGTTGGTGAGGAAGTTAACTGAAGGCCAGTTTGTATCGGTAGGTTTTTACTTGGCTTTTATGTGAAGGTGTAGAAGATTCCTATGTGGAGAATTTGTATCACTATATTTCTGTTTCTTTGGGAGTAGAGCGGGTGTGTTTGGGCACAGCAGATGTACAGTAAAGTTTACAGTATGTCATACTGGCTGCAGATAGGCTGGTTGGCAGTTTGTTTAGATCACCTGCCTCCAGGGCTTGCTAGTAAAGTGATTCACAAGCTTTAATGGCAGGTTTCCACTTCACCCCAATAATGCCCCTACTGTATGATTAATATGAGTGCTGGCCCTTTTGTGGCTGCAACCTAAAAACTTAATGATGTACTTTGGATTCAGGGGCCATCTTTAGGGGATTTAAACTAATTAATTTTTAATTTATATTAAATTCTATTAAATTCTATTTTAGTAATCCTACGCAGGACTCTGATTTAGCTCGAAAACTAGACATTAAACCACTTAATTTGACCAATTACACCATTTTTAACCAAAGAGAAAGTATTGTTTGGTTGGGATGAGCTCATCTATGTCAGTTATGGACACAGTGTAGTGGGAACATTGCTAACTGTTTAGCATACACTCCATCGTCAGTTTATTAGCTACACCTAGATAAAACTAACGCAGTCTAATAAAACAGCCCTGCAATAAATCCTATTTTCATGAGGATTGTAATGTTCAGTTTTAGATGAAACACTTCTCCAAGGTGTTGATTGAACTGTTGAACTTAGTGTGTTATGTGGAGAGATGTTTCTAACATTTAGTCTACTTTTATTGACATAAATGGAGGGTACAAAACATTAGAAACAAATTATTTTATAATAAATGATTGCAGGGTAGTTTTAGTTTTAGCAACTGAGTGCAGTTTTAAGGAAATTTTGCTGCAGGTCAGACTAATGGGAGTCTGTAACTGTGTCCTGCAACAGCACATTTTTTAAAAAGTCCTCTAAAAGTACTGGCTTATACCAATTAATGCTCACAATTAATTAAATCATGACAAAGACAAACCGTGTCCCTTGTGCCCTTCATAAAAAGACAACAGCAGGCAAATATGGAGTAAAATAAATTGGTTATCTTGTCATTTGCCTGACATTTTCCTGTTCTGAACGGCTTAAGATCAAAGTTCACAGTCAGTGTCACTATAAGGCCGGGCACTAAGGCACAGGGGGCAGCGGTGGTGGTGGTGGCGTGTTGCTTGAGGTATTGGTGAGACAATGAAATACGATCCAGGAAGTCAAGTTGGAGTTACAGATTAATGCATTTAAGGACTGATCATAAGCAAAAATACCGCGCAGCAGTTTATGATACTCACAGACAGGATTTTACAACTCTGGGAAGTTGTCACTGTGGCAACAGTTTTATCTTTCCTTGCGATGATCACGAGGTAAACAGCCGGATACGGCGTTCACGTTACAGAGTAATCCACCAGGAATGTGTGCTTGCATGTATGTGATTGGCCACCGCAGCATGATGTCAAGTTGTGTTCTGGTTCAACTTTTTGCCGGACTACCACTGCATTTTTTTACTGAGCTCTATGCGGTCCCCACTCCCGCAGCGTAAACGCACTGCTCCTATTCAGATGTTTGGGAAGCTGCCGTTTTTCATGCATTGCCAGATTTAGTCTGAATGCGGCCTAAATCCTTCAACACACAAGTCGTCAATGAATGAGAAATGCAAGTGCTACGTTATCTCATGTTAATGAAGGCAATTTATCTCTGTCATTTGTGAATAAGTATGGGCCGCCAACACTTGACAACTTCATGCCACATCAGAGATGCAAAAATATCTCAACAAATATTGTAGCTTGAATTGGTTTTATATGTCAAACTACACTCAGTTGCCAGTTTATCAGGTACACTCAGCTAAAACACATGCCGTAAAACACAAAACGGTTCAACAGCACTACTAAGTACCTCCATAAAGTTGAATCATCACCTCAAGAAAATTTTCATATTATTTCTTATTTCTAATTAAATCAGTAGAGATGAAAGGAAAAAAAGTTGATGGACAACAAATTAATCTGTATTTATTTTGGGATGGGATCATTTAAGTTGTTTACCAAACATTCTCTGGTTTCAGCTTCTCAAAATCGAATATTTTCAGCTTTTTTCTCATTTTGTATCAGTGGAAATTGAATATCTTTTGAGTTTTGGACTGTTGATTGATGGAAAACAACGTGACACCTTGGGCACTGGGAAATAGTGCAGTGTTTCCCCTATAATTATACAAACCTGGCAGGCCTCCAGGCAAACGAGAACCCCTTCCAGGCCAAGAAAAAACTTTTTAATGCCAAGAATAATGCCAAATATCCGTTCATTCGAAAAATCAGTAGCGTTTGGCTGCTTCTCTGCAGCGCTGTTCTGAAACGTGAGTCAACCTCTATATCGTTGCCCAGGAAACTCTTTGTAGCGTAACTCCTTTTAAGGAATAGGGCAGTGCGTTGTGTGTGTGCGTAGCAATTGAGTGGTTGAACGTGAGCGACTGGCAAAAAAGTGACGGTGAATTCGAGCGAACCAGAGGAAAAGGTTAGCAGTAAGTTGTCAATCTGGCAATAAATGTACAGTACAGACTACAGTGTGTCAGTTAATAAATGCAGCAGCTTATCGAGACCAAGAAAAGACACATCTGTTGTTTCCCCAACTGTTGAAGTGAAGGGGGTTAGCTCCAAATTTAGCAACAACGGGTTAGCCTAACCTGACAACGCTAAACAGAGAACAGAGAAATGTGTGGCTGCTGAGTCTCTCCCGAGTTTTGCTCACCCCCCCCACCCACAATAATTATTAGCTGTAGCTTTTAACTTTATAACCTACATGTGGGTAGGATTTATTTATGATTAAACTGTTCAGTGCTTATCAGACATTGTGTTTGTTCAACATATTGACGCAGTGTGCCACTGTTTGCGTTTAACAGATGTATTTCTCTCTCGACAGGCTGTGGTGGAATGAGCAGTGTGTGTGTGTTGAAGAGGAAAGCAGTGCTCTGGCAGGATTCATTCAGCCCCCACCATAGAACTACATCTCCCAGCATGCCCGTGGTGCTGAGCAGCGGAGGACATGCCCCTCCAACTGGGCAGACCCCTCAGGCCACACCCCCCAGCCAGCAGGTAATTCCCGCCACCTTCACACCTTAACATGTTTCATACATTCATGCAAAGATGTGTTAATATTTGGCCGTCCAATCTGTGCTGTTGGTCTTATGTACGATAATGGTGTCAATTATCTTGATACGTTAGTATTCTCTGGCTATCTAACAATTCCTACATTTATTAATATTTGCCACAAAAGTCTCAAAACAACAGTCAAGTGCCCATATAAACACTGAAAGAGGTTTTCCTCGCCGTAATCATTCCTCCTATTCATACTGACTATTAGAAGATCCTCCTAAATTACATTCTCTTAAATGATGAGGAACAAAATCCACAGCCCTCGCTTTGAGCAAAAATTTATTTATAAGTTCATCTGAAGATAATATAAGGCTTCAGCTGTCTGAGTTAGTCAAATAAAGTGGATATCTTCTACAGTTACAATCTTTTTTTAGTAAAAAAAATTCCCTCTTTGTGTCTCGACGGACAGTGTTTTCCGGTTCGGCTGCAGTGGGAGGATAGTTACCAAAAGATGGAATTTGGCACTAAAAAGACAGTGACTTTGAACAATATTGAATTGATTTGACCAATTTGGACGGCTGAAGCTTCATATTAGCTTCAAGTAAACTGACAAATACATTTTTGCACAGAAGGAGGGCTGTGGATTTTGTCCCCCATCACTTACATTGAAAACACATTCGGGAGGGAACTTCTACTGGTCAGTATGAACTGGAGGGACGATTATAGCAAGAAAAACATACGTCAGTGTTCATTTGGGCATCTGACTGTTATTTTAGGACAGACTGAAGAACTTGGGACAGAAGACCACACTAACCTACCTTGGTCTTAGCATGTTTATCTTGTTAAACAAAGCTTGTCATCACGTCACCACTTATGCTTGCGTAACAGATCTATTAGTACAGTACAAAACAAGCAAATGATGGTTATATATATATATATATATATATATATATATATATATATATATATATATATATATATATATATATATATATATATATATATATATATATATATATATATATATATATTAGTGTCAGTGAAATGGACACGGTAAATATCATTATACACTCATTGAGCCCTTTATTAGGACCACCTGTGCAACCTAATGCAATCCAACACATCAGCTCTGTAACAAATTCAACTCTAATGAAGTTTATACACTTTTCAGTTTTTGTTGACATTGTCAGAAAGGTGATAATTCTACTTTATGTTTATTATTGAGGTTGTAGTGGGTGGCGGTGGTGGTGCACTGGAGTGCATTATATTGAAAAGTGTCCCTAATATTTTGTCTACCCCTTTAGCATACATAATGGGGCAAAACATTAGGAACTTTCCTGTGTTCATAATAAAGTGCTCATGATTTAAATTGATTTAATATTACATAGCTAATGAAATCATCCCAAGGCTTTTGATGCACGAAATGTGGTTCTGTACAGGATTTGGTTCAGTGTAGCTCATAAACCAAATTGTTACAGTCTTATCCTATTAGCCTAAAAGCTTTTACATTGTGTTGGTTGTTGCCTGTTAGTTAAACCATGCTAGTTTGGTTAGCCCAGCACATATAACTAGCATCATCAGTACGGCAAATGTAGATCATAAGGTAGAGCTGAAAGAGCCTCTCATATCATTTAAATACTCTGTTCAGCAGCATTACGGTAAATTAAAACTGTGTCAACACTGTTAAACTAAAATCAGTTAACATTATGTCTCTGGAAAGTATATTAAACATGCTTTGCTACTTGAAATGGAATCACCTGAGAGCGGCTGTTTAGCAAAGTGATGCAAAAGCGCAGCGTTGCTTCTCCCCGTGGCGTTGGAGCAGCATGTGACTGCAGATTCAGGTCTGAACAAAGCAACAGCCACATCACAAGAGTGTTTATTGCTGCAGATATGAGACCCTATTTGGTCATAGTCAGTAAAAGTTATGCCTGCTGGCTCTAATGGTTGAATGTTTGGTTTTTAAGTTGTTTTTGTTTTGATTTTTAAGTTGGTTAAATAATATTATGATATTTTTCGAATATCATGTTTTATATTTGAGAAATGCAGATTACATTTACTTGAGTTTTGTGACTTGATTGAGTAATTAGTCAGTGTTAAGTAGGGATGGGTATCATTAGTATTTTATTGATACTACAACTCTTTATGATACTCCTTATCAGTCCGGTTCTTTATCGATACTCTTATCAGTTCTTTTTCATTACTAAAGCATTGTTGTTTTTTTAAATTATTATTTAAAAAGAATAAATTCAGAACAGGATTAGAATTTATTTATATTTTAAATATAACTAAACGTTGTTTTTAGAGCAGCAAGAGTTGTTTATAACAGCAAAGTCACTGTATAAATTCAATAATATCTCACTGGAAACAAATCTAAAATGTCAATAAAATAAATCATATTCCTCACATCAAAATACTGACTAAAGTTTAGAAAGAATGAAGAGCACAGACATCAGTCAGTATCAGTCCTTTGTCCTGATGTCCTCTCTCTGTTGCTGATGTTGTTTCACTGCCTGCAGGCACTGCTGGTAGGGGGGGCGTGTGGGGGGTCTGGTTTAGAAGGAGGGGCTGCTAGCTCAGCCAGTAGCTGCGTTTGCAAGAATCTGACTAGTTTTAAGATATGTGGCAAACTAAGCAAAACTGTTACATGCTGGCTAAATACGGACAGCTTTCGTTTTAGCTTGTTCTAATCAGCATGGTATGGTTGTGTAAAACATACCGGCAGTCATGGGTGTAATTTATGGCAGGGATGGCGGAGATGTGTCCCTACCACTTTACTGATTACCTAAAATTGTCCCCACCACTAATTTGATATTAATTGCATATGCGTTTAAATCAAATATAATTTCCATCGGCTCTACAAAGCGTTTACTCCCTCATGTCTCCACTGGATGAGAAATAGTTTCTATCGGTGTTTGTTGGCCGCCTCCTTTACGTGCAGCGATGTGTTTGCTGGAGTGTATTTGGATGAATCAGAAACGGCGCAGTGCTCTTAAGTCAGAGGAGAGAGAGTTCGAGGATAGAGCACAACAATCCAGACTGTCTTTGCCTGCTATGATCAAAACATCATGGTAGCTGTATCAAATTAAACATGTTGATTGTTCAGTGATATGAAAGACTCAGCTGTCCTGGACTGGCTAACTCACTACAGACCAGGAAATGTAATAGTCTTGCTAAGGTTAGTACTGTACAAACAACAATATTTAGGCATATTAACGTTATACTAGTAGCCTGTATACTTAGCTAACACTAGCAGATAATGTAGTCAGCTAGCAAACCTCCTGCAATATTTCCTCTTAATTCAGCAGTCTGAATTAGCATCATGGACGTCAAGAAAAAGAGACATGAGGTCTTATTTCTTGGTAAATGTAAGTAGCTACTGTATATAGTAAAAGGCTGAGTTAGCTCACTTGCTTTGCATCTATCAGCAGTAAGTTAACTTATTTTCATTTTCATAACTTGTATAGCAAATTAGGAGTTCCTCTTCATTTTCATTTAGGTTTGTTGTTAATACCGACATCAGAAAGACAGAAAAAGAAAGAGAGAAAATCGAAGCCAGGCAGGGAAAGAAAAGAGGAGTGAACAGGTAAGAATTTGCACTATGAGCTGAACAAAGTGGCCTTTTGTATTTTTTTTCTAAGTTAAGGTGTATCACTGAGTGGTTGTCAATACAGGCATCAGAGAGAGAGAGATAGAGAGAGACAGACAGACAGAGAGAGAGAAAGAGAGAGAGAGAGACAGAGCCCAGTCCAGACAGAGAGAGAAGAGAAAGAGGTGACCAGGTAAGGATTTCAGCTGTGAGCTTTAGTGTTGTCTGAGAGTTAGTCCTGCTTCAAATATTTATAAAACATTATTAATACAATTAATACAAATAGGTTCTTGTAGTTAGTGTCATAACACATTTAAATGTTTATAGAGTACACTTATAATGTACCATATATATGTGAATCCTAAAAAGTATTGCGATTTTTTTTTTTGTCTACTTATTTATTTTTTTACAATTAGTGTCTTTTTATGTATTTGAGTCATACACATGAACTTGTGGGTGTATATATTGTGTAGATTTTCAGGAAATACAATGGGAAATACCTAAGTCTTCTGGGGGAGGATCTTCAAACCCGCTGCCAGACTTATGTCCCCACTGCTTTCCAAATCAAACCTACACCCTTGCCAGCGGTGGGTGGTAGACGGCGGGCAAAACAGATGAAAATATCACTTTTCCACATGTTCACGCTTGTTGAACAGGTGGTTTTACGAATTACTCTTATTGTCTTTTTACTCGCAAAGATTTTATTGCACTTACAGTAACGAGCGTAGTAAAACATTGTCTTTCACTTCACTTGCTTCACCGTCTACACCGCGGCCTCTCTGCTCTGCTGTCTGCTCTGTCAGCGTGTGTGGTGGAGGGGCTCGATCAAACACTGACGCAGAGAGGAGAGTGCAGCGCGACCACAAGTTACACCAAAATATATAAAAAAAAATACCCATAAAAGAACCGACCTTAAAAATACCCGGGTTTCAGGTGCATCCTTAGTATTAAGGGATGAAATGAGCAGTTGATTGAGTACTTGATTAGTCAGATGACCACTTTGATAACAAATTCTTTACAGTCATTTATCTATTAAAAGCAGTACATATTCTATGATTACTGCTTCTCAAATGTTGCTGGTTCATTTCCAAAAAATGAACTATTTGTGGTGATCACCTTGGGCTCTGGTCATTTGTGATGAGAAATCAACATAACCTTTAGACGTTTTCCAGAATAAGAGATTCATTTAAAAATAACTAATACATCAATAGAATGAAAATGATGGTTCGTTTCAGTCATATGGAGTTCACAACTGATAGTAAGATCTCTAAAGCTCTGGATTTATCTTCCTGGCTTGTGGCTCTGATGCTGTTGTTGGGAAAGCTGTTTGCCTTTCAAGGTAGTTGTGTAATTAAACATATCTGTGGTGTCCTATGTTAGTTACAAGGCAAGTTGTTTGACAGTCAGCGAAATATAATCCCTAACTCTGAAAAAAGGTCTCCGCTTCAACTTGGCAAAGGAAGCACTGTGAGGCCTTAAGATGATGTAATCAGTGAAGTTTACTAAATTGTTACTACTTGATTGCAAGGTTAGATTTTAATGACTAATCCTGGAAATGACACTCCATCTGATAAGTAACAGTTTAGTTTGATTGAATGACGTCTCAGTGACTTGTTGTACTTCTTTGTGTGCACAAGAAGTTTCTGAGCCCAGATGTTTCCAGTACATGTTGACTTGTTCTTTGACGACAGTGTCTTGTTGGGGAATTTTGTGTTTACCCTCAAAATGAGTAACAGAGGAAACCAACAAAAACTTTGCTAGTGACAAGAAATTCTGCCTCCTCTTTGGAAGTGCTTTTTAGAAAAGAGGATGTGGCCAAAATGCCTCAGCTTTCAGATGGTGTTTTGATTATGATGTTTCCTGAAAATGACAAATTTGGAGTCCTTCTAACTTGTGGTCATAAGGTTGAGAAAGATATTTGGCTGTTTTTTTTTTTTTCAGAAACCTGGCATAACACTTTTAATTATTTCCACCTGGGCTTTAATGCTATTTTTTTTATTGCTAAGCACATCAATTACTTCACTATTGATAGAGATAGAAGAGCCATCCAAAGGCTTTTTCCTCTGCAGCACAGAGATTGTGAAATAGTTTTGCTTTTTTTTTCCAATTTCACTCCTGATATTTCTACTACACAGTATGTGTATTTGGATATTCAGTTACTGTATATTGATGCTCTATATGTATTTGAAGATTGCTCAGTATGTTCTCTTCCTGCTCTTTTCTTTCTTGTAAGCTTTTTTTAATATAATCAGCTCTGTAAAGCGCTGGTAAATCTTGGCTATATCTGTGTGTCTCCAGGTTTTGCTCAGACACATTCTGTTTGTTACTGTTTCCAGTAATTCCAGGATAATAATATGCGTGTGTGTGTGTTTCTTTAGGGTGTGGCGGGTGCTGGACGTTCCCAGGATGATGCCATGGTAGACTATTTCTTCCAGCGGCAGCACGGTGAACAGCCCGGCAAACATCGCTGGCCCACTGGAGACAACATCCATGACAGCCAGGTGTGTGTGTGTGTGTGTGTGTGTGTGTGTGTGTGTGTGTGTGTGTGTGTGTGTGTGTGTGTGTGTGTTGTACAAGTTTTAACATACTATTTTGCATTACCAGTGCTGTTATTGTATCATGTCATATTTTCTATTGTTTGCCTGTATAAAGTTCACCTTGAATAACATTTCTACACTTGAAATTCAGTTCCTTTGTTACAATAAAATAATGCACTAGAAATAAAATGATAAAAGTCTCTGTTATATTGACGCCTACATCTTTTGTATTTTTAACCTCTACTTTTGAAAACATCATCAGTGACATTTAATATGAGACAAAATCAACACTAACTGCTGGTCTCGGTTGGTGTTAAATTCTTTAGATTGTTTTGAAAACCTGTTCTAGTTTTGGCTGCCGTAATTCTTCATGCAAATCATTTTATTTGGGTAATTACTAATTAACAAAGGCAATTAAAGTTTGTGTTTAGCATCAGCAACATAAATTGTCATTCGTTTCTGTCTGTAGGTGCGATCTATGGACGAGCTGAACCATGACTTTCAGGCTCTGGCTTTGGAGGGACGCGCCATGGGAGAGGTGAGACATCAGGGCAGATGATTTGGGTCACGCTTTTGTCTAGAATAAGGTGACGTAGCTCAGCGGTAAATATGTTATATGTGCAAGGGCCTCGGCTTTCTACAACTGAATGATTGTGGCTTAAATACCTCAGCTGATAACAGAGCTTTTAGGCTTTTTTAAAAAAATTTTTTTACTTATTTAAACTTTGGTCTAAAATCTCTGGATCAGACGAGGTCAGATATTGTATGTCAGCACATGAAAATGGCCGCCCTGTATTTTGTGACTTGGGCACCTGGCTGAATAGACACATGATGGATTACACACAGAGCCTCAAACTTAAATAACAGGAAATCCAAGGAAAAAGAAATGGATCAATTACTCAGTGGAAGGCCTTTGAGCAAAAAAGTAGTGTGGACTTTGTTGGCATTGTTTTCCCAGAGTAAAAGGCTCTGAAAGATGAGAAGCAGCTGAGCAGAGATGCTTTTTCATTCGAGCTGGTTGGACTGGCTGTTGGCATTTATTAAACACTGTCTACCCTGAGTAATTCTGTTATGTTGGGCCAGTGCCTACAATTAGTTTTGGCTTAGTGAACATAGTGCTGATGGATGTTTGTTTTTTTGTTTGAATGTCATGTTGACCAAGTATTGTTTTGCTGCTACAGACTTTAATAGAGCCGTAACGTAAAGCAAAATTATCTTTATTTTTTACCATGAAATAACAATTTCTTTTAAAGTAACAGATTTTTTAGATTTTTTGAAGTCTCCACGCAATCAAGAGTTGTTGTTTCCTGCTGCCAGAAGATACTGATCACATTAGTTTAACCCAAACAAGGTGCCCTTTAATGTGAGAAAAGTGCTGAATGTAATAGAAAATGAGGACGGATATGGAGAGGAACAAACACTTCAAATTAGTCAAAACCATTATTCAGAATAACAAATGACATTTTCTAAATTAAAATAATGAGGCGTAATTGTTCTCTGGTTGCTCTAAGGCACTGTCTGTAATTATGGTGTTACTTTGTGTTTGCCGCACTCATCCAGTGAGAATAGACTGTACTTGTTTGTTTGGGGTGCAGTCAGGGGTCAAAATACTTCGAACACATGAGTGTATTGCTGGAAATTGCAGCACAAAACATCTCAGCACCAATTGCTTGACACCAAAAAAGTCGATTTAATGTCCCATTAAATAGGTTTTGTTATTCTACTTATGCACATTTATCACGTCTATGGATTTTTTTTTTTCTTGCAATATCTGTGTAACCATTGTCATCTTTTCTTCTTCCTGTCTCTTCTGTGTCACTGCAGCAGCTGCTAACTGGTAAGAAGTTCTGGGAGACAGACGACTCTGGGAAGGATGGACCAAAAGGGATCTTCCTGGACCAGTGGAGAGACAGTGCATGGGGTGCCTCAGGTATTTACTAATCCGGCTTACGTTTGTGATAAGGTGACGGAGTGCGAGCTGTTATGAATGCAGTAACGTTAGTGATACATGGCAGTTTATTTTATCAAGTACATCAAGAAACCACCAGAACAATCACCGTCTGCTATTAGAAAATATATATTTAGATTCTGTCAGAATCAAAAGCTGATGTCAAAGTGAAATCACCCTGATGTTCTCTTCTCTGGTGTATAATATCATCACAGTGCAGTTATTTCTGTAGGCATAGTGACAAAAGAAACATACCTGCATTTCAGAAGCAGTCTGACACTGTGTTTGTTGTGAGAGTTTAATCTGCTCCTGGTAGTTTTAACATTAAATTGCGCATCGGACGGCATGTTTGTTGGTCTGTTCTGGCAGGAGTGTGAAAGATAGTCATGCTCTCACCGTATTGTTGTCATGTAATCTGCATTTGGCTGCACTGCTTATGATGTAAAGAGCAATATCACATACAGTGAAGAGTTTGAGACAGTGGTTCTTAACCTTTTTCACGTCAAAGACCCCTAAACTGACCACAGACCCCCATTTGATAAGATTTTATTACAGAAAGTGTATGAAACCGATGACCAAATAGTCATACATTCTGTTATTGTGTTATTTATGGATGAAATTAAAGTGGAAATAAATAATTCCCCTTTTTGCTGGGGACCCCACGCTATGAGAACCACTGCTCTAGGAAGACGAGGAAATTGTCTCAAAAACTAAATCTTTGCTAAAAAATTAAGAGACTTCAGGAGAGGCAGTTTCAACAGCCTTGAGTGCAGTGCAGCCGTTGGTGGGAAAGAGACAATTATAAAGAAATGAAGAGAAAGTTGAAACAGTTAGTAAAAATTTAAAACCCAAGGGGATGAGATTAAAATAAGAGCTATACCAATCAAATAAATCCTATGAAAGTCCAGTAAAATAAGTCCAACAAATTGTTCCTGTGAAATCTGTTAAATGGAAAAGATTCCTTAATAGGTCCAATAGCCAGTCTTCACTTAGTTTTGTCTTTTTCAGTGCACATATCTACAGTAATTGGGCTCCTCGTGTCTCCATCTGAGCAAAATCTGACTTGTGAACATTCTGACTTTTCTAATTAATTGCAGTCTGGCATGTTGGGATAAAAAAAACTGCATTCACTGTTACTTTGTGAGAAAACTGGCAATTGTAGCTTCTTTATTTGTAATGTTTTTCATGTATGAGGAAACCTTTAACACATTGTCCTGTTAATGGTGCATATGTATGTGATGTTTTTCCTCTGTATGGATCTTATTTAACAGTCCCTTTACCCTTCACGGCAGATCACTCTGTGTCTCAGCCAATCATGGTGTCCCGTCGGCCAGGGCAGGGTTTCCATGGCGGTGGTGAAGTTGGGGTGGGCTCAGTGATGTCCCCGCGGTCTGAGAGTGGAGGGCTGGGTGTAAGCATGGTGGAGTACGTCCTCTCCTCCTCGCCAGCTGACAAACTGGATTCCTGCCTCCGGAAAGGACCCTATGTAAGTCTTGAATCTATTCTCTCTCTTTCTGTCCATCAGTCTCATTACTCATGTATTTACACATTCTTTAATCCTTTTCTGCGTCTCTGTTTTTTAAAATCACAATAATAGTAGATTTTTGGGTTACTAACCAGCAACCAAAACAGCCCATCTGTCATTCTCGCCCACTCTCTGTCCCCTGTCAGCCAGTGACTGTCAAATGGTGCACTGTCGTCTCTCACCTTGTCCATGTTTGTCTCCTCCAATCAGTTGACCTTAACTTTTTGTGTGTGTGCACCATCTGTCACTGTCAGGCTATCAGCACCTCTTTCTCTCGGTTTCACTATTGCCGTGCATATCGGTCATATCTCCCGTCTCTCCCATTTCACAGGGGCAGAGGGATGGAGAGGTGGAGGAGGAGAAGAGGGAGAAGCCAAAGGCAACGTTTGAGGGAGAGAAACTGAAAGAGCTGACGGAAAGCGAAGCCGATGTCATTAATGACGTCATCAACCCCAACGGGCTGCCTGTGCAGAACGGCCTTGACGTCGATGTCAAAGAGTTTGGGTAGGACTCACTGAGACGGAAGATACACACACACACACACACACACACACACACACACACACACACACACACACACACACACACACACACTAACACCTTCCTGGTCAAATGCTTATCTTACTCCATAAACAGCCTTCAAGTGTAAACTGATCTACTGCTTCTTCTTCACCCCTGCAGTCGTCCCCCAGGCAACATGCCGGCCCCTGGCCCCGAGGGTGACCTGCTCGGGGGTCCCGGGGGTGTAGGGGCAGAGGGCCTGACACCCCTGGGAGGTGGTGGAGGCCCCAAACCCCCTGAGGACTTCTCTGGTGTAGAACAAGGTGGTGTCACCATGGACCCCATGGAGTCAGTGATGGAGCCGCTTCAGTTTGACTACAACTCCCAGATGCCCATGGACTCTGCACCCACTGTAGGCTTATTTGATTACACTAACCAGCAGCAGGTATGAACAAGCTGAGAGTAGAACATAAACATTTATCATGAGCTCTTCAGGAGGCTCAGCTCAAGTGGCATAAAGATGTGATTCACCTGTCATTGTGTTGTGTGCAGCTGTTCCAGAGAAACAACGCCCTGGCGGTGCAGCAGTTAACAGCAGCCCAGCAGCAGCAGTACGCCTTGGCAGCAGCACAGCAGCCTCACATTGGTAAGAGTGTGTGTGTGTGTCTGTGTGTGTGTGTGTGTGTGTGTGTACATATGAACACGAGAGCCAGACTGGAACCTCTCTTTTTTTTTTGTTATTTGAGATGTATTAACTAGGACTGTTGAATTTCACGTTTCATTTGACACATTTTCTCATTGTCAGTGTGCCCTTAACTAAATGCAAATTGAAGGAAAATGCTGTCTTTTTTATATATATATATATACTTTTTTTTTCCTTTGTGCTTTCTTTTTTTATACAGCCTGGGTCTTGTTTTATAGTTTTGCCACCATTCCCATTAATGTACTTTTACCCACAAGTTTAATTGAAAGGGATGCAACAACACCACTATATGCTTCCATACACCTTTACATTCATCTTAACAACATAATGGAAAGCACAGCCACACATGATTTCACACAGGACCCCAAACTAACGATGTTATATTAAACAAATTATTTGAAAACAAAGATAACATCACCTGAAATGTCCAAGGACCAAGCAAGTCCCATATCTACAAGGGCTTTATATGTTTGTTGATCAGTACCAGTGACTCATTTACTTCTGCAGGTGCAACAGTGTCAATTTTTTTGTTGTTTTGCAGCAAAAGAACACAGAGTAGTTATTAAAACTACTTGTTGTTGCAATCCCCTGGTAACAAATTAGTGTTGGGTTAATATTTCTTAGGCTTACTCAATGCCCCTTTAGCAGAGTTAAGTAATGCTTAACAAGCCTCAAGTCTTTCAGAAGTGTTGTGCTTATGCACCAACCTATTTAAACAAATGGATTAAAAAGGTGTTTGTTGAATCTGGAGAGCTTTATTATTAAGTATCTACAGCTTTAGATCTTAATTATGGATTTGTCAGGATATATTCTTGAGTGGTCTTTATGTGCTGAAGCTTCGTTATTGGAGGCACTATGAGTTAACTCCATGTGTTATGTAAAAACCTTTGGCCATGCTTCACCTTTTCCCTCCACGTGTTGTCAGGTCTGGCCCCAGCATTTGTGCCCAATCCTTACATCATCAGTGCAGCCCCACCAGGGACAGACCCCTACGCAGCCGGACTAGCAGCAGCAGCTACACTCGGTGAGACGTGCACGTTTTAAAAAGCACCCACAGCTCCATTTAATGCTGTCGAATTGACGTGGGAACCATTCAGATACATTCAAGCAAATGTATTTTCCACGGTCGATGAGATGCATAAACACAGACACGCTTGTCTTATCTCACCAATATTTTTTTGTATTTGTGTCTAGGTCCAGCAGTGATGCCACCCCAGTACTATGGTGTGACCCCCTGGGGGGTCTACCCTGCCAACCTATTCCAACAGCAGGCAGCTGCAGCCAACAACTCGGCCAATCAGCAGGCAGCAGGCCAGGGCCAGCAGAACCAACAGCAGGTCAGTAGGCTGCTTGCCAAATATACTGGCATACTGGCTGCCGTTGCCTCAAGATGTATCTGTCAGAGCTCCTTATGTGCCATTTGAAATGTGAATTCAGTCTTACTGCTGCTCTACTTGGATCTTTAAGCAGCAAACTTTACACTGTGTAGATTATAAACCAATCAGCAAGAAATGTTTCCTCCCACTGCTTCTAGTTATCATTAACTAGAGCTTTGTTTTTATAACCCGTGTGCTCTGATCCTGCTTATTTATGTCCTGCCACCTTGTTTCTTTCTGTGTCGGCGCATTGGTGTAAACACAGAAACTACAAGAACTGTAAATGATGATAATGTGCATTTACACCACAGGTTCCCTCCTTTGGAATAGATTATATAAGATCTTTTTAAGCTTTTTTCAAGATAATGACAATTAAATTAGCTCTTGTTTTTCTTGCTTTGTAAAGGTGATGCGTGCTGGGGGCAACCAGCGACCTTTGACCCCCAGCCAAGGTCAGCAGGGGCAGCAGAATGACCAGCTGGTTGCAGCAGCAGCAGTCAACTCAGCCCTTGCTTTTGGGCAGGGTCTAGCAGCAGGAGTCCCTGGTGAGCGCTACACTCTACAAGCTGGTTTTATTGCTTTGGCAACAGCCTCAACAAACCCAATTACATCTGCTATTACAGCTCTATTTCCTGAAATCTTAGTTATAAATATCCAAACAAGAGTCATTCTTTGAAACTGATGTTGAAATGTTCAGTCTTGGAGAACTAAAATTACCCACAACCACCCACATCTACATGAAAGTAACACAGCATGCTAAAACCAGTGAAGGTACACTGAATATTTTGTTGCCATCTCATTCCCAGGCTACCCAGTCCTAGCCCCTGCAGCCTACTATGATCAGACAGGGGCCCTGGTGGTCAACACTGGAGCTAGGAGCGGCCCTGTCCGCCTCATGGCCCCCGCCTCTGTCATCATATCTCCTTCCGCAGCACAAGCAGGTAAGACGGTAATTAATGTAAAGCCTCAGTCACATGTTTGTCCTGCCTCCGCTGCTCTCTGCAGGCAACAGGGCAAACATAGGTGTCGTGCTCACAAAACAAGCATTAAACACTGTGTCTTTTTTAAAAACATGCCCTGAATGCCCCATTCATCCAGAACATGCCATTAAAAGATTATGAGACTGTACCTTCAAATCTCAGCTGAGATTTTTGCAAGTTCCCATGAGTCAGTATTGTTTATTCGAATATAGACACTACAATTGAGGGGGATTTGGGTTTACAGCTATTTTGGCGTTAATGTGAGTTGTCAGGGGTGTGAAAATTCTCCGTAAGTATCTCATTTGTGGTTCACATAAAGTGAATTATGACTGTTTACTTTTCATATCAACAGACACTTGAAGCAACCTGCAGTATTACTTAAACCTCTCACTTTACTCCCTCCTCCTCCTCCTCTCTTACTCTCTATCCCTCCAGTTGCAGCAGCAGCAGCCTCCGCAGGTGGTGCCAACGGTGGTCTGGGTGGCGGGGCCAACGGTCCGTTCCGTGCCATGACGTCCCAGCAGCCCCAGCAGCAGGGTGGCCCTGGCGGTGCTCTGGGTGGGAGCTCCTTCTACGGCTCGTCCTCCCTCAGCTCCTCCTCCCAGAGCTCCTCTCTTTTCTCACAGGGCTCTGCCCAGCCCGGTCCGGGTTCTGCCTCTTTGGGCTTCAGCCAGCCCACCTCCTCCTCCCTCGGTGCCACACTGGGGGCCACACTGGGAGGCTTCGGCACTGCAGGTAGGGATAAATCTACACATATTGCTTGTTCTGTGTGCTTATCTGTGAGTCTGCTGAGATGTCTTTGATCATATATTAGACATTGAGCTCCATAATGTCTCAAATTTGTCAGAGTGATCAGCTGATGTTCTTTTGCTGAACCTTTTAATGAAGGTTTTCCATAATGAAAGGCCAAATCAAATACAAGCTGATTATCGTCTCACAATTTCTGCAGATAAATGATCTAAGTTTTGTCTTTGTCTCCCTCTAGTGGCGAACTCAAGTGGTGGAAGCGGTTCCAGGCGGGACTCCCTGACAGGCAACAATGAGCTGTACAAACGCACGCCCTCCAGCCTCACCCCGATTGGCCACGGAGGCTTCTATAACGGCACCTTGGGCTTCAGTCCTTCTCCCGGTCCAGTGGGCATGCCCCTACCCAACCAGGGCCCCTCCCATTCCCTCACACCCCCACCCTCCCTGTCCAATCACAGCTCCTCGTCCAACCTCAATCTTGGTAAGTGGTTTTTCCTTTGATTCAAGTGATGGAGATTAACCACTGTCATTGAGTGTGTTTTGTTTCATGTTAATGCCTCTTTAGGAGTTATTTTGATGCTTGTGAAGTTATGGAAACGATGCTGGGACTCTTTTTGTTCCCACAATTTTCATGTGGGACACAGCTGTGAAGACTCCATAAGTCTGACTGCTACATCAGTTTGAGTTTAGTTTCACATTTGAAGATTAACACACATGTTTTAGGTCCGTGTCCTGAATAAAAGCAATCTGGGGTTTTGAATTAGTGTTTACACACATGTACATACATATAGTAGGGCTAAACAGAGGTGCCCTGGCTTTATAGTCCAGGTATGTTATGTTCACATATCAACATGTATGCTGTAATATAAGATGTGTGTAATTAGATTTCAACATTTACACATTCTGACTCAGCTGGAAATAAACTGCTGCGTCAGTTAACAAGATTTTCAATCAAAACAACAAAATGTAACGGCGTATTTGTAAGGCAGCGTGTTTTGAGGGATTAATTACTGATCGAGACTTTCGTTGCCTCCCGTGTGTGTGTGTGTGTGTGTGTGTGTGTGTGTGTGTGTGTGTGTGTGTGTGTGTGTGTGTGTGTGTGTGTGTGTGTGTGTGTGTGCTCAGTGATTGACAGTTGGCAGAGTGAAGTGTAATGCAAACACTCCACTCAAAGTGTGATGAAACAACAGTAAAACAAAGTGACAGAGCCAAGATGAGGCTTCAAAATGACCGTGATGGATTACCAAGCTTTGGCAATTTTAAAGCCTTTTTACTTTAAAAATAAAAACTGCTGTATAGCTTGTTGGGAGAGGAGAAAACTGAGTCCTGATATCCTTAACTGCACTGTTTACAGACACCACCTTGAAAATGTGCATATATGGGCAGTTTGTAATGATAATAGTCCACCAGCATTAGTCTTTATAACAAGTATTCAGCAACTGTTTGATACAGAGGTGGCTTGAGAATATTTTAAAATTTAAATATTTACCTGTACAATCTAATGCGGTCTTTAGAAAGCTTTTAAGTTTTAATTGAGGCTGAATTGGTGTTGGTGTAAATTCTTTTATGGTTTTTGAGACAATAGTTTTGCTTTATTGGGTTGTAATAATTTTTATGTAGACAGGAAATGGTGTAGAGCTTCTTCATATTGCAGCCAGTGCTGCCACCCAGTGCTGTGCTTCTGTGCTGCAAAGCTAAAATGTAATTTTTATGATGATGTTGAAAATTTACTCTACTGCAGTGTCATCAGTTTAGAAATAATACGTTTTAATCCATACAAGTAATCATTGCAATATTCAGGGTTTCAATAAGGGTTTAGGAGAGAAGTTAAATGTCAAGTGTCTTCTTCTTATAATTTATACAGAATCAGTTCTAACAATCACCCCCCTTTTCTCTCTGACCCCACAGGAGGTCTGACCAATGGCAGTGGTCGTTTCATCTCCGCAGCCCCAGGAGCAGAAGCCAAGTACCGCAGCGCCGCCAGCTCAGGCTCCTCCCTCTTTTCACCCAGCAGCCAGCTGTTCCCGTCGTCACGGCTACGCTACGGCATGTCGGATGTGATGCCGTCAGGCCGAAGCCGCCTGCTGGAGGACTTCAGAAACAACCGCTACCCCAACCTGCAGCTCAGAGACATCGCTGGCCACATCATGGAGTTCAGCCAGGATCAGCACGGCAGCAGGTACGCACGAGCAAAACACGACGTACTGAAAAACCATCACTGCCCTCCAAGTTAATCCTAACTTAATTAGAGAGCCTTTCACACCAGACCAGTGAGATTGACACCAAGTTGACAATGTCCAAAGTTTGATGGCTGAAGTCCCGTGTACACAGTGATCTCACAGGTAAATTACATGTAACGTAGTGTGAGATGGTTATGACAAGATATGAGTTGCAATCTGTGTCAGAATTTGTATGATATCAATTTGTAGGCATGTTGCATTTTGCAATGAATGTCTGAATCACAAGTAGAGACTCATGTTTTAAAAATGCAACGAAACAAAGAAGCAGCTTTGGCTGCAGTTCTGAATGTATTGAGATTGTTCTTTTAAACATTCATGACCATTGTGTCGGCAACGTTTTTTCTTTTTTTTACTTTATTCAAAAATGATGGGTAGAATGTGCATCAGCCAGTGTATTAAACATCATTTCATTTTTTCCTCCGATGGGTTAGTTTGTTATCTCGGATCATATCAGCAGTCACATCGTGAGAATGTGGTCTGAAGGTTGTGACACTGTCAACAGTTTGATGCAACATTTCTAAATCGTATGTTGGAGGAAGTGTTACAGTGAGATCAAGGACCACAGTGTTGAGTAGACAACTAAAGATTTCACCACATTTCTCTCTTGTCAACTTTTGTATGAGAGAGTCTCTATACACTAGGAGTGTGAATCTTTGGGAATCTCATGATTCGATCCTGATGCGATTCAGAAATGATTCTTGATTCAAAACAAATTCTCAATTAAATGAATAGAAAAGAGAGAACTATTTTCAGTCTCTTTCTGCAGTATACTGTGTGCCAAACCAATCACTGATGTCCTTATTCCACTGAAATATAATATGAGGCATAACTGGCAATAAGATAAATGGTCCGCAGCCTTTTTATTTTAAAAAGTTAACTGCATTAATTTAAAAAAATAATCAATTTGAAAGCATATTACAGTCTCCTGGTTGTTTGAGAATAACAATCTGAGGGGTTGCTGCCGCTGTGTTGATGTAAACGTCATGTCTCCAGCAGTGGAGAGCAGCCTCTCTGCTTCATTGGCTCAGAGGAAAGAGATTGCTGTCCAACACGCTGAGTGGGCGCAGGGTTTTTGAGGTGAAACAGACTGAGCACAGAGTTATTTTCTTCACCTCAGAGTTGGTTTAAGTTGTTTAACGCCTCAGTGTGTGTTGGTCAATCGGTCTTGTTTGTTACTGCTGGAGTTCACTGCTCTGCTCTAATAATGTTAGTCTCTGAGGGATGGTGTAGAAAGTTCACAGTATACTTCATGTTTGTCTCACAAAAGTAATTATTTAGTCATTAAATGCCTTTTTTTTTGAAGA